>NC_064620.1:448682572-448990072 GCF_023898315.1 Schistocerca nitens
AACTGTCTGTGTTACTTTACTATAACTGTACAAAACAAGTGTTATCTAAAACAATGTGTTCCTCAAGTGTCGCAATGTTATTAGCACATCGAAAATATATTTGTCAGTGTACAGTACGAGCAAAATTTGCAATATTTCCATGTCAGTATCATTTATCAAAAATGCAGAAGCACCCACATATGTCTGTCAGTTTTATCGCCATATACAAAAAGTTTGCGTTATTGTTCTATAAAATAATTGTTACTTAAAATAACGTATCACCTACAGAAAGAGCGCAGTTGTACTGTAACTTACCCTTGAAGCATATAAGATGACAGCAGACTCTCAAATTAATTGCTAAGATGCTGTTTCCACCTCTAAGTTGTTCTCTAAATATAGAAAAACATATGTACAAAAACATATGGGTGTAACATGTAATCTTACATTCGTAATAAGCAAGAATAACTTTATAATGCATCAAATACGATGTGTAAACACAACAAGATCAAATACAATACTGGACACGTGTTGATTACTGGAAAATTCGGATTTCGCACAATACTACAATTATTTATCAAAGTACGTTATCTTTTTGAGTGCAAAACAAATTCAGGTCACTTATTGTAGCATACAAGTATAGCTACAGCTCTCTGTTCATAAACGAAAATTCATCTACAAAGAGTAGTGACTGCATTTTATCCTGTCCAACTAACATACAAATTCGTGATCAACTTTCGTACCATATCTTTAGTGACTGAGCTGTTCATATATTCAAATGTAAAAGGCAAAGACTGTAACCTTGCTTGAGAACTTTGGTGGTTCTAAAACTTTTCCTCAAATTTAAATTTACAGCTGTCTCCTTTATTAATACATTAGATGCTCTTGGACAGCTCGTCCAGGGTCAACGTGCGCTGCACACCGATGCGGCCGCCGCCGCTTCATCGCTACTGCAGCCACAACATGGTGTTGCACCTCAATTCAGACCCTTTGATTCAACCCACGAGACCTGGCAAGAATGGTCTCGCCAGTTTGGCTTCCATCTAGCAGCCTACAGAATTCAAGGTAATGAGCGGCAGCCGTTTTTGCTTTCTTGTGTCGGTGTGTCCACCTACCGCGTGATAGTGAAGTTGTTTCCCCGGCGCGACGTAGCAACTCTGTCCTACGATGAACTTTTGTCTGCTTTAGATGCCTATTTCAAGGAAACAGTAAATGTCGTTGCAAAAAGGTATACGTTCTTTCGTACAAAACGTACGGCCGGTCAGACTAATAGGGATTGGGTTGTGACATTGCAAGGACTTACTAGGGAGTGTGTGTTTGAATGCGAATGTGGACTTCCTTATTCAGATACTATGGTGTGTGATGCAATAGGACAGAACGTTTCTGATGTTCGCATACGGGAACAGATTTTGAAACTAGTTAATCCCTCCCTTCAACAAGTGTTAGACATAGTGGACAGGCAAGACACACTTGACTTTGCTCAGGACTCGTTTGAAACTTCGCCAGCAGTGTGTCACATTAACCGGCCCGCCGGGCCCGCTGCACGGGACGCTAGGCGGCCCTCGCGCCTGTCAGCGCAGCGGCAGCCTAGCTCGCAAACACGTGCGCCGCGTAAGCAAGCTAATGCAGTGAAATCATGCCCGCGGTGTGCAATTAGACATTCGCGTGAAAATTGCCCGTCACGCCAAGCTATTTGCTTTTACTGTCATAAGAAAGGACATGTCCAAAGTGTTTGCCAGAAAAAGCTCGGATCAGGCACTCACACCAATTCCAGGCCCTTTGCTTCGCACCGGAATCGAACCAAGGTAACTCAGGCTCGTGAACCTTCGCCCATGGATATTCATGTAGTTCATGGCTCTGAGCACTATGGGACTCAACTGCTGAGGTCATTAGTCCCCTAGAACTTAGAACTAGTTAAACCTAACTAACCTAAGGACATCACAAACATCCATGCCCGAGGCAGGATTCGAACCTGCGACCGTAGCGGTCTTGCGGTTCCAGACTGCAGCGCCTTTAACCGCACGGCCACTTCGGCCGGCCATGTAGTTCATTCCACCCCGTCCGGTGACAGTGTTCATTCCACAAAAAGTGTGCGTCGACGTCGACGGAAGTCCCGTCACGTCGCATGTGATTCTGTCCCAGTGTCTGTTCCAGTTGCACAACACAGTCGCTTTTGTCGTCAGCAGGACATTAAACTTTTTGTAGACTTAGACTTTGCAGGCACAGTGATACCATTCCAGCTCGATACCGGAGCTGCAGTTTCATTGCTCAATCACGACACGTACAACCAACTGGGCAAACCTCCGTTGCGTGCCGCAAATGTTCAGCTCAATAGTTACTCCGGCCAGAACATACCAGTGTTAGGACAGTGCAGCCTTCTTGCAACATACAAGGGACAAACAAAACTTGTGTCATTTTACGTTCTTCGTTCTTCTACTGCAGTGAACTTGTTTGGTTTAGATTTATTTCAGTTGTTTAATTTGTCTATAGTAAATCAGGTCCTCTCAGTGATTCAGACTGTGCCAGTGTATCTAGTCTATGTGAAGAATTTGCAGACATTTTTGCACCGGGCCTTGGTTGCGCTAAGAACTATGAAGCACATTTGGAACTGAAAGCAAACGCGCAACCGAAGTTTTTCAGAGCGCGCAATGTTCCCCACGCATTGCGTGATGAGGTCGCAAGAACATTACACGATTTAGAATCTCAAGGTGTAATTGAACGTGTGCAGGCTTCTCTCTGGGCCTCACCCTTCGTAATTTTGCCAAAACCTTCCGGAAAATTGAGACTTTGTGTGGACTTCAAGGCAACTGTGAATCCACAACTAGTAACTGCTACTTTTCCTTTGCCCCGCCCGGAAGATCTTTTTGACAAACTGTGCCCGGGAAAATATTTTTCAAAGTTGGACCTAGCAGATGCGTACTTGCAAATACCTGTGGACGAAGAATCCCAGCGCGTCTTGGTGGTAAACACGCATCTTGGTTTGTATCGCTTCAAAAGACTGCCATTCGGGTGTGCGTCCGCACCTGCATTGTTTCAGCAATATTTACAAACTGTTTGTGCGTCGGTCCCTACTGCTGCGAACTATCTGGACGATATTGTGATCTCCGGAAAGACAGAAGCCGAACATTTGCAAAATCTCCGAACATTATTTCAGGTCTTGCGACAAAATGGTCTTCGCTTGAGGAAGGACAAATGTGTGTTTTTTGCTCGGGATTTACCCTACCTGGGCCATGTCCTCAATGCCCAAGGAATACATCCGAGTCCCAAGCACCTCCGTGCCATACAGGATTTGCCGTCACCGCAGAACTTGAAACAGCTGCAAAGTGTGTTGGGTAAAATAAATTATTATCATAAATTTCTGCGCAATGCTTCTTCCATTTCAGCTCCGCTTCATCGCTTACGCCGTAAAGGTGTTCCGTTCGTCTGGACGACGGAATGCGAACGCGCCTTTCGCCAGTTGAAATCGGTGTTACTTTCAAATACTTGCCTTACGCCGTTCGATCCCCAGAAACCCCTTTTGTTGATGGTAGATGCATCGGATTTCGGGATCGGTGCTGTGCTTGCGCACAAAGATGGATCGCATGATCGCCCTATTGCCTTTGCGTCAAAATTGCTCTCATCTGCGCAAAGAAATTATTCACAGATAGAGAAAGAGGCTTTAGCTCTCGTGTTTGGTGTTACTAAGTTTCACGATTTCTTGTATGGTCGTCACTTTACCATCATCACGGACCACAAACCTTTGACATCACTTTTTCATCCGAACAATCCGGTACCTCCGCGTACAGTGCAGAAATTCATTCCCTGGTCTATTTTTCTCTCGCAGTACCGCTACGATATCTTGTATCGGTCCACTGCTAAGCACGGAAACGCTGATGCGTTGTCCCATTTGCCTGTTGCTGAGGATAAAGCATTCGATTCTTCCGAACTTGCTTGCATGCTCATTGATGCGGAAACCGATGACGTAGTCGCATCGTTTCCGATTGATTTTCGTCGTGTCGCTACAGCCACAGCTGCTGACCCTGTCCTTGCTACTGTTTTGCGTTTTGTTGCTACGCAATGGCCCTTGTCCAAGTCACGGATCGAGGATCCGCTGGTTCGCCGATTTTTTGCTCACAAGGAGAGACTTTTTGTACGACGTGGTGTTTTGTTGTTGCGTTCTGATAATGATCAGTCCCGAGTCGTGGTCCCACGTTCGTTACAGTCCTCTGTCTTACGGCTTCTTCGCCACGGACATTGTGGTATAGTGCGTACGAAACAATTTGCTCGTCAGCACTGTACTTGGTTCGGAATCGATGCTGCGATTACGAATATGTGCTCCTCTTCCGTGGCGTGTGCCAAACAACAATCCGCACCGCCGCGGAAATTCTTTGCATGGCCGAAAGCCACTTCCCCTTGGCAACGCTTGCACATCGATTTTGCTGGTCCATTCTGGAATGCTCGTTGGTTAGTTGTGGTCGATGCTTTCAGTAATTTTCCTTTTGTTGTCCGGATGTCTTCCACGACGTCTTCTGCCACAATCCAAGCCTTGTCTGCTATCTTTTGCATTGAAGGTCTTCCGCAGACTATTGTTTCCGACAATGGCCCACAATTCATGTCCGCAGAATTTCAGTCCTTCTGCAAGGCCAATGGTATTCAACATCTGACGTCCGCGCTGTTTTCGCCTCAGTCAAACGGTGCCGTGGAACGATTGGTCCGGACTTTCAAGTCACAGATGTTGAAATTGCAAGAGTCGCATTCTAGGGAGGACGCATTATTGCTCTTTTTGTCCTCGTATCGCTCTCAGCCCTGCGATGGTCGCTCGCCGGCTGAGTTGCTCCATGGTCGTTCTCATCGAACCTTGATGTCTTTGCTGCATCCGCCGCATCAGGTTCCTGTGCAGCGGCAGACTCCTGCTTTTGCTCCTGGCGACGTTGTCTTCTATCGCACCTATCGCGGTTCACGGCGTTGGCTCGCTGGGCGCATTCTTCGCTGCCTCAGCCGCGCGATGTATTTGGTTTTGGGGGCCTCTGGTGAGGTGCGTCGGCATCTCAATCAGCTGCGCCTCTGTCGTCGCCCGGGTTCTGCCGCTCCCCGTCTGCTTTCAGCGACGGAGCCGTCAGGTCAGCACCCTGGGGACCCATCTACTGGCTCGCCTCATCCCCAGGTGTTACCGACGCTGCCTTCCAATTTGCCTCATGGCGTCGCGCCGCCGCCGCAGCCGCAGCAGCCGCCGCAGCCGCCGCAGCCGCCTCCGGCGCCACCCGCAGTGGACGCTTCGCTGCAGCCGCCACGCGCCTCAATGGGTCACGCGCCGCCGATCGCTTCCCGTGACCAGCTGTCCTCCGCCATGGAACTCTTGCCCGCTCTGGACCAGATGTCGTCATCGCGCGTCGGATTCTCCGACCACATGGAGGTCGACCCTTCGGCCCCTCCTGTCTCTTTACGGGCGCATACACCGCATGTTGACGTGCACCCTGGACTAGGTTTTCAGGCGTTTCCTAGCTCCCCTCGGACCGAATGGCCGGGTGCGGGTGGCACAGCCTCGCCTGTTGTTAGGCTCCCCACCTCATCGCATTCGTCAACATGGGGTCCTCCCCACGGCGGGCGGAAGCGTTATCTCACGACCGTTCGCCGATTTGTGGGGGAGGAATGTGGTGTCACAGCCAGACACCACACGTCCTAGGTGGTAGCTTAAATCGGCCGCGGTCCTGTAGTACATGTCGGACCCGCGTGTTGCCACTGTGTGATCGCAAACCTAGCGCCACCACAAGGCAGGTCTCGAGAGACTGACTCGAACTCAGCCCAGTTGTACGGACGACAGAGCTAGCGACTAGACGTACGAAGCCTTTCTCTCTCATTAGCCGAGAGACAGAATAGCCTTCAGCTAAGTTAATGGCTACGAACTAGCAAGGCGCCATTAGCCTTACAGTGATTGTAATTAGAGTCACTCACCATAGAGATGTACAAGAAGAAATTAAAGATAAGTATATGATAAGCTCCGTTCTTTTCTTCATAGCATTAATTACGTATCCTGTTCCAGTACTTCACGCCCGTCTGCATTAGTCTCGCGTGCTTTTTAAGCCACCTCTATCTACAAGGTGTTGGCCCAGCTGCCGACACATCAGCGTCCTCTTGAGTAAAATATTCCGGAGGTAAAATAGTCCTCCATTCGGATCTCCGGGCGGGGACTACTCAAGAGGACGTCGTTATCAGGAGAAAGAAAACTGGCATTCTACGGATCGGAGTGTGGAATGTCAGATCCCTTAATCGGGCAGGTAGGTTAGAAAATTTAAAAAGGGAAATGGATAGGTTAAAGTTAGATATAGTGGGAATTAGTGAAGTTCGGTGGCAGGAGGAATAAGACTTTTGGTCAGGGGAATACAGGGTTATAAATACAAAGTCAAATAGGGGTAATGCAGGAGTAGGTTTAATAATGAATAAAAAAATAGGAATTCCGGTAAGCTACTACAAACAGCATAGTGAACGCATTATTGTGGCCAAGATAGACACGAAGCCCACGCCTACTACAGTAGTACAAGTTTATATGCCAACTAGCTCGGCAGATGACGAAGAAATTGAAGAAATATATGACGAATTAAAAGAAATTATTCAGATAGTGAAGGGAGACCAGAATTTAATAGTCATGGGTGACTGGAATTCGGTAGTAGGAAAAGGGAGAGAAGGAAACGTAGTAGGTGAATATGGATTGGTGGTAAGAAATGAAAGAGGAAGCCGCTTGGTAGAATTCTGCACAGAGCACAATTTAATCATAGCCAACACTTGGTTCAAGAATCATATAAGAAGGTTGTATACATGGAAGAAGCGTGGAGATACTGACAGATTTCAGATAGATTATATAATGGTAAGACAGAGATTTAGGAACCAGGTTTTAAATTGTAAGACATTTCCAGGGGCAGATATGGACTCTGACCACAATCTATTGGTTATGAACTGTAAAACTGAAGAAACTGCAAAAAGGTGGGAATTTAATGAGATGGGATCTGGATAAACTGACTAAACCAGACGTTGTACAGAGTTTCAGGGAGAGCGTCAGGGAACAAATGGCAGGAATGGGGGAAAGAAACACAGTAGAAGAAGAATGGGTAGCTTTGAGGAATGAAGTAGTGAAGGCAGCAGAGGATCAAGTAGGTAAAAAGACGAGGGCTAGTAGAAATCCTTGGGTAACAGAAGAAATATTGAATTTAATTTATGAAAGGAGAAAATATAAAAATGCAGTAAATGAAGCAGGCAACAAGGAATACAAACGTCTCAAAAATGAGATCGACAGGAAGTGCAAAATGGCTAGGCAGGGATGGCTAGAGGATAAATGTAAGGATGCAGAGGTTTATCTGACAAGGGGTAAGATAGATACTGCCTACAGGAAAATTAAAGAGATCTTTGGAGAAAAGAGAACCACTAGTATGAATATTAAGAGCTAGATGGAAACCCAGTTCTAAGCAAAGAAGGGAAGGCTGAAGGGTGGAAGGAGTATACAGAGGGTCTATACAAGAGCGATGTACTTGAGGTCAATATTATGGAAATGGAAGAGGATGTAGATGAAGATGAAATGGGAGATATGACACTGCGTGAAGAGTTTGACAGAGCACTGAAAGACCTGAGCCGAAACAAGGCCCCGAGAGTAGACAACATTCCTTTAGAACTACTGACGGCCTTGCGAGAGCCAGTCATGACAAAACTCTACCATCTGGTGAGAAAGATGTATGAGACAGGCGAAATACCCTCAGACTTCAAGAAGAATATAATAATTCCAATCCCAAAGAAAGCAGGTGTTGACAGATGTGAAAATTACCGAACTATCAGTTTAATAAGTCACGGCTGCAAAATACTAAAGCGAATTCTTTACAGACGAATGGAAAAACTAGTAGATGCCGACCTCGAGGAAGATCAGTTTGGATTCCTAGAAATATTGGAACACGTGAGGCAATACTGACCCTACGACTTATCTTAGAAGCTAGATTAAGGAAAGGCAAGCCTACGTTTCTAGCATTTGTAGACTTAAGAGAAAGCTTTTGACAATGTTGACTGGAATACTCTATTTCAAATTCTGAATGTGGCAGGGGTAACTTATAGGGAGCGAAAGGCTATTTACAATTTGTATAGAAACCAAATGGCAGTTATAAGAGTCGAGGGATATGAAAGGGAAGCAGTGGTTGGGAAGGGAGTGAGACAGGGTTGTAGCCTCTCCCCGATGTTATTCAATCTGTATATTGAGCAAGCAGGGAAGGAAACAAAAGAAAAATTCGGAGTAGGTATTGAAATCCATGGAGAAGAAATAAAAACGTTGAGGTTCGCCGATGACATTGTAATTCTGTCAGAGACAGCAAAGGACTTGGAAGGGCAGTTGAATGGAATGGATAGTGTCTTGAAAGGAGGATATAAGATGAACATCAACAAAAGCAAAACGAGGATAATGGAATGTAGTTAAATTAAGTCGGGTGATGCTGAGGGTATTAGATTAGGAAATGAGACACTTAAAGTAGTAAAGGAGTTTTGCTATTTGGGGAGCAAAATAACTGATTATGGTCGAAGTAGACAGGATATAAAATGTAGACTGGCAATGGGAAGGAAAGCGTTTCTGAAGAAGAGAAATTTGTTAACATCGAGTATAGATTTAAGTGTTAGGAAGACGTTTCTGAAAGTATTTGTATGGAGTGTAGCCATGTATGGAAGTGAAACATGGACGATAAATAGTTTAGTCAAGAAGAGAATAGAAGCTTTTCAAATGTGGTGCTACAGAAGAATGCTGAATATTAGATGAGTAAATCATATAACTAATGAGGAGGTGTTGAATAGGATTGGGGAGAAGAGAAGTTTGTGGCACAACTTGACTAGAAGAAGGGATCGGTTGGTAGGACATGTTCTGAGACATCGAGGGATCACCAATTCAGTATTGGAGGGCAGCGTGGAGGGTAAAAATCGTAGAGGGAGACCAAGAGATGAATACACCAAGCAGATTCAGAAGGATATAGGTTGCAGTAGGTACTGGGAGATGAAGAAGCTTGCACAGGATAGAGTAGCATGGAGAGCTGCATCAAACCAGTCTCAGGACAGAAGACCACAACAACAACATCATTTTTACACATGTCTTCTTGTACATTTATAGAACAATTTAGATGTGTAGCTGATGGAACTGTGACACATAATTTGACGTCGACAGTCATGTTTTAGTAACACAATAACTGCATTTTTCCAGTTGTTGACACATTATAGTTCCAAGCACGTGTTGTACAGGAAAAGTAATACAAGGTTTCATACATTGAAAAACGGTATATGTGAGCCTATTTATTAATAAATTATATATATGTCGAAATAGTGTAAGTTATACCGTATCTTCACATATTTTAGATGTCTATATAACATTGTCAAAAATACTGTGTGTGACCTATGTAAATTTTTTTTTGTAAATAATGCAGATCAGGAAATACTGTGAGTTACACCAGAACTGTCAATATCTTCATGTATTTTCGATAGGTTTTTGGACATAGTAATAACATTCTGACAGTTAACTAGCATGATAATTTAGCTAACTTGTGTTTTGCAGAGTTACAGAAAAATAATTCAGACAATTTAGATGGGGTTATATTGAACTGGCAGGTCGCCATTATGCATCGCACGAAGTTTGGTACAACGACAGAACTGTGCCGACTGGCGAGTGGAGGTTAGCCTGTAAGCACATGAAAATACTGTAAACTACGTCCTATACATACTACTCATAGACATTTTAGATGTGGAAATAACAATAACATAAACCCTGTGGTGTGTTTCAGTTTGTGTGTGTGTGTGTGTGTGTGTGTGCGTGTGTGTGTGTGTGTGTGTGTGTGTGTGTGTGTGAGCGCGCACTTACGTATTTTCGATAAATTATACATATGTGGAAATATTATACATTGCACTGATATCATCGGTATGTGCACATATTTTAAATATGGAAATAATATTGACATAAGCATTGCCTGTATGTTTTTTGATAATTAATACAAGAGAAATTTGTTTGATGGACCAACAAAATATTTTGAAAAGAATCAGAATTAAATTACAAATTGCTTGTTATGCAGCTCATGGTTCTTACACTTGCATTTGAGTCAGTTCAGCGCAATTTGGCTATTCCATAGCAGATATCAACAAGTATCAAGCCGCTGTCTAAGCAGTTTGCTCGTTAATATCAGTCTTAACTTGAGGGTATCGAAAGGTCTCAACTTACTAAGAAGGCATGTTTTTATTTGATGACTAAACCCTTTGCTTATCAGAATGATGTCATCCTCGATGGAGGTAGCTCTCTGTTTAACTGCTTCATTTTAATGTCTCACGAAATACTGGGATGTGACTGGAGGAGAGCAAAAGATCTGTGTTTTGTCTTAGTAGATCTCTGATTGGTCCATTGGTGCGGCTTAAGGTGGAGCTGAAAAATAGTGAAGTACTGAGTTTTCATTGCGGAATATAGATATGTGTGTTTGCTTAGAAGCTTTCTCATTGGCCAAGAGGTGTGGTTTAAGATACTTAAAAGTACTCTGATTGGCGCATTTGTAATGAAAGCTGTGTGGCATGACGGCATCATAGTAAGTGGGTTTGGTTTCTGAAGTCATGGCTGTGGTACAAGTATGTGGTATGCATTTACTAATCGAGAAGTGGGCCAGTGGGTACATTGTTATACTACAGCATAGACAACTATCCACAATACATTCTTCGACTTCATGCACACTATTGATAAAAAATACCAAAGATATTAAATATCTCAACCAAAAAAGAAATAAAATGAGAAAGAAGAAAGAACGGCATGTCCAAGGCAGGGGACCTGATAGGCCATTGTACTGGCCAGCAACAACGATATACTCATTGTCGAAATTTAGTACTACGTATTTACGAACAGCCGCACGAAAGTATGCCAGTTCACTGTCGTGCATGTACCACATACCCATCTTCACCATGAGGAACATCATCAAAAGCTAAGTTGCAGCATAAATACAGCCTTAGCCGTTAACATTGTCATGAATGTTCATATGCGTACATTGCATTGGGGAAACCATTTTTTCCGGGCCTCTGTTTATCAAGATTCTTTGCGTTGCCCTATACTCGCTCCTTTGGCCGTCAAATAACCTGTATAATGATTGTTATTATTATTGTCATGTGGCATTACAGCATGTATACATATAAATACAGAATGAATTTACGAGTTAATGTTGAAATTTGACTCCCTGATCGCAGCACTCGGTGTCACTTCATGCAAGTCTTTCAAACGACCCCAATTGTGTACAGTGGGCAACTCTCCATAGCATATTCCACTGTCTGTCCTTCCGCACCACATTCACACACAGCGCTTTCGCAGTAACCGAACTTCTTCAAGATGCGGCCGCGTCTCCCTTTTCCCTTGTTCCTTTTCGGATGAAGTTGAGTTTCACCCTGACTACTGTAATATTGTAGATCTGATGATAGCCCATAGCGGTTAGAATACTGTTTCTGGCAAACTGTTACGGTATCGAAAATTTTTATTGTGACTATGGTTTCCTAATAAATAAAGAACTATCGTTTTGACTTCTGGAGGATGTGTAGAATTGTGGGCAAATTTCATAGTGCCTGTACGGAAGAAATTTTGAGTCGCTGTGAATAAACTGTATAACAGTTCTGCAGGAGAATTAAGCTGCTGGCATATGAATCAAATGATGTGTTTCCCACAATCTTGAAAAACTTGAAAACCAGATATTTTACAAGGGCGATTTTACTCGCAGGCTATCTAGACTAGGCTAGCGAAGTAGCACGCTCCAAATCACTATACATAAATCACTATACACACATTTCAGCTGCGTATGTTGTCTGTCGTTTGCTTTGAGCTTCTGACACAACATTAAATGAAAATACGCGCGTGTTTTTATATAACTATTTTGAAGTATGTGTATTACACAAATAAATATCTAATGTATAAAGTGAAAAAGTTGTTACCAAAATTCTCGAATAATTTTTTACCGACTTATTTCATATTTTTACACGAAGCTCTAATGAACATACTGACAGACATAGGCTATACATTTTCATTATAGATAATATGCAGATATATACCATTTATAAAATGCGGGGTTGTCACTTTAACTGAAGACATTGAAAAACCTTGAAAACCACACAACAGGACAAAAAAGTTATAATTCCAATTTGTTTGTCTTGGAGGGGGACATCCGACAATACCATACTCGACCTTCTACACCACCCCAAGCGTGGGTGGAGGGGAGGGGGGGGGGGACAACTTCGAAATCTTCAATGGGTACCCACTTTTTTTAACTGCGGATTACGATTCTATGCAGAATCTACATACGTTTCGTGTGAAGCATTTTCTTCGTTCCGCCACAGATGACGCTGTAATCGGAGTAATAGAAATAGGTACTCAGTTGTAATTTAAGACATGCTGCTCAATGGCCCTTGAATATCCAGTGACACGTGGTACTCTCCCTTCATGCTGCGAGGATAGGACAGGCCAGTATTTCGTAACTTCTAATTGCAAACGCCATTCGTAACTCTGTGTTCCTGCGACTTATCGAACAGGGGACTACTCGACGCACCACCGTCGCCAATGTAGTGAACCACGACGTATCGTAACAAGCAGTACACTGCGATCGGATCTCACGTATCGTGCTGACATAGAACAGATAGCGTCTCTAAATATTGCAGTACTTGCACAGTGTTTATTGCCTGCACATCCACCTACCATTTGGAGAACAGATGTGCAAGTGGAGGATGAACGTTGCAACCACAGAAAACTGAAATGACCCTGATTTGTGTGCCCTTCACTTTCTTTGCAAAGGTACTATTTTCTGAGGGGTCTACATTCACAAACCATGGTAGCGTTAACCAGCATGACATGCATTACTGGAGTGTAGACAATCCCCACATGTTACGGCAAGTTGATCGCCAGCGTCCTTTATTGGTTAACGTATGGTGTGGCATCATGGAGAACAACTCACTGCTGTGTTTTATCAAAAATGTTCAAATGTGTGTGAGTTATAAGGGACCAAACTGCAGAGGTCATCCCGGTCTCTAGACTTACACACTACTTAAACTAACTTAACCTAACCTATGCTAAGAACAACACACACACCCATGCCCGAGGGAGGACTCGGACCGCCGGCGAGAGGGGCCGCGCAGTTAGTGAATGGCTCGAATGGCTCTGAGCACTATGGGACTAACTACTGAGGTCATCAGTCCCCTAGAACTTAGAACTACTGAAACCTAACTAACATAAGGATATCACACACATCCATGCCCGAGGCAGGAATCGAACCTGCGACCGTAGCGGTCGCGCGGTTCCAGACTGTAGCGCCTAGAACAGCTCGGCCACTTCGCCCGGCGCAGTTAGTGACATGGTGCCTGTAACCACGCGGCCACTCCGTGCGGCTGTGTTTTATCGACAGCACGTTGAATGGACACAAATAGTGAAAGTTTTTTGGAACAGGAATTACCGGTACTACTGCAGGATGTTGCCCTGGACGTTCCACAACGTGTGACGATTGCTCAGCGAATTACGTAACTGAAGTACGGGAGGTATTAGACAGTGTTTACGCTGTTAGGTGGGTCGGCAGTGGTGGTCCCATTCATTGGCGCGTAGGTCGCCTGATTTGACGTGGCCGGATTTCTTTCCGTTGGGGTATTTAAAAGATAAGGTGTATCAGCAAGAGCCAACAGGCCGTGAAGACATGGTTGACCGCATCAGAAATGCCTTTGCTGACATTCCCACAGATATGAGTCTGTCCCGTGTACGATCATTTGAAAAGCGGATCGCAAAGTGTGTTGTAGTTGGCGGTACCACGTTTCAGAATTTATTCTAATTGGAAAAGTAGAGTAGCGTTCACCCCGAGCAACGGCCACAGTGGCGCGTCGAATTGTCCTCTGTTCGATATGTCTGAGGAATGCAACGTCGCGAAAGGGGTCCCCAATTAGAAGTTATGATATACTGGCCTGTCCTGCCCAGGCAGCATAGAGCTGGGGTCCTACGTGCTATTGGATATTCAAGGACCATTGAGTAGCGTATCGTAAATTACGATTGAGTACCCATTTTTGTTCATCCAATTACAACGCCATCTGTGGCGAAACGAATAAAATTCCTTAGACAAAACGTATGTAGGTTTTGCCATAGAATCGTAATCTGCAATAACAAAACGTGGGTTCTCACTGAAGATTTCAAAGTTACCCCCTCCTCCGACGCTCGAGGTGGGGTGGGAGGAGGTGGAATGTGGTGTCGTCGGATGTTCCCCTCCGAAAAAAACAAATTGTAATTATAACTTTTTTTTGGTCCGATGTGTAGTTTTCTAGATATTTCAATTTCTTCAGTTCAAATGAACGCCCTCCATGAAGGGGGAACAATGTAACCAGAAATCTAGAAATGTTCTTGAGAGATATACTTAAAATTTTACACAAAACTTAGCGAACATTCAGACCTGCAGTAGCCCTTACATTTTAATATATTTACGTATATAAATACAAATGTAATATATAAAGGGGAAACATTGCTACTAAAAATCTCAAAAAGTTCTTTACCAAATTACTTGATATTTTTATGCATTACTCTAATAAAAATTTTGACTAGCTAGATATATATATATATATATATATATATATATATATATATATATATCTTTGTTAGCAAAAGTCTCAAAAATTTCTTGATCGATTTGTTCAAATTTTAAACGATACTCTATTAAAATTTCAAGAAATGAAGCAGAAAGGAGGAGATGGGCAGAAAAAGGGGGCAGAAGTAGAGAGAAAAGGAGTAGGCGAAGTTGGATAGAGAAAGGGGAGGAGGGACATAAAGAGATGAAAGGAGGGGATGAGCAGAGAGAGGGGTCACGAGGAGATGGGGAGAGAGTGGGATAGGAAAAGATGGACAGAGAGAAGATGGAGGAGGTGATGATCGGACACAGGCCGATGGAAGAGGAGATGGTGAAATAGATGGGGAGGAGGAGATGGATATAGGGATGGGGGAGAAGGAGATAAGGACATATATCCGATTCCCATACATACTAGAACCGTATGCTTTTTTACTTTCTTTCTTTTCCACTTAATCAGACTGAACCACAACAACGCATGGGGCGGCACAGCTAATTTAAAATAAAGTGACAGTGTTTTAATACTATGACATGAACCCTGTTGTAAAAATCAAACGTAATTATATTTTATCAGATTATTTGGCGGAATTTTTCAATTTTATTAGCTGATATGAATGAGCTCAGCGTTGACCTCTCAGAATTCCGCGTTCCCTCGCGTTATGTTCTCAACGGCTCTCGTTCAGACGCACGGCACTTCGATTTGTGACAGGGAAGAATGGTAATCGCA
Source organism: Schistocerca nitens (assembly GCF_023898315.1). Classification (NCBI taxonomy): domain Eukaryota; kingdom Metazoa; phylum Arthropoda; class Insecta; order Orthoptera; family Acrididae; genus Schistocerca; species Schistocerca nitens. The sequence goes on from NC_064620.1 coordinate 448,697,858, forward strand.
GTTCTGTCAGTTTGAAGTGAATACGATTTCGTGGAAAGAACATTTCCTTCACATCTCTATTCATTCAAGTCTCAGCCCACATAATTTATTGCCACCTTGTTGCCGGACGCGGATAACTCAGCTCTTGAAGCTGGTGTAAAGCATTTTCTGATAAGTCGTAACTTCCGTGCTCGAGTGCAGCCGGTGAGTCCAGAGTTATAAACAGTATTTATGCAATCCGATTATTTATGCAACTCAAATTCAAAGCCCTTTTTCGAACGCGATCTGATTATTTATTCAGCTACTGGGATTATTCACGCAGTCTGAATATTTATTCATTTATGCAGCCTATTTATTCTAGCTATGCTACGCCAACGAGTACGCAACCTAGGTCCAACTAACTGTTATTTGAAGAGTGTCAGTGGTTATTTTACCATGAAACAACTTGTATTAACACTGCGATAGATTTATTCACGGCCTTGTACCAAGATCCAAACGCAGCTCTCTTTCTAACTTGCATGGGCACCTATGAGTTCTCATCTGTATAAAGAAAGTAAGACTTCGTTTATTATGCAGAAATTCCAGTCAAACTTCTGAATTTAAACATTTATTTGCTTGAATCATTTGAAAAAAACATATTGAGCACTCGAAAGTGCTAAAAATAATTTCACATATTCCGAGATCCATCATAAGCACCCTCAGCGCAATTTAACAAGGCTAAAGGTTACGGAACCATTGGTTCTTCTGGGAAACAAATGGAACCACGACCACGTGGCATTTTTGGTGGCATATGCCCACTAACACAAAGCCAATTAATCCAGAAAACCATTTAGAAAACGGCTAACGTTAATGTAAAAGAAAATAAATGCGGCACAGATATATGAGACTTGGTTCACTACAAAATGAGACCAGATACTTTTGTCTATAGGACATACGATATCTCAACTCTTTAAAACCCTAGTATAATACCAAATTAAATTCAATGAATCAACTAACGTGGCCGTGACATGCTGTAGCAACTGAAATGCAAGTTATGTGCAAACGGAGCAAGCAATTTGCAGAATAATGCAGCGGTAATACCTACTACAGCAGTGATCTTCGATGTTTACATCTGGTCATCTTGATGGCTGCAGGCAAAGTGCGTTTGCACACTTCTGTTCGAAAAACGAAACTTTTTTCCCATTATTACTCACAGTTCATTACGACCACTAGTACGCATCAGTGATTATCAGTCCATGACAGTTTCGATCCAAAGGCTAGCTTGCTGATGTAGGTAACAAGGAACTGTTTACATCTCTGGTCACAGCTCACCGGATGTGGGGGAAGGTTTAAATCGCTGGCCTCACCTCACCACAGATGAGACTGCTCCATCTTCGATAAATGTATCAAGACGGAGTTCATAATTGTAGTACTGAATTGTCAGATCAAATAAATGTCAGAGAATTTCAGTAAAACATGCGACATGCCCTAAGGACATCTCTTAAGCTTTATTCGTTAACGGTTGGTGGGAAAAAGTCCAGTAGGACCCGTAGCCTCTGATAGATAGCTCACTGACCTGTGACGTAGCAAGACCATGCGGTCACTGTGAGAATTTTAGTGGATATTTCAAAAGGCAAGTAAAGGAAGTTAGAAAATGCGAACGTATAAGGGGTGATCAAAAATTTTCCTTTCGAACGCCACACTAAACCCTAGCCTCCTTGCTAGTGCTTACATACCCACACTTGGTTGCATATATGCTGCTATGCTGCAGCAACGCTCTCGAACAGGAACCTTTACAGCGTTCCTGATAAATATATATAATTGTCGTAATAACTACATTATACATTGCAAACAACTCCAACAATTTTTTGCCATCAATATTATCAAATTATGACGCTGTCCTCAGCAATGCAGCGCAATATACGGAGCTTCCGTGATAGCTCTATCCGTCATTGTAGTCACATAACAACGAAGTACTGTAACAACAAAACAAATTTATCTCCGCAATACAAAGTTTTTATATTTTCTTCGTAATGTATTATTAAGGGCTGCAATGAAATACAGATTAATCGACGTAAAAAGAAAAGTAGAAGAGCTAAACGACAATTCTTTAGTTTCTTCAATCGTATTAATGCAACAAATCATCAAATGAGGGCCGAAAATTGAAACGTTCTGAGTGCCAAATGTGACATTAACAGAAGAATGGCCGGCCGGAGTGGCCGAGCGGTTCTAGGCGTTACAGTTTGGAACCGCGCGACTGCTACGGTCGCAGGTTCGAATCCTGCCTCGGCCATGGATGTGTGTGATGTCCTTAGGTTAGTTAGGTTTAAGTAGTTCTAAGTTATAGGGGACTGATGACCTCAGAAGTTAAGTCCCATAGTGCTCAGAGCCATTTGAACCATTTGAACAGAAGAATGAAAAAAGAAACGTATCTTTGTGAGTACACAACCGATTGTTATAAAAAAAAAATTAGTAGGGACTCTGATACAACACAGTTATGCTGCTTGTCGCATCATTGCCAAAAATACTGTATAAACATTCTAATCGTCATACCGGGAAACGAGTTCCAGTAAGAACGTTTTTACAAGCTAATTCTTGCAAAGAAGAAATCAGCAACCAGTAACTGTCAAAAATGCTATTTACTTACATAAATAGCACCTTTAGCGGTTTCGAACCGACCACTTCATCTTCAGACCGCTGTTCATTTTTATATTCATTACTGAAAAACCTGGCGCTACTCATGTGAACAAGTAGCTTCGTTAACAGTGGTTGGTTTTCGTTTCCTTCTTTGTAAAAATCACAAAGTCACGGTCTCAAAGAAGTCGGTTTTCGACAAAATTGTTCGAAGAAAATTTGTTGTTCCAAGTGCCATAACAACGAAGCACAACCCTTTATCTGTGATAATTCAAATACAAAAATTCAGGATTAAGTTCTTGACCTGCAGAATTATACCCAACAAAAACCACTTCTCATATCTTTTAGCGTTTGGAGCTCCAGGAGTAAAGACAGCTTGATACATACGCCGTCTAGCAACGCATGTCTGAAAGACTTTCTCCTTGGTTTGTCACGTGGATCCATTCTAGGGACACGCTACAGAGTACCTAGAAAACTGAAGGATTCAAATAGTGTGTTGTGAAAAGGATATTTGGGTGAAAAGGATATTCGGGTATTCATTGGACAAATCTGTTATACTAGAACTGACATGTGATTACATTTTCACGTAATTTGGGTGCATAGATCCTGAGAAATCAGTACCCACAACAGCCACCTCTGCCCGTAATAACGGCCTTGATACGTCTGGGCATTTGAGTCAAACAGGGCTTGGATGGCGTGTCAGGTACAGCTGCCGATTCAGCTTCAACAGTATACCACAGTTTATCAAGAGTAGTGACTGGCGTACTGTGACGAGCCAGTTGCTCGGACACCACTGACCAGACGTTTTCAATTGGTGAGAGATATGGAGAATTGTGCTGGCCAGGGCAGCAGTCGAATATCTCTGCATCCAGAAAGGCCCGTACAGGACCTGCAACATGCGGTCGTGCCTTATCCTGCTGAAATGTAGGGTTTCGTAGGAATCGAATGAAGGGTAGAGCCACGGGTCGTAACACATCTGAAATGTAACGTCCACTGTTCAAAGTGCCGTCAATGCGAACAAGAGGTGACCGAGACGTGTAACCATTGGCAGCCAATACCTTCACGCCGGGTGATACGCCAGTATGGCGATGACGAATACACGCTTCCAATGTGCGTTCACTGCGAGGTCGCCAAACACGGATGCGGCCATCATGATGCTGTAAACAGAACCTGGATTCATCCGAAAAAATGACGTTTTCCATTCGTGCATCCAGGTTCGTCGTTGAGTACACCATCGCAGGCGCTCCTGTCTGATGCAGCGTCAAGGGTAACCGCAGCCATGGTCTCCGAGCTGATAGTCCATGCTGCTGCAAACGTCGTCGAACTGTTCGTATAGATGGTTGTTGTCTTGCAAATGTCCCCATCTGTTGACTCAGGGATCGAGACGTGGCTGCACGATCCGTTACAGCCATGCGGATAAGATGCCTGTCATCTCGACTGCTAGTGATACGAGGCCGTTGGGACCCAGCACGGCTTTCCGTATTACCCTCCTGAACCCACCGATTCCATATTCTGCTAACAGTCATTGGATCTCGACCAACGCGAGCAGCAATGTCGCGATACGATAAACCGCAATCGCGATAGGCTACAATCCGACCTTTATCAAAGTCGGAAATGTGATGGTACGCATTTCTCCTACTTATACGAGGCATCACAACAACGTTTCACCAGGCAACGCCAGTCAACTGCTGTTTGTGTATGAGAAATCGGTCGGAAACTTATGTCAGCACGTTGTATGTGTTGCCACCGGCGCCAACCTTGTGTGAATGCTCTGAAAAGCTAATCATTTGCATATCACAGCATCTTCTTCCTGTCCGTTAAATTTAACGTCTGTAGCACGTCATCTTCGTGGTGTAGCAATTTTAATGGCCAGTGGTGTATATTGTGCATCAAGCACGTCGTAACTCCATCACTTCCGCACCCGTCATCCGACAGCAAGTAATGGACCTCTGTTCCATGCAAATGCTGCCGTTAACACCGCAACAGAAACGGCTGCATTTGGCGTGGTCTCGTGACCAGGAAGCGCGGATGACTGGCGTCGCATGGTGTACAGCGATGAATCGCGTTTCTACACTAACCTGGATAACCATCGTCGGCGAGTGTGGTGGCCACCTAGGGATCACGGCACAGAGTATGTGACGCGCACCCTGTCAAGCGACAGTACAGTGGTTTCATGTTCAGTGCTCCTCCAAACACGGCACGTGCCTCTGTCAGCTGTCTGCGTGGAACTGACGTTCTCTTCTGGCCAGCAAGATCCCCAGATCTGTTCCCGATACAAAATGTGTGGGACCAGCTCGACATCAACTCAGTCTCAGTGCCTCAGGAGAGGCAAACAATGCGTGCACCACTACCTGAAGAGGTGCAACTTCATACTGAAACGCCCATACTGCCAGGTAAATTTGAATCGACTTTGTAATCGCTGAAATAATATCAGATACGCTTTCAAGATTATTCCAGCCAACATGGTCATAAGCTTTCTCTAAGTCTACAAATGTTGCCTTTCCATAACCTATCTCCTAGGACAGGGTCAAAAAAATGGCTCTGAGCAATATGGGACTTAATATCTGACGTCATCAGTCCCCTAGAACTTTGAACTACTTTAAGCTAACTAACCTAAGGACATCACACACATCCATGCCCGAGGCGGGTTTCGAACCTGTGACCGTAGCAGAAGACAGGGTCAGTATTGACTCGCACATCCCTACATTTCTCCTTACTTCAAACTGATCTTCCCCGAGGTCGGGTTCTACCAGTTTTTCCACTCTTCTGTAAACAATTGGTCTTAGTATTTTGCAACCATGAGTGATTAAACTGATAGTTAATCATCGCACCTGTCGGAAACTGCTTTCGTCGTAATTGGAGCTATTACATTCTTGTTTAAGTTTGAAGTCTCAGGGTATTTCGCCTGTCTCATTCTTCTTGCATGTAAGAAGGAAGAGTTTTGTCATGGCTGGCTTTCCCAAGCCTTTAAGTAGTTCTGACGGAATGTCATCTACTGCTGGGGCCTTGTTTCGTCGTAGGTGTTTCAATTCTCTATCAAATTTCTATCAAATCACTGTCTTTCAAGTTCATCTCCCTTATGTAGGCCCTCTATCTACTTCCATTTTCTATTTGAGCTCTTGATAATAATAAGCTGCTTCTCTTTTCTCCAAAATCCCTCTAATTTTCCTGTAGGCAGTACTTATCTTTCCCCTAGTGATACATGCACCTAAATACTTACGTTTATCTTCCAGTCATTCCTACTTAGCCATTTTGCACATCCGATCAAACTCATTGTTTAGACGTTTGTATTCCCCTTCGACTGCTCCATTCGCTGAATTTTTAAATTTTCTTGATTCAGCAATTAAATTCAATATCTGTCGTGTTACCTATGGATTTCTAGTATGCCTTATCCTTTTATCTATTTGATTCTGTGCTGCCTTCACTATTCCATTTCTCAAAGCAACCTATTGGTCTTCCACTGAACTCCTTTCCCCTGTTGTAGTCAATCAATGCCTAATGCTCCCTCTTAACTATCAATAACCTCTGGTTTTTTTCAACTTATCGAAGTCTCATCGCCTTAATTTCCTACCTTTTTGAAATTTCTTCAGTTTTTCTCTATGGTTCAGAACCAATAAACTGTGGTCGGAGATCATATCTACCCCTGAAAATGACTTACAATTTAAAATTTGTTTCTGAAGTCTCTGTCTTTCCATTATATTGGATATTCCAGTGTCTATCTTCTTTCATAATTATCAAACCAAAAGTAAGCGATGATTAAATTACACTGTGTGGAAAATTTTACTAGCCACTTTCTCTTTCATTCCTTTCCTCGCTTCCTATTCACCTATTTTCTTTCCTTCTCTACTGTTTCTTGCCACGGAATTCCATTCCCCTATCACAATTAAATTTTTGTCTCTCTTAACTATTTCAATAATTTATTTTATCTTACCATACATTTCTTCAGTCTCTTCATCATCTGCGGAGCTAGATGACATGTAAACTTGTTCTGCTGTGGTGTGTGTGGGCTTCGTGTTTATCTTTCCTACGACAATGCGCTTACTATGCCGTTCTTAGTAGAGCACTCGCATTCATATTTTCTTATTCAATTGACTATGTTGACTGGAATACACACATTCAAATTCTGAAGGTAGCAGGGATGGAATACAGAAAGTGAAAGATTATTTACAAACAATACAGAAACCAGACGACAGTTACAAGCGTTGATACGCATGAAAGGGAGTGAGACAGAGTTGTAGCCTTCCGTCGATGTTATTCAGTCTGCACACTGAGCAAGCAGTTAAAGAAACCAAACAAAAATTTGGAGCACGAATTAAAAGTCAGAGGAAAGAAATGAAAACTTTGAGGTTTGTCGATGACATTGTAATTCTGTCAGAGACAACAAAGGACTCGGAAGAGGAGTGTCTTGCAACGAGGATATAAGATAAATATCAATAAAGGCAAAACAAGAATAATAGAATGTAGCTGTATTAAATCAGATGATGCTTGGGGAAGTAGATTAACAAACGAGACACTAGAAATAGTAGACGAGTTTTGTTATTTGAGCAGCCGAATTAGAGAAAATATAAAATTTAGAATGGTAACGGCAAGAAACTCATTTCACTAGAAGAGAAATTTGTTAACATCCAGAATAGATACAAATGTTAGGAAGTCCTTCCTGGAAATATTGTAATGGAGTGTAGCCATGTATCTAAGTAAAACATGGACGATAAACGGTTGGGACAAGAAGAGAATAGAAGCTTTTGGGATGTGTTGCTACAGGAGAATGCTGAAGTTCAGATGAGTAGAACACGTAACTAACGAGAAGATAGAAAAGAAATTTGTGGCGTAACCTGGCTAGAAGAAGGGATCAGTGGGTAGGACACGCTCTGAGACATCTGGGGATCAGGGAAATGTGGGGGATAAAAATCGTACAGGAAGACCAAGAGATGAAGACAGTAAGCAAACTCAGTAGGGCGGAGGTTAAGAGGCTTATACAGCGTAGGGTAGCAAGGAGAGCTGCATCAAATCAGGCTTCGGACTGAAGATCACAACAACAATAAAGTCAACAACTCTTTCAAACAGTAAACTATCATTTGGTTTCCTCTTCCCTTCTGGATGTTTACCGTTCTTATCAGTCAGCAGTGTAGTAAGCTTTAAATGATGTGTTAAACGTTTTCAATGCGAACATTTCTCTATAAGGCTATTTTTGTAGGATGATTACTGTTGTAACCGCAACCGGAACGGTCGCGGGGTTGCCGAGAACGAAGCGCGGCGGGATCAAACGGGAGCGGCCAGCAAACAAACAATCAAACGAACGGCAAAGGACGGACGCGAACAATGACGGACGACCGAACAAGACCTTACGAACAACCAAATGCAAGAAGCAACGGGGCCACAAGCAACAACCTAATGAATCTACAACGTCCAATCGTACATGGAAACAAAGTAATGTAAACACGCTGCTGTAGGCGAGATGTCGATAGACTCATGCGAATATCAGACTGCCTAGCTGAGCTTTTTTTTTTTTTTTCTTTATTGTAATTTGAACACCCCATACAAAGGTGGGCTGGCAGCGGAACAGTGTACTCCGCTCTTCAGCCATAGGCAGTACAATAAAAAAGAAAGGGAGACAGACAAGTAACAGAATGGTGGTTTAAAAAACAGGAGATACAATAGTTAAAAAACATGAAGCCGTTCACACTTGACGAAACAACAAGAAAAACGGCGGCACTGGGCACAAACACTGACGAGGTAGACGACGCACGTGAACGAAGGAGCGTAGACGGCGAAAAACACTGATGCACAGACACGACGGCACAAACACTAAACCGAGGGCGACGATCGCCGGCGCGCGAAAGTTCACGATGCGTGTGCGAGTCCGGGGACCTGCCAAGAGAGGAGGAGGAGGAGGAGGAGGAGGAGGGGGAGGAGGAGGAGGGGGAGGAGGAGGAGGGGGAGGAGGAGGAGGGGGAGTGGTAAAGCGAGAGGGGAGAGCAGGGACGCCACGGGCAAGGGAAAGAGGGGGGAGAGAGGAAGGGGGAGGGGAAGCCCGGAAGAAGAGGGGTGGAGGGAGGGGACGGGGGAAAAGGAAAGAGAAGGGAAGGGAAGAGAAAGGAGGGAGGGTGCCTAAGGGAAAGGACACCAGGAGTGAGGGGGGGGGGCAGGGTCAAAGTTGATAGGAGGGGTAGATGGAGGGGACGAGGACATCATCAGGGAGGGGGAGCTGGCGGAAGCCACCTTGGGAGAGGGTAAGGAGGGTGGAGAGATGGAGACCGGGTGGGACATGGGAGTACAGGCGCGGCAGCGGGCGGGGGTGGGAGAGGATCGGGGAGACGAGCGGGTGAGGAGGATTGAGTTTACGGGAGGTGTATAGGATTCGTATCCTTTCGAGGAAGAGGAGGAGGTGGGGGAAGGGGATAAGATCATACAGGATCCGCATGGGGGAGGGGAGACGGATGCGATAGGCAAGGCGGAGAGCATGGCGTTCAAGGATTTGGAGGGATTTATAAAAGGAAGGGGGGGCGGAGATCCAGGCGGGATGGGCGTAGCAGAGGATAGGGCGGATGAGGGACTTATAGGTGTGCAGGATGGTGGAGGGGTCCAGACCCCACGTACGGCCGGAAAGGAGCTTGAGGAGACGGAGTCGGGAACGTGCCTTGGCTTGGATTGTCTGGAGATGGGGAGTCCAGGAGAGACGACGGTCGAGGGTGACGCCAAGGTACTTAAGGGTGGGGGTGAGAGCGATGGGACGGCCATAAACGGTGAGATAGAAATCAAGGAGGCGGAAGGAAGGGGTGATTTTGCCTACAATGATCGCCTGGGTTTTGGAAGGATTGACCTTGAGCAACCACTGGTTGCACCAAGTGGTGAACCGGTCAAGATGGGATTGGAGAAGGTGTTGGGAGCGTTGCAGGGTGGGGGCAAGGGCAAGGAAGGCGGTGTCATCGGCAAACTGGAGAAGGTGGACGGGGGGTGACGGCGGCGGCATGTCCGCCGTGTACAACAAGTACAGAAGGGGGGAGAGGACGGAGCCTTGGGGCACACCGGCGGAGGGGAAAAAGGTGTAGGAATCGGTGTTATGGATGGTGACATGGGAAGGACGGCGGGAGAGAAAGGAACCGATCAGACGAACGTAGTTAATGGGAAGGGCGAAGGTTTGGAGCTTGAAGAGGAGACCGGAATGCCATACGCGGTCATATGCGCGTTCGAGGTCAAGAGAGAGGAAGATTGCGGAGCGACGGGAATTGAGCTGTTCGGAAAGGAGATGAGTGAGGTGAAGGAGGAGATCGTCGGAAGAGAAGGACGGCCGAAAGCCACACTGGGTAACGGGGAGGAGGCGGTGCTGGCGAAGATGCTGGTGGATGCGGCGGGTGAGGATAGATTCCAGGACCTTGCTGAAGACCGAGGTAAGGCTGATGGGACGGTAGGAGGAGACGGCGGACGGCGGTTTGCCAGGTTTGAGGAACATGAGGATACGGGAGGTTTTCCACAGGTCGGGGTAGTAACCGGTGGACAGGACTACATTGTAGAGCCTGGCCAGGGTGGAGAGAAAAGAGACAGGAGCTTCACGAAGGTGATGGTAGGTGACACGATCGTGACCAGGAGCGGTGTTGCGTTTGGTGCGGAGTGTAGTGATGAGATCCTGTGTAGTGATGGGGGCATTAAGTTCCGTGTGTGGAATGTCGTCCAAGTACTGGAAACCAGGAGCGAGGGGAGGGACAGAGGTGTCAGTTCGATCGCGGATATCTGGGAAGAGGGAGTAATCGAACTGGGGATCATCAGGGATGGAAAACACATCGGACAGGTAGGAGGCAAAGTGATTGGCCTTACTAAGGGCGTCAGGGAAGGGGTGATCATCGTGGAGAAGAGGATAGTAGGGGGAGGGCTTAGTTCCGGTAAGGCGACGGAAGGCGGTCCAGAACTTGGACGAGTTTATAGGGAGGGTAGCATTTAAACGGGTGCATGTCTGTCGCCAGTCCCGGCGTTTCTTAGCCGCGAGCAAATTTCGAATGTGTCGCTGTAGTTGCCGGTGGCGTCGTAGGGTGTCCGGGTCACGCGTGCGGAGGAAGGCACGGTAGAGACGACGGGATTCACGGAGGAGGAGGACGGCCTGTGGTGGCAAGGTAGGACGGTGGGGGTGGATGGCAACAGTAGGGACGTGGGCCTCCACGGCCTCAGACAAGGTCTGCTGGAGAAAGGAGGCGGCATGGGAGACATCATCGGGACGGCGGTAGGCGAGAGGGTGGCTATCGACCTGAGTGGAGAGGGTATCCCGGTAGGCATTCCAGTTGGCACGGGAATAGTCATGGATGTACTTAGGGGGAGGGTCATGACGAGGGTCGGGGCGGGGGCGACGACCGTCTGAAACGGTGAGGAGGACAGGGAGATGGTCGCTACCAATAGGCTCCAGGACATCCACCGTAATGCGACCAAGGAGGTTGGGGGAGGAGAGAATAACGTCGGGAGTGGAATTGGATTCGGGACGGGTGTGCTGGGGGATGGGGATGAGGTCGCCTTGAAGGGAGGAGAGGAACCGATGCCACCGCCGTAACTGGGCAGCGGAGCGACTATGGATGTTGAGGTCGGCGGCGATCACATAGGAGGAGAAGGTACGGTCGATGTGGGAGAGGAAGTCGAAAGGAAGAGGGGCGTTGGGGCGGACATAGATGGTGGCACAGGTAATGGTAAGGCCGGGGAAGAAGAGACTACGGATCAGGTGTTCGGTGGGGTCGGGAAGGAGAGGTTGGAGCCGAATGGGGATCTGGCGGTGGTGGCCAATGGCAACTCCGCCACGCGCAACTGGGAGGGGATTATCGGAGCGCTGGAGGAGATAGGGGGAGGTGTGGATGGAGTGGTGGGGTTGGAGGAAGGTTTCATTGAGGAGGAAGGCATCCACACGGTGGGTAGCAAGGGTGTGCAGGAAGAGGTTCTTGTTGGCGGGAAGGGAGCTGATATTGTTGAAAAGGATACGATACTGTCGCGCCATGATAAGGATTTAGACGAGGGTGTCAAGGCGGGAGAAGGTGAAATGGGCCTGGTTATTGGAATAGGTGGCGTACATTTTAAGGTGGAATATGGAACGGGCGGCGAGGGATATCTGTTGGAGGGTGTGGGGGCGCTGAAAGGGATGGACATTTTGGAGAACAATGGTGAGGAACCTGATGATGTCCTCAGCAGTGGGGGGGGGGGGACGAAGGGAATTGCCAGGAGGTGTGGGGGCGTCCAGAGGACGGACAGGTACGGTGAGTTCAGGGGAGGTGGGAGGGGGTCGTGCTTTACACTTTTGGGAGTAGGTAGGGTGGGGGAGGCTGCAGGTATTACAGGAGGGAGGGGATTGGAGGTTGGGGCACTGCCGGAGGAAGTGCGCTTGTCGACAATGCGGGCAGGTGGGGGCCTCGCGGCACTCTGTTGTTGGATGTGCATTGTAGCGCAGACATCTCTGGCAGCGCAGGGATTGAGGAGGGGAACGGGAGGGGTCGACCTTGTACCGCTGATTGAAGAGGAGGGCACCCTCCTTCAGGAGACGGTCAATGGAGGGGGCGTCCTCAGAGAAAACCCGCATAAGGCGGGTAGGGCCGGTCGCGTTGAAAATGCGGCGGACTGCCTGCACCTCCAGGGTGGGATGGGCCTTCAGCTCCGCCAACACCTCCTCCTCCGTGATCGACGGACTAAGCCGAGTGATCACGGCGGTGAGGGTCGGCGGGCGACGCGGGGGTTGGGGTTGGCGGGTAGGAGATGGGGAGGGAGCAGGGGTGAGGGAGGCGTTAGGACCAAAACGGGTGATGGGGAGGCGGGAGAGGATGTCAGTATGGAGGGTTGGGCTGGGGGAGGAGATAAGAACAGAATCCCGTCTGGGAGTAAGGAGAGAGATGGGGGCGCCAGGGAAATGTTGGCGGAGGAGGAGGGAGAGATTCCGGGCCTCGAGGAAGGAAGGATCGGGACGGGACAGGAGATATTTGTAGAGACCGGGTGGGGAGGAGGAGGAGGAGGGAGCGGGGCCTGGTGGGGAGACGTCCATGGCGTTTTGGGGTGGGGATGGGGGGCGGGGTGGAGCCTTTTTAGGAGCAGAGGAAGTGGGAGCGCCACTAGGGCGTTTGACAGCGGCTGATGGGCGGGTGGTGATAAGAGGGACGGGAACGATGGGGAGGTGGCGGGAAGGGACAGGTCCCGGCACGGACGCAGCAGTCGGCGCCGGAGATAGTGACTGTGACGGTGCAGGCGAAGGTGTCAGTGATGGTGATGGTGATGGCGACGATGATGACGGTGGTGGTGGTGGCGGTGGTGGCGGCGGCGATGGCGATGGCGATGGCGACGGGGAGAGCTGGGCGTGGGCAGTGGCCCGACGGGCCACCACCCTAGCCGGAGCTGCAGTGACAGGCTGGGGGAGTGGGGGGAAAGGATCAGAACGAGAGGAAGAAGCGGGAGAGGGGGCGACAAAGAGCGAGGGCGAAGGGATAGAGAGGAGGGGAGGGATGGAAGGAGGGGGGAGGGACTGGGCACACCAAGTGATAGTGGTGGAGGCGGCGGAAGGGGACGTATACACGATGGCGGTGGTGGTAGAAGTGACGGTGGTGGTGGGGGCGGACATGACGACAAGGAGAAGAAAGAAAAAACACAGCACTAAAAGGACAGGACACACACTGGGGGACGGCGGGCGGCGACGGCGGACGGCGACGACGACGGCGACGGCGACGGCGACGGCGACGGCGACGGCGACGGCGAGAGGCAGGAACGCTGCTGCCGCGGACGGGGCCGGGGCGGCGGCGGCGGCGGCGGCGGCGGCGGCTGCTGCTGCTGCTGCTGCTGCTGCTGCTGGCTGGACTGCTGCTGGCTGGACTGCTGCTGCCACCGGAGGGCTGGCTGGCTGGCTGGCTGACTGGCTGGCTGGCTGGCTGGCTGGCTGCGGGACCACTGCTGCAGGCCGGGACCGGGAACTGCTGCTGCTGCTGCTGCTGCTGCTGCTGCTGCTGCTGGGCTGGCTGGCTGGCACCTGGAACACCTAGCACTTCGATGAGCGCGAAAATTGCACTATCGAAGGGCGGTAACCTGTCGGTGTACCGCCGGAGATCCTAGCTGAGCGAGAGGCAGGCGCTTAAATACAGGATAGGGTACGTCGCTATTGGCTGCTGGGACCACGTGCTCCACCGTGGCGCCCTCAAGCCATACGTGGGCTAGGAACGCGCTCAGACACGGGTTACAGCACGACAGCTGCAGAGACCTCTAGTGGTAATCGAGGTCCATGCCGTTTGGCGCGCATTCGAAACCAGAGCTGCTCGGTACCAGAATTACCATAAAATGGTCCCGCACCAAGGTTTCAAGTTAGGGGTGTATATTTCCTAAATACACTTCCTTTCTAAGAACCAATCTCTATAATGCTGCTTTTGTAGGTTGATTACTAAAAAAATAGTCCCATACCAAGGGTCCAAGCTAGGGGTGTAGATTTCCTAAATGCACTTCCTTCCTCAGAGCTGGTCAACCACAACTTTCTTAGCATCAGCTTGCAGATGATCATTATTTTCTATAAAACACTTTTACGACACAACTAAGGTGAGAGAGTATTAGGGAACGATTGACTAGAACAAAGGAAAGGAATACAATTGAAGAGGAATGGTTAGTTTTAAGAGAAGAAATAGTGAAGGCAACAGAGGATCAAGCAGATAAAATGACAAGACCTATTAGGAATCCTGGGATAACACAAGAGGTATTGAATTTAACTGATGAAAGGGGAAAGTATAAAAATGCAGCAAATGAAGCAGGCGAAAGGAAATACAAACATCTAAAAAATGAGATTGGCAGAAAGTTCAAAATGGCTAAACAGACAAATTTAAGGCTTTAGAAGGATACTTCGCTAGAGGAAAGATAGATACCACCTACAAGAAAATTAACGGGCTTTTGAAGAAAAGAAAGGCAGCTGTATGACTATCAAGAACTAAGATCGAAAACCAGTACTGAACAAAGAAAGGAAACCTGAAAGGTGAAAAAAGTGTATAGAGGACCTATACAAAGGAGATAAACTTGAAGTCAATATTGTAGAGAGGGAAGTGTACGTACACTCCTGGAAATTGAAATAAGAACACCGTGAATTCATTGTCCCAGGAAGGGGAAACTTTATTGACACATTCCTGGGGTCAGATACATCACATGATCACACTGACAGAACCACAGGCACATAGACACAGGCAACAGAGCATGCACAATGTCGGCACTAGTACAGTGTATATCCACCTTTCGCAGCAATGCAGGCTGCTATTCTCCCATGGAGACGATCGTAGAGAAGCTGGATGTAGTCCTGTGGAACGCCTTGCCATGCCATTTCCACCTGGCGCCTCAGTTGGACCAGCGTTCGTGCTGGACGTGCAGACCGCGTGAGACGACGCTTCATCCAGTCCCAAACATGCTCAATGGGGGACAGATCCGGAGATCTTGCTGGCCAGGGTAGTTGACTTACACCTTCTAGAGCACGTTGGGTGGCACGGGATACATGCGGACGTGCATTGTCCTGTTGGAACAGCAAGTTCCCTTGCCGGTCTAGGAATGGTAGAACGATGGGTTCGATGACGGTTTGGATGTACCGTGCACTATTCAGTGTCCCCTCGACGATCACCAGTGGTGTACGGCCAGTGTAGGAGATCGCTCCCCACACCATGATGCCGGGTGTTGGCCCTGTGTGCCTCGGTCGTATGCAGTCCTGATTGTGGCGCTCACCTGCACGGCGCCAAACACGCATACGACCATCATTGGCACCAAGGCAGAAGCGACTCTCATCGCTGAAGACGACACGTCTCCATTCGTCCCTCCATTCACGCCTGTCGCGACACCACTGGAGGCGGGCTGCACGATGTTGGGGCGTGAGCGGAAGACGGCCTAACGGTGTGCGGGACCGTAGCCCAGCTTCATGGAGACGGTTGCGAATGGTCCTCGCCGATACCCCAGGAGCAACAGTGTCCCTAATTTGCTGGGAAGTGGCGGTGCGGTCCCCTACGGCACTGCGTAGGATCCTACGGTCTTGGCGTGCATCCGTGCGTCGCTGCGGTCCGGTCCCAGGTCGACGGGCACGTGCACCTTCCGCCGACCACTGGCGACAACATCGATGTACTGTGGAGACCTCACGCCCCACGTGTTGAGCAATTCGGCGGTACGTCCACCCGGCCTCCCGCATGCCCACTGTACGCCCTCGCTCAAAGTCCGTCAACTGCACATACGGTTCACGTCCACGCTGTCGCGGCATGCTACCAGTGTTAAAGACTGCGATGGAGCTCCGTATGCCACGGCAAACTGGCTGACACTGACGGCGGCGGTGCACAAATGCTGCGCAGCTAGCGCCATTCGACGGCCAACACCGCGGGTCCTGGTGTGTCCGCTGTGCCGTGCGTGTGATCATTGCTTGTACAGCCCTCTCGCAGTGTCCGGAGCAAGTATGGTGGGTCTGACACACCGGTGTCAATGTGTTCTTTTTTCCATTTCCAGGAGTGTAGATGAAGAGGAGATGGGTGATATGATACTGTGAGAAGAATTTCACAGAGCTTTGAAAGATCTAAGTCGAAAAAAGGCCTCGGCAGTAGACAACATTTAGTCAGAACTGCTGACAGTCTTAGGAGAGCCAGCCATGACAAAACTCATCCATCTGGCGTGCATGATGTATGAGACAGCTGAAACACCCTCAGACTTCGATAAGAATGTTATAACTCCAGTTAAAAAGAAAACAGTTGTTGACAGGTGTGAGAATTACCGAACTACCAGTGTAATAAGTCATGGTTGAAAAATACTAACACTATTTCTTTACAGAAGAATGGAGAAACTGGTAGAAGCCAACCTGGCGGGAGGTCATTTTGGATTCCGGAGAAATTCAGGAACACGAAAGACAATACTGACTCTATCTTAGGAGATAGGTTAAGGAATGTCAAACTAACGACATGTCATTTGTAGACTTAGAGAAAGCTTTTGACGATGTTGACGTGAATATTTCTTTGATATTCTGAAGGTAGCGAGAGTAAAATACAGGTATCAAAAGGGTATTTACAGTTGGTATACAAACCGTGCAGCAATAACAAGAGCCGAGGGCCATGAAAGGGAAGCAGTGATTGAGAAGCGATTGGCGCAGGTTTGTAGCCTAGCCGCGATGTTATTCAAAAATTGTTCAAATGTGTGTGAAACCTTACGGGACTTAACTGCTAAGGTCGTCAGTCCCTAAGCTTACACACTACTTAACCTAAATTATCCTAAGGACAAACACATACACCCTTGCCCGAGGGAGGACTCGAACCTCCGTCGGGACCAGCCGTACTTTGTTATTCAATTCGTACTTTCAGCAAGCAGTAAAGGAAACCAAAGAAAAATCTGGAGTAGGAATTAAAGGAATTCGAAGTTTGTCGATGACATTGTAATTCGGTCAGAAGCAGCAAAGAACTCGTAAAGGAGATGAACAGGATTGATAGTGTCTTGAAAGGAGGATACAAGATGAGTATCAACAAAAGCAAGACAAATATAATGAAATGTAGTTGAATTAAGTCAGTGATTCTGAGGGAATTAGATTAGGAAACGAGACCGTTAAAGTAGTAGAAGAGTTTTGCTATTTGGGCAGCAAAATGAGTGATGATGGCCGAGGTAGGGAGGATATAAAATGTAGATTAGCAATGGCAACAAAATCATTTCTGAAGAAGAAAAATTTGTTAATATCGAATATAAACATAAGTTTTAGGTTGTGTTTTCTGAAAGTGTTTGTTTGGCGTGCAGCCATGTATGCAAGCGAAACAGTGAAACACTTTGCACAAAAACAGAATAGAAACTTTCGAAATATGGTGCTACAGAAGAATGTTGACGTTTTGATGGAGAGGTACTGAACAGAATTGGGGATACCAGAAATTTGTGGCACAACATAACAAAAGGAAAGGGTCGGCTGATAAGACACATTCTGAGTCATGAAGGGATCACCAATTTAGTATGAAAGTGAAGTGTAGGTGGTAAAAATCATAGAGGGAGACCAATAGATGATAACACCAAGCAGATTCAGAATGGTGTAGGCTGCAGCAGATATCCGGAGATGAAAAGGCTCGTATGGCTAAGGTTCATTTACAAAGTTCTTTCACAAATTTGCTGGCTCAGATACCTCCAGCTCACGTGTTTAAGTATAAGATTAAGATTTCGGTTCACTGTTTTTGCTATGAAGAGTAAATTTTTGCTCGTCTAACGTAACTTCGAAATCTGTTAAGCTTACACGACTAATTCACCGTGCTATCACCTTCATGCAAGCTGGCAGGTGCGGTTTAAGTCTGACATACTCTGTTTTATTAGAACTACTGTACTCAAAGTGTGCTGTTACATTTCCGAGATTAACGATAGATCCATAGCTACAGCATAGACACTTCCCTCGCACTCTGTAAAAAATAGCAGTCTGCATGAATCGAGACACCCGCTCGGTTTAGGCGAGACTCTCCTGGAAACTCTCCTGGAAGCTATATTGGCGCTATCAAGGGTGCAGCTGAGACTCGCAGTCTTCGCTTGCAGTAAGAGCCGAACTTTAATGTCATCATTTAAAACTTCTCCTCTTGTGACGTAAAGTAGTTCGGTCTATGAACGCTCTTGAGCGCAGCTGCTAAATTTACTGTGAATGAAATGCACCGCGTCCAATACAAATTTGCTCAGTACTTGGCAGTTTAAACGCGAGTGTATTCTGCAGCAGGAAGCGACGATAAAACCTACGGAAGCACATGCTCCACTTTAATGGTTCCCGTTAAACAAAATTCCATTCACCATGAATAGCTGTAGTGGAGGGAATTTGCTTGTACGCTCTATAGGACAAACATTGGTAAGAAGATCTGTATCGACAGAGCGCCTTCAGGAAGTTGGAATGAGTCAATCGATACATCAAAAGCTAGATGAAACCAGCAACGACATATCACAGTTGTATTAGCAGTTAAGTATCGTTAATCTGCTGTACTCTATTTGTGTTTGAAAAGTCTACATACAAACTACAGTAACACCATTATCAGACAAGCTGACATTTTGAGAAGTGCAAAGATCAGAAACTTTCTTATAACGAATATTGTTACCTGCAGTACTCAATCATAAATTTGTGTTTTTCTGACATTGATGCACAAGTTTCCTACAACTCATTCAGATACTAGGGTTCTTTACCTACTGAATGTTTCAAAAAGAGTATACGTATTACAAAACATTATATTGTCAGATGTATCGATCGCTGGCCCAAGGCTTGATTATCGGAGGAACGAATATATTGTCTAGTTTATATTCATAGACGAAAGATGCCCGTTGTCTTCTGTGTGACTGGTTATCGTCACTTGTTGCAAAATGGCTATTCCGAAGTAGAAATCACTTTGTGTTCTCGAGTCTGCGAAGTGTAATTCCGTGATTAAGGCGCAAAGACGTTTCAGAATGTGGTACCAAAATGATCCTCCGAATAGGTGAAACATTTGTAGATGATATAGACAGTTAGTGGACATAAGACGTGCATGTAAAGAAAAGAGTCTGGCTGCCCTCGCGTTTCCGACGAAAATGTCACACGAATTCAAGCCGCTTTCCAACGTAGTCCTACAAAATCACCTCTTGTGCCAGTCGGGAATTACAGTTGCCTACAACAACAATTTAGCGTGTTCTGAGTCGTCGGTTGGTTACGAAGCCGCATAGGTTACACCTGTGACGACAAACGCAAACGTGTAGCATTCACTAGCGAGCTTCAGGATGGTATTGAACCCCTCATGAAGCATCGCGTTCAGTGAATGAAGCTACTTTCCATCCTTTTGAGCCATCAATCTCCTCACTGGCTTGATACGTCCCACCACGAATTCCTCTCTGTGCCAGCTTCTTCATCTCAGAGTAGGACTTGCGACCTAAGTCCACAACTATTTGCTGGATTTATTCCAATCTCTGTCTTCCTCTGCAGTTTTTACCTTCTACAGCTCCCTATAGTACCACGGAAGTGATACCGTGATGTCTTAACAGATATCCTACCACACTGTTCCTTTTTCTTGTCAGTGTTTTCCTTGTATTCCTTTGGTCGCAGATTCTCCAGAGATCCTCCTCATTCCTTAGAAGTCCATATAGCACTGTGTTCCAAACTTACACTCTCAGAAATATCTTACTCAAATTAAGGCTTGAAGGCCTATGTTTTACTAATAAACTTATCTTGGCCAGGAATGCCCATTCTACCAGGGCTAGTGTCCTTTTTATGTCCTGCCTGGTCCGTCCGTCCTGAAATTTTTTGTTGTCTAGCTAGCATAATTCCTTACCTTCATCTAGTTTGTGATCACCAGTCCTGATGTTAAGTGTCTCGTTGTTCTCATGTTTGCAACTTCTCATTTCTTTCGGCTTTTTTCGATTTATTCTCAATCCCTATTGTTTCCTCATTAGACGTTCATTGCAATCAGCACATCCTGTAATTCTTCTTCACTTCCACTGAAGGCAGCAGTGTCATCATCGAATCTTATCACTGATATCTTTTCACCTCGAATTTTAATTCCACTCTTGAACCTTCTTTTTATTTCCGTCATTCTTTTTTTGATGTATAGATTGAAAAGTAGGGGAGAAAGGCTACATCCCTGTCTTACAGCCTTTTTATCCGAGCACTTCGTTCTGGGGCTTTCACTATTATTGTTTCCTCTTGGTTCTTGTACATATTGTATATTGCCCGTCTTTCCCTATAGTTTACCCTATTTTTGTCAGAATTCGATCACCTTGCACCATTTTACATTGTCGAATGCCTTTTCTAATTCGATAAATTCTATGAACGTGTCTTGGTTTTTCTGTAACCTTGCTTCCACCTTCCACAATCATGTCAGAAAGGCCTCCCTGGTACCTGTACGAGATCCACGCAAACTCAACGTGTTTTGTCCGATATACCACTCATTTGTTTACGGCCCATTCTTCTTTGATGGAAACAAAGCAGTCAGCAACATCTTTCTGTGTTACAAAACTGATTTTTTCGAAGCTGAAGGAGGACAACTTCCTTTTTTAACATGATGGGGTTCCCCTCTCACTGGAGGCGTGAATTGCGTGAAATTTTGAATGAAACTCTACTGAGCCGCTAGACTGGTCGTTAAACAGCCGGAGAATCAGCAGTTGTCAACTGGTCTCCACAGTCACGGGATTTCCTGTGCCTTCTTCGTGTGGGTTTTCGTTGAGGACAACGTTTATACACTGTTGAGTGGTAAATTCGAGGGCGAATTTCTCCGAAGGGTGGAGGAATGTTGAGTGGTAAATTCGAGGGCGAATTTCTCCGAAGGGTGGAGGAATGTTGAGTGGTACTTAAGTAAATAAATCAGTGAAATCAAAGTGAACTAGAAATTAGAATATAAATGAAAAACTTGGTTTAGTTTAGAGAGTTACATACTCGCAAACAGCGGGCCGAACAGCAGAACAGAAGAAACAATGACCATGAAGTCAGCAACTTCCACATAAGCGGGCGCTGTCGATTCAGCCGTCAGGGCATCGCCCGACCGGCTCACGTGTTTCTCAGTTGTCGCATGTGAGCAAGGGCCCTCGCCTACATCCCAAGAGCCAATGACCGACGTAAAGAAGATTCTTCGAGAAGCTATTCAACGTGACAGAAGAGGCAATGACCGGCTCACGTGTTTCTCAGTCGTCACATGGGATCAAAAGCCCTCACCTACATTCCAAGAGCCAACGACCGACGTTAAGAAGATTCTTCGAGAAGCTTTTCAACGTGACAGACGAGGCAATGACCGTGAAGTCGTTCACCTCCAGTAAACTGAAGTGAATAAATACGCGAGACGCAGTGGGCCAGACAGATGAAGTCAGAGGAAGTCAGATGAAGACGGAGACGGAGACAAAGACGGAGACGGAGAGAAGAGACGAAGAAGACGAAGAAGTTTTCAGTCAGTTTCGGTGCTGAAGACCGTCATGCAAGAAGAGACTGCATCATGCACAGACGCACCAAGTCCGCCGCTGTAATGGAATAGCAAGCAGCCGCCGTAGCACCAGAAGACAGAAGTTAAAAGGTATTTGAAGTCTGATTTTTACGTACCCGGGTGACTCGTGAGGACGGGAAGGAGACGGCCTCACCTCAGCAGTCACCTGTGAGCTGGGATGAAGACCTGACAGCCGAAGACTGGCAAGCGGGAGTCCGTGGTTCGAGTCCGGGACACTGGCCTTGCCCCGCCGCGCCGCTCCGCTGGTCGACGCACAACACACGCGGCCGCATAGAGACGAGAAACACTGGGACGCCACTCCCAAGGTATCATCCGATGCACGACTTCGCTCGCAATAATTAAACCGGCCACCTCGCGCGGCGCGTCTCCCGTCAGCTGGGCGAGACAGCGACACGAGATACACACCGCTACGCGTAATCAGACGCCGCCGCCGCCGCCGCCGCTGCCGCAGCCGAAGACTTCACAAACGACACAGCTGCCGCTCTCCGAACCAGAACATCCCGTAAGATACAGTTGTACAAATCTTCAATAAAAGTTATCTTATGTAAAAATGATGTTTCATTCGACCTCATACCCGAGCCAAGGAAGAACCCACCCTGCCCTCATGTTGTTAAGAGGGAAAAGTTAATTTATTTAATATTTTCACCCTGACAGAATGCTTTAGAATGCTCATCCTGACAACTGACAGCATCCAAAGAGAAAACCCAGTTACATTTAGTAGCAGAATTGTCACATTTAGTAACACAATTGTTACATTTGATGTCAGAAGCCGTTACAGTTGTTACAACACCAACAGTGCCACAAAAACTGGAAGAGCTGAAGAACAGGAACCGTACTGCCACAACCTCAATGACAATGCGATGTCGTATTGTTCGTGTAGCTCGTGGAGGACATACTGAACATCTGTAGTCTAAGTTTGAGAGAATCGTAAATATGTGTTTCTAGGTTCATAGTTGTGTGTCTTACACTTTAATAACTAAACGGATTCAAAATACGTACACATAACACCCAGAACATTATGACCAGCAGGCCGAGGTGGCCGAGCGGTTCTAGGCGCTACAGTCTGGAACCGCGCGACCGCTACGGTTGCAGGTTCGAATCCTGCCTCCGGTATGGATGTGTGTGATGTCCTTAGGTTAGTTAGGTTTAAGTAGTTCTAAGTCTAGGGGACTGATGACCTTACAAGTTAAGTCCCATAGTGCTCAGAGCCATTTGAACCATTATGACCACCGACCTAATATCGATATAAACCCGTCCAGGGGATAGCAGTGTTACCTGCCGACGAATGACTCCTATTTAGACACACACACGGTGCATCAGTATCAGTGAGCGTGCTGTTCGTGTATAAAATGGGAAAGGCGAACGATCTACCTGGGTTTGACCAAGGGCAGATTGTGATGGCTCGGAGGCTCTGCACGAGCATTTCGGAAACTGCACGACTTGTCGGGTATTCGAGGAGAGTAGCGTGTCTTCAACATGTGGCGAAGCCGAGGTGAAACCACGTCCAGACGTCGTGGCGTTGGGCGGCGACCCCTCATTATAGATGTCGGATGTTGTAGGCTGGGCAGACTGGTGAAACAGGATAATTGGCGAACTGTGGCGGATCTAACGTCAGACTTTAATGCCGGGCAAAGTACAAGTGTGCCTGAATACACAGTGCACTGAACACTCCTAACGACAGCCTCCTCAGCCGACCAACCATGCTTGCACCAATGTTAACACCGCGACATCTGGAACTAAGACTGAAATAGGCTAGTGACAATTGGCATTGGACGATGGCGCAGTGGCAGAGCGTTGCATGGACTGATGAATCTCATTATGCCGATGGGAAGACGCGAATCCGTCGTCTTCCAGGGGAACAGATCCTTGACATTTGCACTGTGGGACGGAGAGAAGGTGGCATTATGGGTGGCATTATGCTCTGGGAAACATCCACGTGGGCACCCATGGGTCCAGGGGAGCTCGTGCAAGGCACCGTGGTGGTCAAGGTGTATCACTCACTGGTTACAGACCTTGTACGCCCGTTCATGATGATCACGTTTCCCGACAAGGTAATTCGCCACGTCAGAAGGCCAGGAGTGTGATGGAGTGGTCCCAGGAACACAATAGCGAGTTCCAATTGATGTGCTCGCGACCCTACTCACCGGAAGTGAACTCGATCAAACACATCTGGGATGTGATTGAACGTGGCGTCGCAGCTCATCGCCACCGTCCCAGGAATTTACGGGATTTGTAGGACTTTTGTGTGCAGACATGGCTTTGTTTCGTTTTAGGGCGCAAAAACAACTGGGGTCATATGCGCCCATGTCAAAACTGTAGAACACGAAGACAGATAGGAGTTAACAAACGACTACACGTCAGACCCAATCGACGTAAGAAAAGACAGCTAAAAACAGGGACCTGGAGAAAGGTCTACAAAATACACCATAGAGAAACGGAGGTCCAGAACTAAAAGTTAAATGCCCTTCGCCATGTTGCTACGACGGATAAAACGCTAACGCGGTGGACAGCCCACGCGTTGTTCGCTAAAATGGCCGATTGTTCAGACGGAAAACCCAAGCGGGAACGTAAACGGTTAAAAAACGTGCGTTCCGTCAGGAAATGGCGGTCAGTTAAAAAGTGGTGGGGAACGCCACTTAGCAAGTGGGGATGGCTAAAAAGGCAGTGCCCAATACGCAACCTAGTTAAAATGACCTCCTCGCTGCGGAAGGGCCGAGAGAGCAACACAGAGATCATCGGAAGGAATATAATAATTAGTGGGCTGAGGGATGAGGACTGCAGCGTTGGGAGCAGCGTCAGCAGCCTCGTTTCGTGACAGACCTACATGACCAGGAACCCACATTAACGTCACAGTGGCTCCATCAAGAGCGCGCAAGTGACAGTTTTCCTGGACCACTGCATTAAGGGATGGCCGGTGCACAGCGCACAGAAGGTCTTAAGGGCGCTGGGAGAGTCTGAGCAGAGGACACAACTGAAAAGCCTGTGTTGTCGGATGTATTCCGTGGCCTAATACAGGGCGAAAAGCTCTGCTGTAAATACTGACCAGTGTGCTGGAAGCCGATACCGAAAGGCGTGCGGGCCGCGATGGCCATGCGGTTCTAGGTGCTGTAGTCCGGAACCGCGCGACTGCTACGGTCGCAGGTTCGAATCCTGCCTCGGGCATGGATGTGTGTGATGTCCTTAGGTTAGTTAGGTTTAAGTAGTTCTAAGTTCTAGGGGATTGATGACCTCAGATGTTAAGTCCCATAGTGCTCAGAGCCATTTGAGCCGAAAGGCGTCGGCGTGAATGACGGAGGCACACCCGGTACCACGGTCAGTCCGACAGACCAATGTACGCAAAGGTCCATGTGAAGGCTGTGAAACTGAAGGCGTTTGAGCGAGGCTGCAGTAGTGTCCTTAGGAAGTGAATGAAGCCCAAGGTGAACACGGATCGCCGTACGAAGCCAAGGTGGTGAAGGGTTTATAACCTTAAAGTTGGAGGCAGGTCGTGAAATAAAAGCTATCTTGTTAAAGTAATTATGGTGTAAAGCAACAGAGCGGTGTTACCCTCTCAGAGGAATTTTGTTTCTGTTGACCGTGTTGTACCTAACGGAGGTGGCTTATCGGAAGTGAAAGTCAGAATTACGTAAATATTTAAACAGTAACAAACAATATTTTACCTATCTACACTCTTCAATGAATAAAGAAAACGGTCGCCAGCCTAATTAGGCAAGGGAATGATTGACATCCTTGTTCAAGAAAATAGGTATGAGTAACTTTAACGGACAAACACAACCAATACTTTGCCACACGCGAGTGCAATGAACTCTGGCACCTGAGTACAGAATGATCACGTTAAGGTTGGAGCTAACAGATCAGAACAAACTATTTTAATAAATATAACAGATAACAAAACACACTATTACCTTGAGGACTTAGTCAAACTGAATGGTCTCAATAACATTACTATTAATATTCACTGTAGAATCGTAAATTGGACAAAGGTTTAGTATTACTTTTCAAACAAATTCCTATCTCAGATGAAATATGGATATGGTTCACAGCAAATTTAGTTATTGCACATAGATTAATTCTCTCACTACCGAACACCTTTCTACTTAGAATGAAAATTAAATGGAGTTCACTAAAAAATTACTTATCACTGTCCTTTTAATAAAGAAGTTACTGTTTTCATAGATAGTGGTTTTTCTGTTACTTGTTACCTAGCTTAAGCACAATAGACAAACTGTGGATCCTGTTACAACGTTAATATGCACTTTTAATATACAAGAGGAACCCAGTGTTGTACAGAATTTGACTTGGATAGCAAGAGTAATTGAAACTCTCTATAATTAAGTAAATTTGTGCGTTTGAACTGCTTTCAATGGAGGAGGGCCCTTAATCTTGACCACTGTAGCAGAGCAAATTAAACACACTTTCATTACATCAGTGAAACAAGCACTTAGCAAGCATGAACATATAACTCTGAACAGTTGCAGTTCTGAACTTTTACTGCATTGAAACACAAAACTGAGACATTTGTAAGATCCTTTCAAAAAACAATATTATATTTAGCACACTCTATTGCCATATTAATTTTAATATGCTTTCAATGGAGGA
This sequence comes from Schistocerca nitens, assembly GCF_023898315.1. NCBI lineage: Eukaryota > Metazoa > Arthropoda > Insecta > Orthoptera > Acrididae > Schistocerca > Schistocerca nitens. Next base: position 448,723,936 of record NC_064620.1, read on the forward strand.
CACTCGGTAATCACTTTAACATGGGAAGGACCCTAAGTGGTTGTGTGACTAGGGATAAAAAATCAAGGTAGGTATAAGAGTTCGAGTATAAGTTACCTTATATTTGCGCACACTAAAACATCCTCTGAGCTGATCCTTCACTGTTCATTACTATACTGTTCCATTACAGTGATTGCGCAATGTGGTGGCGATTGCACGTTGATAGGTGGATTTGCAGGTAGAATTGATGGACTCGCTCATTTCTTGGCGGCGATGATAGATACCAATTCCAAAATAGTTCCAGCTCTTTATCCATCCATCCGAGGCATTGGAAAGGATCAGGAAAAGCCTCTCTTGGCACCAGCACAATATACAACTTTTACATGAGTTTGGTAGCTCGTGCCCGACTGGCTCATGGTTCAACCTTTTCTACCTAGGCCAACCACAATTTGCGCGCTACACAGTTCCGTTCTCGAGGGGAACCACAACACCTTTTACATACAAAATAACTAAGAACCCTAAGTGAAGGTCAGCAGTTTACATAACAGCAAACAAGCATATTAAATAAAACAGAACATTTGCACATATTGGTAGTTCTACACAAAATTATTCAAATAAAATTATTTACTTTTAAAGATAACCAAAGAGATAATATGACAAAGACAAAACATATAATTTGCTCATATTGTACATATTACACTGCATTACACTCTAAAAGACATTGAAGTTTTTACAAAGAAAGGAGTATACTATTTTGTGTTATCGATTCAATCAAACACATTTACAGAAGCTCAACGATGTAACATTAAATAAAACAGAAGGCAAAATAAATCAGCAGAGCATTAGAGCTATGGTGTTACAGGTTCACACCCACTGGGAAAGTTGCAGGTATCGTGAAGCTAAGCTGCCAAAGCAAAAGCCGAGAGTGAACTGCAGGAGGTAACAGAGAAGAGGGATGCGCCCCATAATGGCGATGAAAGGAGTCATCGAAGGAGGAGGCATAGGGGTGACCACGCATGGCAGGCTAACGACATGCAAATCTTCTGAGGAGAAAGTCACGGTGGTAGAACAGTGGTAGTTCATCAGCTTCTGCATAAAAACTCTTAACCACGCTAGTGTAAAAGGCGCCAGTGGCCAAATAGATGCCACGATGGGGGATAGTACTGAGACGGACGTGCAGATGCATAAACAAAGCACCTGTAGTACAGTTTCGAACGGACTGAATGACAAGTTTCCCTTCGTTTGCGAAGGACGTTTATTATTATTATTATTATTACTATTTTTTTTTTTTTTTTGTGAAATCACATTTTGGCGAGGAAAATGAAGCTGAATTCTTCTTATGTAGAACAACACCCCCTTTGTTCAGTTACCATTCTTCTGACTGGTTTGTTGCGTCACGCCACGAAGTTCACTCTTGTGCAAACCTCTTTATTTCTGAGTACCAATTGCAGCCTACGTCCTGAGTTATTTGCTGAATATATTCCAGTCTCTGTCTTTTCTAACAGCTTTTATCCTCTACAGCTCGTTCTAGTACTACGGAAGTTACTCCCTGATGTCTTAACACATGTCCATGTTTCTTCCTCTTCCTCTTAAACATCTTTCCAAGTAATCTAATCTACGCCGATTCTGCGGATAATCTCTTCAGTTCTCTCCCTAATCGGTCCACTCAATTTTCAGATTCCTATTTTTAACAGCACATCCCAAATGCATCTTTTCCGGTACTCCCACATACCGATTTAATACCGTATAATGCACATTCTCAGAAATTTCTTGCTCAAAATAAAGGCCAATGTTTGATACCAGCAGACATCCCCTGTACAGGAATGCCCTCCTTCCCTGTGTTAGAATGCTTTTTAATCGTCCTCCGCTCACCCTTCTGGTGTTACTTTATTCCCAAGATAGAACAATAAGTTAACTTTGCCTACATGCTAGTCATCAATTTTGTTGTTAGGTTTATCGCTAGTGTCATTTCCGCTTCTCTTCATTACTTTCAGGCAACGGTCTTGCCGCAGTGGATACACCGGTTCCCGTGAGATCACCGAAGTTAAGCACTGTCCGGCGTGGTCGGCACTTGAATGGGTGACCATCCAGGCCGCCAAGCGCTGTTGCTATTTTGCGGGGTGCACTCAGCCTCGTGATGCCACTTGAGGAGCTACTCGACCAAATAGTAGCGGCTTCGATCAAGAATACCGACCGAGAGAACGGTGTGCTGACCCCAAGCCCATCGTATCTGCATCCTCTATGAGGATGACATGGCGGTCGGATGGCCACGGTAGGCGACTCGTGACCGGAAGACGGAGTGCTTTCATTACTTTCGTCTTTTTTGGGTTACTCTCAATCCACATTCCGTACTCATTAGACTGTTCATTCCATTCGACAGGTCTTACAGTTCGTCCTCAGTTTCGCTGAGCAGCGAATCTTAACATAGATGGCTTTCAACCTCAGTTTTAATTCCACTCTGGAATCTAATTTTTATTTACCTCGTCACTTGTTCGATGAGTAGACTGAATACTAGGGGTGGTAGAATGCATCCTTGACTGACACTCTTTTTAATCCGAGCACTTGCTTCTTGATCTACACTTCTTATTCTTCCCTCTTTGTTTTTGTACTTCAGATCATCCGTCTTTGTTATACCTTACATGTTTTTTTTTCAGAATTTCGAAAATCTTGCACCATTTTACACTGTAAATTGTTTTTTATAGATGAAAAAACCTATTTTTGTGTCTTTACTTTTCTTAAATCTTGCTTCTATTATAAATCGCAACGACAGAGCGGCCTCTCTGGTGCTTTTATCATTCCTGCAGTCAACCTGATAGTCATCTAACAGATTTTCAATTTTCTTTTCCTTTCTACTGAGGATTATTCTTGTCAGTGATTTGGATGCACGTAAGGTTAAAAGGACTGTGAGCTAGTACTCGTACTTTTGTTCCCTTGCTATCTTCTAGATTGTGAGGTTGCTTTTTTTTCTGAAACTCTAACGATGTGTCTCATATATTCTACACACCAGCTTGAATAGCAGTTTGTTATCTGATTCCCCCAATCGTTTTAGAACTGTTACCCATCCCATCTGCCTGTTTTGATCTCCAGGCTTCCAAAGCTGTGTTAAAAAACGACTCTAATATTAAACCCTCTATGAGTCTTTCATATTTAGAAAGAAAGAGGAAGAAAAACTGTTAATATTCGAAAGAAAAGTACTAAGGAAAATATTTGAATCTGTATACGATGAAAATTACATGGAATGGAGAAGAAGAAGAAATGAAGAATTAAGAGGGTTGTACAAACACCGTAACATCGTCGAAGTGCTCGAGAGGAGAAGGTTGAATTGAGCAGGCCATATAGCAAGAATGAAAGAGAATAGACTACTTAAAATGACATTCAGCAGAACAATAGATGGAACGAGGAAGACCCAGAATCCCAGATGGCGGGATAACTTTCGGGAGGACACAACTAGGATGAACAGCAACAGCAACTGGACAAACAACTCATTGGACAGGCAAAAGTGGAAGAGGCTCACAGAGCAGGCGTATGGTCGATAAGACCCTTGCGACGTATAAAGTAAAGTAAAAGTATGAGTCTTCGATATTGACCTCATTTCTGCTTCTGTCACGTTATTAGATGAGTTCTCCCCCTCAAAGTAGCCTTCGTTGCACTATTTCCGTCCATACTCTCTCTGCCGGCCGAAGTGGCCGTGCGGTTAAAGGCGCTGCAGTCTGGAACCGCAAGACCGCTACGGTCGCAGGTTCGAATCCTGCCTCGGGCATGGATGTGTGTGATGTCCTTAGGTTAGTTAGGTTTAACTAGTTCTAAGTTCTAGGGGACTAATGACCTCAGCAGTTGAGTCCCATAGTGCTCAGAGCCATTTGAACCATTTTTTCCATACTCTCTCTCCTCTGCGTTTAACATGGGAATTTTCATCGTACTCCTTACGTTGGTGCACTTTCTTCTAATGTTGGTGAAGATTTTCTTGGCTTTTGTACGTTCTGAATTAATTCTCTCGACTACCTTTCTTTCGAATTCTCCAAATTTTTCTTCCGGCAGCCATTTCGCCCTGGCTTCCATGCACTTGTTATTTATGTTGTTCCTTTGTGACTACTGTATTCCTGCCTTTCCTGGAACTTTTACATTTACTTCTTCTGTCGGTTAACTAAAGTATTTCTCTTTTTATCCAAGCTTTCTTTGCGGTTACCTATCTTGTGGTTTCATTTGTTTGTCTAACTTCTGTGATTTCCATTTTTGGAGGTGCCTGTTTTTCTTATACCATTTATTAGCGAGGTATCTACAGCAACAGAGAACGTCAAACGCACCTCATCCATCCTCAGTACGTCAGTGACCCACTTCGTTGCACATAATCGTCTGGACGGTTTTCTTAGACTTCAGTCTTCTCTCCATCACTACTGTATTGTGGTCTAAGTCTACGTTCACCTTACAATCCAATATCTCGCCGAAAAATCTCTGACTGATGCTGAATCCACCTGGGCTCTTTCCGTGTCTGTTGGTTATTTCCGAGTATTTCTCCTCCTGTTGTGATCTTTGATTAGTGTATTTACTATTATCAGCTGAAATTTATTTCAAAAGTCCGTTAGACTTCCTTATCTCTCATTCCTGACACCAATATCAAATTACACCTTAACTCATGCTAAACCTTCAAATTCTACAGCGCTCTAATGCGTCATTATTATCAATTTCTCATTTCATTTTATATACTAAATTATCAGGCCACTGTCTTCTGCTTGTGACATCGGCATGTATACCTAAACTGTTGTACAGGGATTAGTTTGCTGTTCATTTTGACAAAGCAATCCTACCAATGAACTGTTCACTCTCCTATGTACTTCCTATTCATTTATTATTTATTTATTAATTTACAATTCAAGTTGCATAAGATCAAATTGAGGAGCAAATCTCTAAGGTCATGCAACGTGTCAGTGCATGGAATTACAACATAAAAGTAATAACAGTTAAAAAGTAAATGTTTATGAAACCGAAAAAAGTCAATCCATAAGTTTAAGTAAACGCACTCAGCAGTACAACAAGACTCAGCTTAATTTTTCAAGGAACTCCTCGCCAGGATAGAAGGAGTGACCCATGAGGACATTCTTCAGTTTTGATTTGAAATCGAGTGGATTACTGCTAAGATTTTTGAATTCTTGTGGTAGCTTATTGAAAACGGATGCAGCAGTATGCTGCACACCTTTCTGCACAAGAGTTAAGAAAGGCCGACCTAAATGCAGATCTGATCTCTGCCAAGCATTATCTGAGTGAAAGCTGCTTATTCTTGGGAATAAGCTAATACTGTTAACAAGAAATGACAGTAGAGAATATATATGAGGGGCCAATGTCAAAATACCCAGACTCGTGAACAAGGGGCGACAGGAGGTTCTTGTACTCCAATCACTTATTGCCCGAACCGCCCGTTTCTGAGCCAAAAATATCCTTTTAGAATGGGAAGAGTTACCCACAAATATAATACCTTATGATATAAGCGACTGAAAAAAAGCAAAGTAGACTAACTTTCGTGTCGAACAATCACTTACTTCAGATGCCGTTGGAATAGTAAAATGGCAGCATTAAGTCTTTGAACAAGATCCTGAACGTGGACTTTCCACGATAGTTTACTATCTATCTGAACACCTAGAAATTTGAGCTGTTCAGATTCACTGATCACATGCCCATTCTGTGAAATTAAAACGTCAGGTTTTGTTGAATTGTGTAAACTGAGTTCTTCCTGTGATTTACAGTAAGTTTATTCTCTACTAGCCATGAAATTATGTCATGAACAGCACTATTTGAAACCGAGCCAATGTTGCACACAACATCCATTACTACCAAGCTTATCAGGAAACAGAACCCTACTCCCGTTATCCCATTTTCTGCTGCTGTTGATGTTCCCCTACATTCGTCTGACAAGAAATTCTCATCTTGTTATCATTTCATTCCATTTTCCCCTGCTGTATCTCAATCGTACGTTTGCATTTCCCTTGTCTATAGTCTTTTGTTGATGGAGAGATTATCATGACTTTATCAATTACAGTGTCATATGTACTGTGGCTACATATTGCTTGTCTTTGATGCAGTAGTTCCCATTGCCTTCCTTAGCCGCATTCCGTTGATCATCGCTGATACCTCCGCATTTTATGCACAACTTCCCATTACAAGGACAAGAAAGTGCTGCTCCTCTGCCCTTTTGATACGGCCGTTGGCAGAAAGTGGGTGACTCCTTAAACCACAAGTGTTCGGCCGCCATTACTTATGATTTTCATTCAGAATGCAAGCAGTGGTAGTAATTTAAACCTTTATATAGGATGTTTTGATAAAGTGACTGTCCCTAGATAACTAACAAAAACAAATTTAGTTCCGTTTGAAACAAACGAAGTTGTTGCCGATATCCCTTTATTTAATGCAGCAATGAGAAGAACATTTTCTAACAATTCGTCTGGGTGAAAACAGAATTACTAATTCTTGCGATATATGCAGAGTGTGCCTCCATAGACTTGCCAGATGATTTTCTTTAGTGTTTGGGGAGATATAGGCAGTTTCGTTTCTGCAATGTGCAGCTAGAGTCCGCCTAAACAAACGTTGCCCATCGCCACTTTCCTGCATCGTCTAATGTCAACGGAAAACGTCGCATTGTTGCCCGTTACAAAAAGAAAAACAAAAAAAAAACAAAAAATAATATTTAAAGAGGATTTTAACTGGCCCATTCGATAGAGTGGTCCCAAGTTAGTCTAGTGCGAAGCTCATTTCATCGATATGTATTCAGAGGCAAAGTAAAACACGAAGAATAATCAGTACTGCAACAGCAGCTGTGTAGCGCCGCTGCATGCCGGTAGCAGACAGAGCGCACCATGGTGGCACATGAAACGAGAAGGGGCAAGGCGGGCAAGGAAGACGTCACGAACAACTGTTTAGCAATGTGACAAGTGCTTTAACACATTGAAGCTGGTGGTGGATTCGTTTCATCGTTTTTTCCGCCAAGCGACAGTGCAGGATACAGCATGTACACGCCATCAAAAGTAACAGACACGGTTTTGATAATGGATAAGTACTGCGATGGCTTTCGTGTACAAGCATTGCATTTAGTTATTACTGTAGTGGGTCTTTCTGACAAGATTCGACGATACAAATTTTATTTGTTCGTGGAAATGTAAAGTTACCAAAGAGGCAGCTCGGGTTTACGCTGAAAGGTATGCGAAACCAGAAGGGACGAATCCTTTAAGCAGATACGTTTCCGGCTGCAGTACAACGGGCTCGAGAGACAGAGGATTTGCGTCTGGCGAAACGCCAGCGGAGCAGGAGTGTGCAGCATCGAAACAATGGCACTGCATTGGATATGATACACACAATTTCGCACAGTAGTACAAAGCCACTCACTGAGGAGTTACAATTCTCGCGATGCACGGTGCATCACATTATAAAAGATTTAGACGTGCTGCCAATAGCCGGCAGGTGCACCACAGGTTCCAGTACATGACAAGGCCAGTAGGCTAATCTTCTGTGAGTGGGCATTAAGTCAACCTGTTAAGTGTTTTAAACACTCTGCTCGCAGATGAGTCAACGTTTTCCATCGCACGTGTACCAAATCCCACGCCAAACATTGCTGCGCCTCCGTGAAGAACCATTGGTTGTGTGAGGTAAATTATCAACGTCCATAGATCATCAATTGCTGTGATGGTTCTGTCGATAAGCGTGTCGTTGGTCTCCACTTTTTTGAAGGCATGTTGAGCGTACACCAATTTCCTTCGGAACGAGATGCCTGCTCTGCTCGACGATAGTCATCTTGGGATGGGGCGAATGGTTTGCATCCAACAGAACAGTACAACCAGCCAGCTCACAGCGCCTGTGCGCCAAGCTGCACGAGATCGTTTTCCCAGTAAAACAACAGCCAGATATATTGAAAGGGTACAGTACCGTCCGACATTGAAAATAGGTACAACATACTTCATTATTTTTGTCAGAACAACACATTTTTTTTTGTAAAATAACTCAATTTCAATTAATACAGCGAAGCCGGATACCAGTGTGGGAAAGAATGACAATTTATTTATTTAATTGATCACATGTGCACTCCCACAAAGTAAATCCCTACATCCAGTTTGGTGAGATCTGTGAAATGAATGAATGTATGGTCGTCTGCTAACCGCAGATAGTGAACGTGAATATATGATCATCTTTGAGACGATCCTTTGGCCACCTTTGGTGGGACCAAAGAGATGAAATTTACCTGAGCTTTGAGCGCCTGGAATGTGGCTGACCAATACGGTAGCAAGGTGCTCCCCCACTTCGACAGAGGTGTGAGAGGACCTAGAGAACGGCCATGTTTCAGCACTCTGCCTCTGGATCTTGTGCTGTTAAGACCTTTTTTAGTTGTGCTCCGTAATGACAAAAGAGTGGAGACATGGTACGCATGTGGAATATTTAAGAGTAGTTTGAAATAATAATTTCTCTATTTCAGGAACTTTTGTGGGGAGAATTAAGTGTCAGGCAGGTAATATTAATGGGATTGTAGTAATCTTCGGAAGTGACCAACGGTCACAATGAAACCACGTGTAGCAATAAGTCGAAATACTTCCGTGTGCTTAAGTTAAGCTGAATTACTAGCGTGTGTACAATAAGTTGAAATATTTAAGAAATAGCGTGTGTACCATAAGTTGAAATATTTAAGAGACGAGTACTTCCACGTGGTGAGTACTGTGTGAGTCTCAATCTGTGTATGAGACAAAGGATAAAAAGAAGTACTCGTCCATGGTATCAGTTGAGGACTCGCGTGTGTGATGAATACGTTCTTAATATTACTTTGGGTGATATGATTCCGTGTGACGCTAGATTCAAACTCTGAGAGAGAAGCAAGGTGAGTCGGCCGTCTATCCAGCAACGCCACTTGGCTTGCATTGCACAGGAAGACGTGCATATATCTCGAGAGTTCATAGTAGGAAAGTAGAATTACGAAGTGGGGCAGTGTCGTGTGAAACTGGGATAAATATTAATTGAAGTGGGAAAGCTGAAAGTGATAATGTTGTGAATATTCTCTGTGTAGTATTTCATATTGTAGTGTGGTGTATGTCATGTAATTTGGGTATGTGTGGTTTGCATGGGAGAGTAGCGAGGTAGTTGCAAAAGATTAGTGGGTTAAGCTTGTTCCTTCTGTACTGCTCGGTCTGGAGGATAGTTTCGTGATGATGATTGTGAGAGTCGAAGTGTGAGAAATAATAAAAGATCCACCATTCTATCCAGAAAGTGCACTGTAGCGTTAAATAATTACGAGACCATAATATAGAGATTCACCAATGTAAAGCCATGCCCACTGGGTGGAATTTCTCATGTGTTATTGTTTTAGGTTATAGAATTTGTGTGTTTAGGTTAGAGAATTTATCGGAATAAATAAGATAGTGAAAAGAAAAAGATTGGTGGACTTTTCCTTCGAATTGTATGTTGTCATAATGTCCCGAATTTATAATGTGTGCGCCATTCATATTCAGTGCGATGGCCACGTGTTGACAAAAGCCGTTAAATAAAAAAAAAAAGAAAGAAAATGTGGTATTGCTAGTGCGTAGTGTACAGTCAGAGTTCTGTAAATTACTGATAGTCAGATGCGTGTTTCCGTTGCGTATTAATCATATAGGAGGATAACTTGTAACTTAATTGTGAGTACGAGAGTTCATGTTACTCGATAAATAAGAATGAATCCACTCGCTTGGCAGACCACTCATCTTGCAGGCCTGACTGCTTGATGCCACAGCATGAGCAAGGCATGTGGGTGCCTCTCAATATGGATGCTGAATAGACAGTTAGGTCGTCCGATCTGTTTGTCCTCGACACCTGCCTGTGGCGTACAATAAAGAATAAGGGGTACACTTACGAAGAACAATGTGTAAACAGTGACAGGGCGGGAAGTCAGGCAGGCCTTCTCTGCACTTGAGTGGTCACGTGATGGACTGCGTGCTACAGATAGCATCCGTTCTTGCAACGGCGTCAAGAACAAAAAGTCGGTTTCTTTGAGTACTTACAGTAAGGGACTGACCTAATGGAATAACAATTAATTTTGTGATCCCGCTTTTTTTTGCTTTCGTCTATTTTACTGTTTTTGACTAAGTATTTACTGACCCCTTACTTTGTTTCTGATTCTTTTTTATATCGTGTGGATTGTTAATCAACCGCGTGTCTGTAAGGAAGTGTCAATAACGGAAGTAGTAAAATAAGTTCATTGTTGAATGTAGAACGCAGAACAGTTACGGAAAATTGCTTTGGTAGCAACTACGTAGCTCATTGACTGTTTAGTTGTTCAGGAATTACTTTGTGATTCATAAGTCTTTCGTCTCACTAAGTACTGTAACTAAGTGAAATTAAAGCTGTTTGGTCTGCTTTGGGCTACGTTCCATTAATCTCAGACCATAGGAAAAATTTATTAGATATTATCGTGTTAGGGGCATGGAAATAAACACCTGCCCGTTCTGTGAAATCGTCTGTGATACACCCATCAGCCGGAATATTATGAGCACCGACCTATTATCGACGTAAACCCGTCCAGGTCATATCAGCGTCACCTGGCAAGGAATGACTGCTAGTCAGAACACACATGGTGCATGTAGTATCAGTGAGCGTGCTGTCCGTGGGGAAGGGTCACGATCTATCTGAGCTTGACTGAGGGCGGATTGTGATGGCCCTAAGTTTCGGCACGAGCATTTTCGAAACTGCACGACTTGTGGGTGCTGGAGGAGTGTTGTGGTACGTGTCTTCTACACGTAGCGAATTCAGGGTGTGACCGTGTTCAGAGGCCGTAGGGTTGGGCGGCCACCCCTTATTACAGATGTCGGACGTCGTAGGCTGGGCAGATTGGTGAAACGAGACTGGCGGTGAACTGTGGAGGAACGGACATCAGACTTTAAAGATGGTCAGAGTACAAGAGTGTCTGAACACACTAACGATGGGCCTCCGCAGCCGACAGATCCATCCAAGTGCCAATGTTAAAACCAAACATCGGCAGCTACGACTGAAATGGGAACTCTACCATCGGCGCTGGACGCTGGCGCAGTGGCAGAGAGTGGCGTGTTCTGATGTATCCCAATGCCTTCTTCATCATGTTGATGGAAGGACGCGAATCCGTCGTCTTCAGGGGGGGGGGGGGGGGACAGCTGTCGACATCTGTTCTGAGCTCGTGCAAGGTACCATGACGGCCAAGGAATAACGTACACTGGTTGCTGACCATGTACACCCGTTCATGACGATCATGTTCCCCGAAGGCAGTGAAATTTTTCAGCAAGATGATGCGTCATGTGTCGAGGCCGAGAGTGCGATGGAGTGGTTCGAGGAGCACAGTGGCGAGTTTCTGTTGATGTGCTGAAGGCGCTACTCGTCGGATCTGAACTCGATCGAACACATCTGGGATGCGATAGTACGTGGTGTCAGAGCTCATTGCCACCTTGCCTCGAATTTACGGAATTTAAGAGCGTTGTGTCTCCCGACATGGTGCTAGCTCCCTCCAGCGACTTACCGAAGCCTCACTGCTTCCATGCCACGACGCGTCGCCACTGTTATCCAAGCCAAAGTTGGACATGCAGGCTATTAAGTTGGTGGTCATAGTGTTCTGGAATATCAGTGTGCTAAGGTGGCTACGTTGATTGCTCTTACCCGGTCACTAATCCAATTCATACCCACAACAGACACCGAAGGATTGATAAACATTTATTCTTGCTGCAAACAGGCGTTGATGTACTTCATTGGGGACATGTTGAAAATGTGTGCCCCGACCGGGACTCGAACCCGGGATCTCCTGCTTACATGGCAGACGCTCTATCCATCTGAGCCACCGCGGGCGCAGAGGATAGTGCGTCTGCAGGGACTTATCCCTTGCACGCTCCCCGTGAGATCCACATTCCCAACATGTCCACACCACTACATTCGTAGTTCGCCTAATAGATGTTTGCCCATCATACTCATTACTTGTGGCAGATTAATCTACCAAGTCCCGTACGAGTTCGGGCATAGCGCGTGCGTTCGCACAAGAAGGTCAATGGCCGGGAAGCCATATTTTAACTATATATGACGGTAGTATCTGTTCCCGAAAGAACAGTTACCGTGGATGACCATGCAGCTTTGCTAGAAATGAAACGATAATTAAATGGACACCCTAGCTGCAAACAGGCGTTGATGTACTTCATTGGGGACATGTATGATGGGCAAACATCTATTAGGCGCACTACGAATGTAGTAGTGTGGACATGTTGGGAATGTGGATCTCACGGGGAGCGTGCAAGGGATAAGTCCCTGCAGACGCACTATCCTCTGTGCCCGCGGTGGCTCAGATGGATAGAGCGTCTGCCATGTAAGTAGGAGATCCCGGGTTCGTGTCCCGGTCGGGACACACATTTTCAACATGTCCCCAATGAAGTACATCACCGCCTGTTTGCAGCTAGGGTGTCCATTTAATTATCATTTGATTTCTAGCAAAGCTGCATGGTCATCCACGTTAACTGTTCTTTCGGGAACAGATACTACCGTCATATATAAACATTTATTCTCCACGTCTCTCTTGCCCAACGTGTCCCGTCTCATGTGTCGCCATGCCGAACGCCGCATACAGTCTGTTACCAGTACTCCGCCGCTGGTGGAGTACTCAATATTCTTCATGTTATCCCATCTTTATCAATACAGACCGATGAAACGAATATCACTATAAACTAATTTTGGATCGCTCTATTGAATGGACACGTTAAATACAAAAAATCTTATTGTTTCTAATGGAAAACAAATAGACGTTTGCCATTGATTAGAGTTCACAGGAGAGTGATGATGGACAGTATTTGGTTGATCTTACTCCAGCCGCATACTGCGTAAACGAAATAGCAAATATCTGTTGAAACACCAGAGAAAATGCGCCCGATGACCCATGGCTTCGTTTTTTTAGTGTGTGGATGGTGCCAGCCCAAACAAATAGTTGTCATCGTGTACTTTATGTCAACAGAATCGTCGATTCTTTTCCCATTAAAAACAAAATTGTTTTTGAAGTAGAATTTCACTGGCCGTTTCGATACGGCAAATCCAAGTTAGTCGAGTCCGACATTCGCTTTATACATACGTCTTAAATGGTACAACAGGTAAAACAAAGAGAATAACCAGTACTCCAACAGCGAAACTACCACCCTGGCCCCCACTGACTGTTACGGCTTTGCAGCAGCGCTAATCAGTTGCTGATACCATACAGTTCTATTGCCCTGTTTACACATATCGATAAAACGAATATTGTACAACATGAATTCGGAACCACGCTATCCAATGGGACCGTAAAGTTCCGCTTTTAAAAATCATGTTGTCTGTAACGAGTAACAAAACTGCGCTTTCCTTTGAGAAGAAAAACGTTACGAGCAATATCTGTTTGGCATGACTCCAGCAACATACTGCAAAAACGATATTGCAGATATCTGCCGAAATGCTAGAGAAAACGGTCCTGATAACTCTTAGGATAATGATGAAGTGATCCACGTGTTGTAGAGCGCGGACGTATAATGTTGCATGGGCGTACTGACCTACAAATCATTAAACAAAGTACACTCAAAGGTCAAAGTTATTGTAAGGGTGTCTTCTTTCCCCATTTGCATCTTTTCAGGGCTGCATTCCGTCATGAATTCATCTTTATGGATAGCAATGTGAGACCAATCCAACTGCTGAAGTGAATGAGCACTTGGAACGAAATGATATTCGATTAATAAATTGGCCTGCCCGGTCCTCCGGCTTAAATCCCATCGAACATGTGTGATATGGATTGGGGAAACTAACTGCAACATGTCTACATGCACCAATGACCAGTAGTTGTTAACTGGACTCGTGGAGGAATGGATCGCCCTACCAGAAGAATTCATTACCAACTTTGTGAGGATACACCTGTCCCTATACTTGGTTCAAGTTCCAGAAGATGGCTCTGAGCACTATGGGACTTAACATCTGAGGTCATCAGTCCCCTAGACTTAGAACTACTTAAACCTAACTAACCTAAGGACATCACACACATCCATGCCCGAGGCAGGATTTGAACCTGCGACCGTAGCAGCAGCGCGGTTCCGGACTGGAGCGCCTAGAACCGCTCGACCACAACGGCCGGCCTTCAAGTTCCATCGAGCTACATTACACGTAATGTGAAAGGTAGTGTCGTCCTTGTGATTTGCGCACCAGTGTGTTTCTAACTGAAACATCCATTAATTTACCATCCTAAATTTGTGTAGCAAACTCGGAATCATCCTGTTTTGACAGAGACGGGGCAGCGTAACTGCGTTCGAAATGAATCAGCTTCAAATCCTGTTCCGCTGTCAAACTTTGTTTTCTACGACTTTCGTAAACTAACTAAGCAGAATGCCTGGGTGGTTGCTCTGAAAAGTACACAACCGAAAATACAAATTGGTGAAAACAGTCACATTTATTATATCAACCATTCCCCTACGCGTTTCGGAGAGTTAAACGTCATCAGATGGATTTCTATCAATTATTATGGGATGTATGTATAATAATACAACATCTGGGTAACATGTGTCACTTTCTATTAGTGGTCACGCGCTCCTTTTCAAGTCTTACTTCAACCTTATACTTTATACAGGGTGGTCCATTGATAGTGACAGGGCCAAATATCTCACGAAATACGCGTCAAACGAAAAAATTACAAAGAACGAAACGTGTCTAGCTTGAAGGGGGAAACCAGATGGCGCTATGGATGGCCCTCTAGATGGCGCTGCCATAGGTCAAGCGGGAATCAACTGCGTTTTTTTAAATAGGAACCCTAATTTTTTATACATATTCGTGTAGTACGTAAAGAAATATGACTATTTCAGTTGGACCACTTTTTTCGCTTTGTAATAGATGGCGCTGTAATAGTCACAAACGTACAAGTACGTGGAATCACGTAACATTCCGCCAGAGCGGACGGTATTTGTTTCGTGATATATTACCTGTGTTAAAATGGACCGTTTACCAACTGTGGAAAAGGTCGATATTGTGTTGATGTATGGCTATTGTGATCAAAATGCCCAACGGGCGTGTGCTATGTATGCTGCTCGCTATCCTGGACGACATCATCCAAGTGTGCGGACCGTTCGCTGGATAGTTACGTTATTTAAGGAAACAGGAAGTGTTCAGTCACATGTGAAGCGTCAACCACGACCTGCAACAAGCCGGCCGGAGTCGCCGTGCGGTTCTAGGCGCTCAGTCTGGAACCGAGCGACCGCTACGTTCGCAGGTTCGAATACTGCCTCGGGCATTGACGTGTGTGATGTCCATAGGTTAGTTAGGTTTAATTAGTTCTAAGTTCTAGGCGACTGATGACCTCAGAAGTTAAGTCGCATAGTGCTCAGAGCCATTTGAACCATTTGAACCTGCAACAAATGATAATGCCCAAGTAGGTGTTTTAGCTGCTATCGCGGCTAATCCGCACATCAGTAGTATACAAATTGCGCGAGAAACGGCAATCTCAAAAACGTCGGTGTTGAAAATGCTGCATCAAGATCGATTGCACCCCTACCATATTTCTATGCACCAGGAATTGCATGGCGTTAACTTTGAACGTCGTGTACAGTTCTGCCACTGGGCACAAGAGAAATTACGGGACGATGACAGATTTTTTGCACGAGTTCTATTTAGCGACGAAGCGTCATTTACCAACAGCGGTAACGTAAACCGGCACAATATGCACTATTGGACAACGGAAAATCCACGATGGTTGCGACAAGTGGAGCATCAGCGACCTTGGCGGGTTTATGTATGGTGCGGTATTATGGGAAGAAGGATAAATGGTTCAAATGGCTCTGAGCACTATGCGACTTAACTTCTGAGGTTATCAGTCACCTAGAACCTAGAACTAATTAAACCTAACTATCCTAAGGACATCACACACATCCATGCCCGAGGCAGGATTCGAACCTGCGACCGTAGCGGTCGCTCGGTTCCTGACTGCAGCGCCTAGAACCGCATGGCCACTCCGGCCGGCAGGAAGGATAATTGGTCCCCATTTTATCGATGGCATTCTAAATGGTGCAGTGTATGCCGATTTCCTACGTAATGTTCTACCGATGTTACTACAAGATGTTTTACTGCATAACAGAATGGCGCTGTACTTCCAACATGATGGATGTCCGGTACATAGCTCGCGTGCGATTGAAGCGGTGTTGAATAGCGTATTTCATGACAGGTGGATTGTTCGTCGAAGCACCATAACATGACCCGCACGTTTACCAGATCTGACGTCCACGGATTTCTTTCTGTGGGGAAAGTTGAAGGATATTTGCTATCGTGATCCATCGACAACGCCTGACAACATGCGTCAGCGTATTGTCAATGCATGTGCGAACATTACGGAAGGCGAACTACTCGCTGTTGAGAGGAATGTCGTTACACGTATTGCCAAATGCATTGAGGTTGACGGACATCATATTGAGCATTTATTGCATTAATGTGGTATTTACAGGTAATCACACTGTAACAGCATTCGTTCTCAGAAATGACAAGTTCAAAAAGGTACATGTATCACACTGGAACAACCGAAATAAAATGTTTAAACGTACCTACGTTCTGTATTTTAATTTAAAAAACCTACCTTGTTACCAACTGCTCTTCTAAAATTGTGAGCCATAAGCTTGTGGCTATTACAGCGCCATCTGTCACAAAGTGAAAAAAAGTGGTCCAACTGAAACATTCATGTTTCTTTATGTACTAGACGAATATGTAATAAAAAATGGAGGTTCCAATTTTAAAAAACGCAGTTGATATCAGTTTGACGTATGGCAGCGCCATCTAGCGGGCCAACCGTAGCGCCATCTGGTTTCCCCCTTCAAGCTAGACAAGTTTCGTCCTTTGTAGTTTTTTCGTTTGACGCGTATTTCGTGAGATATTTGGCCCGGTCACGATCAATGGACCACCCTGTATATGTACAACACAGTTGTCTACTACGTTTGTGATGTAAATCTTAATTGAAAAGGAGCATGTGACTTTTGGGAGACAATGCCACACATTACCCAGAAGGTGTACGTACAAGGCGTACATGCAACGTTAATTGACACAAATCCGCCAGGTGATGGACGTTTAACCCTCTGAAATGCTTAGCGGTATGTTTAACACTGGCCTAAATGTAACTGGTTACAGCTATTTGCATTTTCAATTCGTATTCGTAATATAAGATGTTTGCATTTCAAGCATACGGAACGATCTAATAGTTTCCGTTTGAGGTCGTTACTACAACGTATATGCATCCTAGCTCGACTCCGGTAAGGGCATATAAGCACCGACGTGTAGGCAAGGTGATTGTACGACCTTAGAACGGATCCTTTCGTATCATCATTTTTACACAGCCGATTTTATTCCACATACTTCCTTGACGTATACAAAATTGAAAGCCGCGTCTACTGATCCAATTATCGTCCTTTCTTTTGTTTTATCTTCCATACAAAGAAAGTACATGTTCGCCGAATCATTCAGACGACTGCAGACAGCACATACTACCTTCTCCAAAAAAAAAAAAAAAAATACCTCACTATAATCGAATTATTTTGCGGATGACATAAGAAGACATGATTTCTGTTTTTTCTATTGCATTTATTTCCGTTGGCCTCATTTCTGTGACAGGCGTAGTTCGTTTTTTTTTTCTTTTGGATGTTATGGAAAGTAGCACCGGCCGATGCAAAATGCTCCTCCTCGTACAGGATAAGACACTACCGTTGTTCCAAGGGATAAAATAAATTAAAGGTGAAAATGCTGCTATGCAATTATGCTGATAAAAGCAAAGACTGCTATCGGCAGAACCGATTTTTCTGAGCCCTGGGAAGTACTAGTGCTAGTGAAACACTTACGGAACTGCGACATAGTCGGACAAAAACAAGGCAAATAGAAACAAACGGCGTAAGTAACGTATATTGTGTTGCACAATCAGGATTTAAAAATGTAAATTGATACTGTGCATTCGAGCAGATGCTAAGGTGAAATGAGCCTTGCTAAATGAAAGTGCGGGGAATCCACACCTATGTTACTTCCTGCCTGGCAGGACGAGATAGGGTAGCACACTACTGGTAGCTATCGCAGCAGGAAATGCACCGTGAAAACGAAGAGGCGATGCTATTCCCTGTAAAATCAGAACCACTCTCTCATTTAAATGCTGAGCGTAAAATACAGCGTAAGAAACAAGAAAATTAAAATTCAACTCTTCCACTGCATGAAAATGAACTCAAATTTCGCATCGCACGCAATGCTTCTTATGAATACCCAGTTTGGAACTTTGTTTCGAATATAATTTTGTGAACTGGTACTAAAATCTTTAGTAACTGAATGCGTAAAATAACTGCGATGATAGTCGAAATTTTAATAGTAGAATTGAACGTGGATACAAATGATGATCTAATATTGGTTTATGTAAAATGCCCCATGCTTAACCGAGAAACATAAACGGAAGCAATTCAGTGTCAGACTCATAATGTATAGAACAAAATTAATATACTGCCCCTAAGCTCTTATTAAAACAACCCAAAAAACTTCACCACCCATAAAAACACAGAATCAAAAAAATACTTAAATATTATTCAGTGTCATTAAATTGAGTTATTCGCAGACATATTCCACAAGTACTAATCGATAATACAGTTTATGCAATCACAAGTACACTAACATACAAGAAAACACTGACTAGGCGAATATAAACTATTAGCCTACAAATGTAGTCGAGAACAGCCGAACACATGTGAACAAGCTGGAAAATTTATATAGAACCTCTGCTTGAGCTCTCAAGCAGTAAGAACAAGGCATAGATTATTATGGTATTAAGTAAACACTTTGTTTCGGTATACAGCTATTTCATTCTATTCGAAACTGCAAACAGCTGTTGTGGGAAAAAATGTGTGTGTGTGTACTGTTACACGAAATAACGAGAAAATTATAGTAACTATATCAGATGTATTTGCAGTTTGTCATGGGCTTCGTTGGTGCAATATGTATCAATTCTGAAATTTGTTACTATCAATATGGCAATTGTTTGCAATACGAAATCATTTTTAAATGATGTTTTAAGCAATTTTAAATTACTTACAAGCTTTTGAAAACCTATATTATTGATGAATTTTCTTGGATGGAGAAATTCATTTGCAGGGGTTGTAAGTTACATTCCGGTCACGCGGAGTAACATTAGTCGCGGCAGACAGGAGATAGATAATGTTAATATCGTATTAATTAATTGCAAGAGTTCCATGGACATATCCCAGGACTAGTATCGGTTTTAATTGGGAATAATGTAAACATGGTACTAAAAACAAAAAAAAACCTGCTGAATCATCTCTAATAACGTGTTTACAGCTATACACAATAAGATAATGTTTAGGGATGTTAGTACGGGATCCGAATGGAAACTAATATGGTTGAACATGAGTGTTGAGGGTGTGTCAAAAATGGTGAATGGATCCTTTTATAGACAGCTTTCCTCAGGACTACTGTTTGCGGAATATTTCAGGGAAAACTTAGAAGTTATGCGTAAATGTCCTGTTCATGTTATATTATTACGAGTAGATTTCAGTTTACCAGCTATAGACTAGGAGACTCAAGTGGTAAAGGCTGGCAGTAGAGATAGGGAGTGGGGAAGTACCACAGCAAGTGAGAAACAGAGTAGTAAAGTGCCAGTTCACAAAAGAACATTACACTTCAGCCAGAAGCGAAAAAAATTAATTAAAAACGCATTCCAATAGTTATTTCACACGTTAAGTTTGAGTTCAAAATTATACATTTTCCATAACAATAGATCCAAAATCAATAAACGTTAGCTATCAGATCAGAACAATGAGCGACTATGAAAAACGGAGTGAAATAAATGGACCACCGTAAGGAATGTGCTTAGGTAAATGCAAAGGATTGTCAAAAAATATATAACATTTAAATTTTAAGTTAAAAATAGAAACGATGAAATTACGTAAACTTTGATTCAATTACATTTTAATTAAGAAAATATACATAAAGCATCAAAAGACTTAGTTGATTTTCCAGTTTAACACTTTAACACAGAAAATCAGAAGCGGCAACGAACGCTTATAGACAATGTGAAATGTATAATTTGGAGTAATATGCAAACCTGAGCCAAAGCAAAAAGTGGCAATGTACGTAGCTTGATTTTTAAATTAAAATTACTCAGGCTAGTTCCCTAAAAGACAGTGTAAAACAAATTACTAGGCCATGACAAATTATTTTTATACGGTAATTTATAAACCAGCTCAAACCCTACTGACGCATACAACAGTGACAAACAATTTAACAAATAACTCTTTTAGATAACATTGGGGTTAACCGAGGCGTTCAACGCACAGTATAAAAGACTCTATGGCACAGCAGATAACTTCGAATGTTTACATACTACTGCGCTCACGAAGCAAGTCCAAAAGTTCGGCCATTCCACTTTTCCCTTGACTGCTGTATATATTCAACAACAGATGCAATACTGACACCAACTTCCACCATATCCGACCGACGTATTTCTCAGGCATGCAAACTGATAGATTAGCAACACAACCTCTTCATGAAAGTGATATTCAGTTCCGTCATTTATTTAGAGCGTTCATGTCCCACATGAGTTGCAGCTTTTGCCCATGAATGGCTATCCTTTGGCTATCGGCAGTAAACGACTGTGAGCGACCCCACACTCTCCGCCGTTATATCGGTTCGGTTAGGACAGTATATGCCCTTTGGCGGGATGCGAAGGAGTCGGCTGCTTGGCTACAGAGGCAAAGAGGTAAAACCTCGCTTCCGATAGTTGTTAAAGCACAACGCGGCATAGCATTATCCAGGAATTACCTTGACCATTTAGTCAGAGAACCGACTCGGCAGGACAATTTCTTACATTTCCTGGTTGCGAACAGGCCCCGGAATTTTGACCCAATTAATACAAAAGATGAAGCAGTGATCGAAGCGCCTTTGTATAATTTGCTTCACCAACTCCTCCCAGGTTTCCAACCCAACTGGTGCTGCAGGTACGCTCCTGCAACAAGAATGACAGAATGATTTGTCTTTGTTACGTCTCCTGGTAAGGTCGATATCGCACATGCTCTGAGACTGAGTAAATCTATTTTCTCCATCTATTTTGACCTTAAGGGTGTCGCTTTGACTTTCTAATCCAAAAAGGTGCCCTTGTGCAGAATCGGCTCGACACGCAACTGAAGACCATCTATTGCCAAATGCGTTCCCCTGGAATTTCCCTCGCTCACGTCGCTGACTGTTTGAAAAGTATAACTCTATATATATCTAACATTGCCTCACTATCCTACGCTCATCTTTATCGTGGAAAATATATCTATAAATATCTAACATTGCCGTAATATCACCAATACACCTTTATGGTGACGAACAAAAACATTCGTATCACTGCCAGAAATAAATGGTGCACGTGATTCCCCGCTCCTCTTAATATCTTTTTTTCTATTCAGATTTGCGCATGCGCTTGTATTTTCAACAGCAGAAGCTCTCATGCATATTTGAATTGGAGAGCGAGCATCATAGCGCATTTCTTCTCGTGTTGTGTGGAATCCATACATATTATAAAAGTGGATGTATATCTGTGTGTGTGTGTGTGTGTGTGTGTGTGTGTGTGTGTGTTCTCCTAAACCACTATTCCGATTGCAACCAAAGTTGGTAAACAAACACGTTACTGTCTTGCGACAATTGCTGTAGGGATAAGAACCACCTACCCATTAAGGGCGTAGGGTAGAAGAAGAAGTGTAGCCCTTGACACGTGAATTCACAGACTCCATTCATCTAGTGTTGGAGATATGTGCATTTAGCGGCTTTCAGAAAACTTTAAACATAATTTCAAACCTTTGCAAAAAGTTAATCGCTTGCTTTTCCGCTGTTCAAGCAGTACGAGTCCAGCGTTAGGCCTGACGTTATAATACATTACTTCTTTGTTACTGTATTCACGATACTTTTGCAGACAGTATGCACATGTACCACTGAATGTAAGTGCAAAATTATACAATTGTACGACACACATTTCAGAAGATATGACGACGTAAACAACGAGATGGGTGAAAAATTGTCGCATCATCCGTGATGTTAAAATTTATTACTTCTTTCGCAACACATTTGTCAGGCAGTATCCACATATGTCGCTAAATGTATCTACAACATTATATCATTGTACGGCCCATAGTTAGCGAAATATGACGTCATAATCATTCAGCACAAGGGCACACACAAGGGTGGACGCACAGCTGTAAATAATTACCTAAGCAAACCCTGGTTTCTCCGCTAGGTAACTCAATAAAAATTTGAGGTGTCATGCTCCGAGCCATAAGTCTCGAAAACGAAAACAGAGTAGCAGAAACCTGCAAATTTTTTAATAACGCACGTGAAAAAGTATGGACGAATATTCATGTATGTCCGCTTAACAGCACAACAATTGACGTGCCTGAAATTTAAACAAAAGAAAAGATGGGAGAGCTACTCAGCAAACTACTATAAACCAAAATAAAGGACACTGATGGTACAAAAAATACAAAACTGAATTACACAAACTCCTTTCTAATAGATTCTGGAGTGTGTTAAATTCACGAATTTGTAGAGGTCGAGAATTTATATACAATCTTTTTTATGTTAAAAGTGTGCAAACAACTTTTTTATAAATTAAATACAAATGACGAAAGTCAGTTAATCTTCACAGAAGATATGAAAGCCTTAGTTACGTATTTATATGTTTCAAGAAGAATAGCTGAAATGCTTTGTTCTGAAACATGAAATAAATGGTTCGAACTGGGATGTAGAGGATTTGGACGAAAATATGGAAACACCGGGTGAAATGCGTGCTTGAACACAAATGCAGATGCTAGCCAAGCCTGCTGGTGTCACTGTCGTTCTTCACAGCGAACGGCACGTGTGAAATGTCCTGAATACATTTGCAAGTATTTGCTGCGGCCATAACGGTGTTCTGTGAAGCTGAAAGTGCATTATGTTTGAGCTGAGTGAATACGAACGTGGGCAACTTACTAGTGCTCGTATGGTAGATGCCTCTGTAATCAAAGGAGTACATCCTAATTACTGTTGGGAACTGTTATTCCATCAGTTTTAGACTCTGCGAGGGTGGTTGTTGCGTCTCCGTCATGTGGGCCTTGATGCGGTGAGCCGTCTCGACTCCGATGTTTTGATCGGTACTTCAACGTGTGGCCGGCTGCAGTTATTGTGGCGGTCAGGGGCACCGCCTTCCCAAGTGATTTCTTTGCTGGTGTTGGAAATAGGGGCAAAATCTAGTAAGAGACATGACAGGGCTGTGGCGAAAAATTTCTTCTGCTGTTTTACTATAACTCTTGCCTAGCAATACAGGCACTGGTTTACACACAACATGCGATTTGACCTGCAGATGGAATGTTCATTCTGACAAGCTGGGGTCTACAGGAGTATGTAGTCAAAACTTTTAGGTTTTTTTCGTATACGAAACACATCAGTCATACTTAGCGGCTTATTACTCCAGTAGCCAAACTGCAGAACGCCACACAAACAACCGAGTGAGACTGCGCAGTGGTTAGCACACTGGACTCGCATTCTGGAGGACGACGGTTCAAACCCGCGTCCAGCCATCCTGATTTAGGTTTTCGGTGATTTCCCTAAATCGCTTCAGGCCAATCTCGGGACGGTTCCGGCTTTGCGTGCTTGTGGAATATCGTCTCAGTTATGTAACTGGATTCGTGATTTCCTGTCAGAGAGACCACAGTTGGTAACTGGCAGAAAGTCATCGAGTCAAACAGGAGTGATTTCTGGCGTACCACAAGGTAGTGTTATAGGCCCTTTTGCTGTTCCTTATCGATATAGACGATTTGGAAGACAGTCTGAACAGTCGTCTTAGGTTGTTTGCAAATGACGCTGTCGTTTATCTACCAGTAAAGTCGTCAGAAGATCAAAACAAACTGCAAAACTATTTAGAAAAGATATCTGTATGGCGCGGAATTTGACAATTGACCATAAATAACGAGAAGTGTGAGGTCATCCACATGAGTGCTAAAGGGAATCCGTTAAACTTCGGTTACACGACAGGTCAGTCCTATCTAAAGGCCGTAAATTCAACTAAATACCTAGGTATTACAATTACGAACAACTTAAATTGGAAGGAACACATAGAAAATGTTGTGTGGAAGTCTAACCAAAGACTACTGTTTATTGGCAGGACACTTAGAAAATGTAACAGACCTACTAAGGAGACTGCCTACACTACGGTTGTCCGTCCTCTTTTAGAATAATGCTGCGCGGTGTGAGAACCTTACGAGACAGGCTTGACGGCGTACATCGAAAAAGTTCAAAGAAGGGCAGCACGTTTTGTGTTATCGCGAAATAGGGGCAGCATATTTTGTATTATCGCGAAATAGGCGAGAGAGTGTCTCTGATATGATACAGTATTTTGGATGGACATCATTAAAACAAAGACATTTTTCGATGCGGAGTAATCTTCTCACGAAATTCCAATCACCAACTTTCTCCTCCGAATGCGAAAATATTTTGTTGACACCGACCTGCATAGAGAGAAACTATCACCATGATAAAATTTGGGAAATCAGTGCTCGCACGGAAAAATATAGGTGTTCGTTCTTTCCGCGCGCTATATAAGATTGGAATAATAGAGAATTTTGAAGGTGGTTCGATGAACCCTCTGCCAGGTACTTAAATGTGATTTGCAGAGTATCCATGTAGATGTAGATGTAGATGTAGGTGTAGATGTAGAAATGGTTGTTCTTTCAAGAGGTACCAAATCGAAAATTTATACTGCACACAGCCGAAAAACATCGTCCTGTAAACCAAACGCGGACGAAAATGTGTGTTGAGCGATCTTGACAGACGGTCATTGAAGACGAGTATTATGAGAAATATGAGGATGACAGCTGAAATAGTCCCTGAAAATCTGGATGTCGCACTCACGAACCTTGTCAGCAACAAAACAACACGAAGAGAGCTCCATAAGCAGGAAGTTGTAGGGCGAGGTGGTATTCCAGAAGCACTCGTCAATTATGCAAATGCCGATAATAAGAAAATATTGTACCGAATCCATAGAACTTGGATCATGGGGTAAAGGAGGGTTTTCATTTGGTCCGATGGCTCTTGTTGCGTAATGTTTCCAACTTTTGGCCAAGTTTACGTCCCAAGCGTGAAACACGGGGGGAATTCGATGATGATTTGGGCAGCCATATCCTTGTATTTCAAGGGCCTCATGGATACTCTGCAAGCTCGCGTCACTGCTAAGGACTATGTGACCATCTTGGACGATCAGGTCCACTCCACCGTACCATGTTTGTTCCCCAGTGGCGATGCTCCATTCCGTGACGACAGGGCTCCTTTTCACACTGCTCGTATCGCCCGAACAGGTTTTGTGAGTACGAGGATGATGTGTCGTGTCTCGTCTGACCACCACAGCTACCAGATCTTCTTTTTCTTCTTCTGCTCTTCAAATATTAAGAGAAATTCCCTGTAACGGTACCCACTGCTGCCGTGATCTTCCTCTATCTCTTCTTCGTTGGCACATATATTTTCTAGCCTTTAAGACGAGTCTCCCACTCTACATTCTTTCTAGGCGTTCGTTCCGTTATCTCCTAAAGTCTACAATTTTATCATTTACACTAAAATTTTTTAGTTATCTTGAGTCCTTCGTCCTTCCACTGTTGTGCAACCTTTAACTCGTATCAGGCTTTCTTGCTTTCTCCTAAGCACCCATGTCTCACTTCCATAGAGCAGCATGGGGACTGCAACTGTTAAGCAGAACTTAATTTGAGTATCTTTCCTAATTTTGGTTTTAAAGTTTCTGTTAACTGTTCCACATACCTGGCTAAATTTACTAAGTTCAATTTCTATATCTTTGCTATAGCCACATGTCACTTCACATCCTAGTCAGCTGAACTTGTTTACTTCTTCTAAAATCTTTTGATCTACCATTATTTTGGTTCTAATATGTTCTTTCCCGGCGAAGATCATTGCCTCAGTTTTTTCTGTTGATATCTCCATGTCAAATTTTGCACTTATTTGTTTCAGTAAGTAGATTCCTTTCTGAAGGTTCTCTTCTTTTCTGCTAGGATCACTTCGTCGTCTGCATATAGTAAGATATGTAAAAGAATCGTGTTTTCCGTATATGCATTGTTTCAGGTATGTAAATGTCAAACAAAGTTCGGGAGATTCAGCAACCTTGTTCTACTCCTTTGTTAGTTGATATCACATTAGTCATTTTTCCGTTGAGATCTAGACTGACAGTTGTGTTCTGATACATACTTTTTATCGCATTTGTTAGATGTTTTGGATATCCGCGATTCGTCATTATGTTCCAGAGTTTCTATCTATTGACATTGCCAAAAGGTTTTTTTTTAATCGATAAAAGCAGTGTGTATTTCTTTGCCATATTCTCTTCCGTTTCCCGGATTATCTGTCGTAAAATAAAACTGCATCTATAGTACAGTGTCATTTCCTAAATCTCATTTGTTCCTCATGCAGTACTGCTTCGTTACGTTTTTAAGTCTTGTATTTAAAATCTTAGCATACATCCTGTATTCTGAGTCTAGTAAACTTATTTCCCGCTAGTTGATGCATACGCTTTTGCCTCCTTTTCTCAAAAACTGATATCACTCTAGCAATCTTCTAGTCTTGGGGGATACTTTTGCTCTTCCAACGTTCGTTTAAGAGACGTAACAGTCGTAGATGTAGCATCATTCCTCCATATTTTAGCAATTCAGCATTAATACCATCTCTTCCTGTCACTTTTCTGTTCTTCAGTGATTTTAAGGAAGATTTTATTTCGTCAGGTTGTATTTCATCCAACCCCTTGTCATCTATTGTTTCAGTTTCAGTTTCTTGTGCTGTATCACCACACTGTAACGCTTCGTAATAATTTACCCACTGTTCTTCAACAGTATTATTTCTATGTATCTTTTCCTTCTCTGTTTTGTTCAAAGTTTTTAAAACGTTATATGCCATTTGGTGTCTTCCGTGATCATCATTCTCGATATTAGAAATAAATCTGTCCCGCTGATCTTGTTATGCCTTTTTCATTGCTCTTTCAGCAATACTTCTTCTCTCCTTATAAAACTGCATCATTTCAGCTGTGCGGTTGCTTATGTATTTTACACGAGCTTCCTGTTTCTCTATAACAGCTTTTCTTATATGCTCGTTCCAAATTTTTAGGCTCCTTCTTTTCCTTATTTCTTTTTGCCTAGAGCTTCTCCTGCTACTCTATGTGCCATTCTTCTTCTATATTATCTTTAGTTTGCAAGTTTGCTAGCTCTTTATTCAATCTGCTTTGGTAAAGATGTTTGACACTGTCCTCTTCCAGAAAGTATACTTTATACACACTTTGGCCTTGTCTGTTGGGTTCTGCCGTCCGTCGCGAGGCTGAATTGAATCTGTATAACTTCTCTTTGCTCTGAACTTACGTCACCAACGAACGTCACGCATCGCTTGTGTGGCTTCCGTAATTTGTTACCAAATCTGCTGCAATCATTTAAGATTATTTATGTTTAAAAGCCAATTGAAAAATTTTGTGAATGTTAAGATTTTGATGATTAATATGCAGCTTGGCTGGCTTCAGATACCTGTTAATGTTTGACAAGATGCTCGGTTTCTTAATTGTTTAAAAGATATTTTGCTGACGTCATTTGCTAATCTTATTTTCTCGTTAATATTCGACTAGTTGTTTAATTTCTTAGTTGTTTTTAAATGCTATTTTACTGACGTAACAGGGATTTTGATTTTTATTTGAATAAAAGGTTCAACTGTGAAAATTGCTTTCTTGTCTTCTGGTCCGTCCATACCGCTTAACAGCATATTAAGCTGCTTTAGGGTAATTACAGCCAGTCCATACGCTACCTGATAAAAAAAGTGAATCACCCAAAGACATGGTCGGATGATAGTGAAGCTTCGTAGTCGTACGCACCGTCGACGGATGTGTTAATGGTAAGAGTCGCAACTGTCTGTGACAGGTAGAACGGCCACCACAATGCATTAGTGTTGTTCCTGTTTAGTGTTATTACCAGGTCTCGCATGTTATATAAGGTGCGTGAACAGCGTCAGATGTTGAGTGATCACTGTGAAGACACGGAGGTGCGGCGTACACGTGGGAGAGAGCGTTATCAGCTCCTGACATAGTTTCTAGGAGCTTAATTGAGAATCTTCATTTGGCCCGCTAGTCATATAGTGTAGTGTCCAGATTTATGGGGCATTCAGATACAACAGTAGCCCGATGTTTGACTCCGTGGGATCATGACGGCAGGCACATTTGTCATCAAGGTTCCGGTCGAGAATGTTTGACTGCCACACTAGGGGACCTCCATATTGTGCACCTAGCACAGCGTAACACTCCGCATCTCCCGACTGCCATCGGAGAACGAGTAATGGACTCCTGCAACATTCAGAAATGCCCTGCATCATAGCTCGGAGACTAACTGCAGCCATGTTAAGCTATTACGATCTCATAGGCAGGCGGCAGTTAATGCTCCGTTTCGTGCGGTGCCGTAACTGAGAAGCATTGACCACTGACAAATGGCGTCGCATTGTGTTCAGCGATGAAATCACTACCCCGGATGTCCATCACTGGCACGCAAGGTGGTGATCTGAGGACAGGTCCCACTCTTCTAATGTTTCGAGACAGTGGTGTCACCCCTTGTGTCCTGGAGTAAGACGCTACCGGGTGTGCCCAAGTCACGGCCGGTAGTAATTTAGTAAACTGACGTCGCGGTTGATGAGGGAAGAAGACTGAAGAAAATTCAAGACCGTTTCATAGGATTTGTCTGCTTGGAAAGAGCATTCGACAACGGAAAAAGGTGCAAGATGTTCGATATTTTGAGAAAGATAGGGGTAAGCAGTAGGGAAAGATGGGTAATGTACAATATGTACAGGAATAAAGAGGGAACAATACGAGTGGATGAACAAGAATGAAGTGCATGGGTAAGAAAGGGTGTAAGACAGGGATGTGGCCTTTCGCCACTAATGTTCAATCTGTACATCGAAGAAGCAATGATGGAAATAGAAAACAGTTCAAGAGTGAAAGGTGGAGGGATATCAATGATAAGATTCGCTAACGACATTACTCTGTTCAGTGAAAGTCAAAAAGAATTACAGAACCTGTTGAATGGAATCAACAGTCTAAGAAGTACAGAATGTGAACTGAGTGTAAATGGAAGGGAGACAAAAGTAATGAGTAGTTGAGAAAAGTGGAGAGCGAGAGATTTAACATGGTAATTGGTAATCACGAAGAAGATGAAGTTAGGAAATTCTGCCACCTAGGCTGCAAAGTAACCCATGGCGGACGGAGTAAAGAGGGCGAAAAAGCAGATTAGCACTGCAAAAAAAAGGAATTCCTGGGTAAGAGAAATCAACTAGTATCAAACATAGGTCTTAATTTGAGGAAGAAATTTCTGAGAATGTACGTTTGGTACTCAGCGTTGTATAGGTAGCGAAACACGGACTGTGGGAAAACTAGGACAGAAGAGAATTGGAGCGTTTAAGATGTGTTTCAACGAAGAATGTTGAAAATTAGCTGGGCTGTAAGCAATGAAGTGGTTCTCTGCAGAACTGGCGAGGAAAAGGATACGTGAAAGATACTAACAAGAAGAAGGGACAGGATGATAGGAAAGCTGTTACACAGAATAAATCCATGGTACTAGAGGGACGTGTACAGGGTAAAAACCACAGAGGAAGACAGAGTAGGATGCATACACAGAAGATAAATTAACATGTAGGTTGCACGTGCCAGTCGGAGGTGAAAAGACTGGCACAGGAGAGTAATTCGTGTTGGGTCGCATCAAACCAGTCAGATGGTGACAATAAAAAAGAAGTGAACATAAAGGTACGTCACCGACATTCTGAATCCTTACGTGTTACATCGACTGCGAACATATCTTGTTGCCATTTTTCAACAGCACATTGCTCGTCTACACATGAAAAGTGCTTTTATCAAATGCCAGCGTGATGTTGTGATACTCCCTTGGCCAGCAACATATCCACATCTTTCACCGACAGATTACACAGAGCGAGTGTTTCAACCGTGTGCGAACTATAGAGATTGATCGATGAGAAGGTACGGAACAAAAAATATCTAACGAACTTATGTCCATAAATGCACGGGTTCGGCCGAGCGGTTCTAGGCGCTACAGTCTGGAACCGCCCGACCGCTACGGTCGCAGGTTCGAATCCTGCCTTGGGCATGGATGTGTGTGGTGTCCTTAGGTTAGATAGGTTTAAGTAGTTCTAACTTCTGGGGGACTGATGACCTCAGAAGTTAAGTCCCATAGTGCTCAGAGCCATTTGAAACATTTTTTTTTTTTTTTTTTTTTTTTTTGCACGGGTTCAGTGCTACAGACCATTTATTCAGTCATACTTTGTTACAAACACTGCGGTCTAATAAACACTGTATCATGCAGCCACAGTGGCAGTATGCATGGTTTCCTCCTAAAGGGTAGTACTGTTCCTGACACGTCATGCCATAGCGCCTCTTCTGCCATAGTCATTGGTAATGTTGTGTGCGATTCACTTCTCTTGCTGACTCACCTTGTGCTGCATGTGATACAGCGTTGTACACAATGGTTCCGCATTCGAATACAGAGCTTGGCGACATGGTGTTTACCTATGGAAAGGTCAATAGCAACGGCCGGAGGGCAGCAATGTTATATATCAGACGACCTATCCCCGCCGACAACAACCATAGAATTCAATGTTTGAACGAGAGTTTCGTGGTTTGTCTGAGACAGTGCCGTTTCAGGAAGCAGGAAATCATGAAGGACGTACCTGAAATGTACGGACACTAGACTTAGAGTGAAAGGTCTCTGTTGGATTCCTTTCATGTTAATTTCTTAAATATGTTGTCATTTACGGCATAAATTCCTCTTCTAAATTTACTGTGGTGTTTCTGACTATCTGGGAGGAGACTGAGCAGTGAAACGCGTTACTTTTACACATAAACGAGAACGATCTGTCACACTACTACACTTTAAAACACAGTTTATATGTAATTCATATGACACAGTCTCATACGGAACCTACATCCGCTTTCTTTTATATACTGTATATGATAAGATACTGTCATCCCCCTTCCCTTCTGTGTGAGAGGATGAATGAGCAAATTTATTTCTAGTTGCATGCTTGATGGTAGCAGACAAGCCTGTCTGCTAGAGAACAGTAGGACCAAAGTCGGAACAGGTAGCTACGCTTTCTAAAAGCAAAGAGGTTTCTATCCTTAGTATTGTCCTGTCCGTCCCTTGTCATGTTTGTATAGGGAGCTGCCTCTCTGGTCACTTCCGTTTGTATTTGTGAAGCACGCTCGGTAGGAGCCCAGCAGGTCAGTCTGTCCGCGGCGAGCGTCTGAAGTGGTAAGATCTCCGGCTAAGTTCGTGTCTGCCAAGTCCGTAGGACAATGGATTTCTTAAGTTCAGCCTAACTGATAATTTAATCACCTTTATTTCAGGTTTAACTCTAAAATATCTAATGATCTTAAATTGCAACGCAGTGTATTTCGAGTGTGAAGTTCAGAATTTCTGCCAGTAGTTGCTTTGTCACTACTTTGTGAGTAAAGTGGAACCACGTGTTGATCAGTAATTCTAGCTAAGATCATAAATCTTAAATGCGAATGTGCGTGAGATTATAACGTCTCGTCTTGACAATATTTTTAATATAGCAACTTTTCTTTATGTTCAACCCACGTGGGGTGTACTTTGTGAGACCAGTACCACGTGCTTATACAATTGTTTGACCCATCAGGTTAATAGTAAGACGATAGTAACCAGTTCGAGGTTTTTCTTTTGTAAATTGCTTTTCGATCTAATTTATTTTAATTATCAAAATTATTGTGGAGTTACATTCTTTGTATAAACCAAGTTGACCACGTGAAGCATGTGGTGTAATCATCAAAGTAGCCCTCAGCTATTCTTTTCGGGAAGATTTCACAGAGAGTTAGTATGATTTTAGTATACCAGTGTGTGGTAATTACATGACGGGCAGGATTGCGCTACGAATGTAACTTCTTTGGGTGAAAATTGAATCGGTTGGTTGTGGTTAATTTCCTCTTGCATATGTTTCAACGTTCTTCGTGTGTTATTTTATGAATGCAATGTTGTATGCAGTCTCCCAATCTTGGCTCCATATTTGATGTGTTCTGTAAGATTACAAACTCACATTTTCACCATCCTAAATAAGGCACCAGTTCAGTTATGAATCGAGTTTAGTATGCATGTTAAAATAAATTTCCAAATATAAACTGATTTATTTCTTTTTATTTAAATTCTCTTTATATATATATATATCACCGGTTGTCGTATGACGATTAAAAGATTATAATTTATGTTAATCTGGTTGGGAATTTGGTAAGCTAGACTGGATACCTGGTAAAACAGTTGCGCAGTAATGCAAGGTTAACTTCCCCACATAGCTCACAGCTTTTAACCCGCTTTTATTGTCTATCAGCACCGCTTTCATAACAAATTAATGCAACAACCTTACAAGAGGAAATTGTGATTAACACTGTCAAAGGCGACCACTGTGTCAGTACCAGGCAGTTAGTCCGCCAGTACAGGGTAAATCGGACGACGTGTGGGACATTCTCCATGACAATTGTCGCTAACTTTATCACTTACAGCGTGTGCAGGGCACAGTAGCGACAGACTTTCGACATCGGGAGCAGTTTCGTCACTGGTTTCTTCACCAGGCAACCAGGATTCCGGGATTCGTGTCATCCATCCTATTCACAGATGAGGTCACCTTTGCGCGGAGTGGTATCTTCAGCTTTCATAACAATCACCTGTGGGATCGTATGCAGAACCCCCATGGTATGGTGACAGCGAATCATCAGCATCGGAGCAGCCGGAATGTATGGGCCGGGATAATTGGCGACTGTATTTTGGGAGCAGTCTACGTTCCACGTCGCCTAAAATGCCGGAACTAACGACGTTTCCTGCGGGTAACTTTGCGTCCCGAGCTGGATGAAGTGCCATTGATGATTCGGAGGCTTATGTGACTGCTACATGATGATGCTCCAGCACACTTCGACGTTAACGTGCGGATGCCTCTTGATCGTGTCTTCCCCAGCCGATGGATCGGACGAGGGAGTCCAGTTGCGTGGCCTGCTCGCTAAAGGGATCTCAACCCGTGCAATTTCTGTGTAAGGTACTATCTCAAAAGTATCGCATATGCAGAGCCCACTGCAGATGTAGGGACATTGGAGCAGCACATTCATGCTGTTTTTGACACTGTTCGCAGCAGCCTGGCTGATGTGGTCGTGTGAGACAGAACATGCTATGGGGCGTACACACATGCGACGAGGAACATGGAAACGAATTTCGACACATACTATAACTGTGGCTCCATGGTACAGCGCCTATTAGACTTCAGTCTCTGACTGAATGAGATTTTCGATCTGCAGCGGAGTGTGCGATGATATGAAACTTCCTGGCAGATAAAAACTGTGTGCCGGACTGAGACTCGAACTCGGGACCTTTGCCTTTCGCGATCAAGTGCCCTACCAACTGAGCTACACGAACACGGCTCACGTCCCGTCCTCACAGCTTTACTTCGGCCAATACCTGTTCTCCTACCTTCCAAACTTTACAGAAGCTCTACTGCGAACCATGCAGGACTAGCACTCCTGAAAGAAAGGATATTGCGGAGACATGGCTTAACCACAGCCTAAGGGATGTTTCCAGAATGAGATTTTCACTATGCAGTGCAGTGTGCGCTGATATGAAACTTCCTGGCAGATTAAAACTGTGTGCCGGACCGAGACTCGAACTCGGGACCTTTGCCTTTTGCTGGCAAGTGCTCTACCAACTGAGCTACCCAAGCACGACTCACGCCCCCTCCTCACAGCTGTACTTCCGCCAGTACCTCGTCTCCTTCCCAGGAGAGCTTCTGTAAAGATTGGAAGGTAGGAGACGAAGTACTGGCGGAAGTAAAGCTGTGAGGACGGGGCGTGAGTCGTGCTTGGGTAGCTCAGTTGGTAGAGAACTTTCCAGCAAAAGGCAAAGGTCCCGAGTTCGAGTCTCGGTCAGGCATACAGTTTTAATCTGCAGGAAGTTTTAATGTATGACTGGATAAATAAAACCATGCATTTCCTGACATAAGTTCATTAAACCCATTTTGTTCCGTACCCTCTCATCGATCAGTCTCTAGTTTGTCCATGCGTAAAAATCCACCCCATATGTAGGATCAGCTCGGACTTCAACTCTATCCCAGAGCCAGTATGCAGAATACCAAACCCCATTTACAACCGTTGTGGGCTCGCTTGCCTCAGGAAAAGATACACCGACTTTAGCCTTCCCAAGCGAATGAGTTCCTGCACCCAGGTCGCAGGAGATGGTACCTAATAGTGGTGCGTGGTCATACACCGTCAAATCCTTCGTAAATTTCACTCGATCTTGTAATCATTGAAATAACATCACGTACATTCTCAACCCTTTGTTCTTTCTCTCCCCCCCCCCCCCTCCCTGTGGGTTTTGTTAGGCAACGTGAATTTGTGAACCCACAGAAAGTGGTAGGCAGGATCCGACGGGACAAACATTTGTCGGTAGACTCTGTACTTTTTGCTAGGAATACGGGCACATGTTTTGTATCACTTTTTTTGCCGAATAAATTGTTGTTGTTGTGGTGTTCAGTCCTGAGACTAGTTTGATGCAGCTCTCCATGCTACTCCGTCCTGTGCAAGCTTCTTCATCTCCCAGTACCTACTGCAACCTACATCCTTCTGAATCTGCTTGCTGTATTCATCTCTTGGTCTCCCTCTACGATTTTTACCCTTCACGCTGCCCTCCAATACTAATTTGGTGATCCCTTGATGCCTCAGAACATGCCCTACCAACCGGTTCCTTGTTCTTGTCAAGTTGTGCCACAAATTCCTCCTCTCCCCAATTCTATTCAATACCTCCTCATTTTGTGATCTGCCAATCTAATCTTCAGCATTCTTCTGTAGCGCCACATTTCAAAAGCTTCTGTTCTCTTCTTGTCCAAACTATTTATCGTCCATGTTTCACTTCCATACATGGCTACACACCATACAAATACTTTCAGAAACGACTTCCTGACACTTAAATCTATACTCGATGTTAACAAATTTCTCTTCTTCAGAAACGCTTTCCTTGCCATTGCCAGTCTACATTTTATATCCTCTCTACATAGACCATCATCAGTTATTTTGCTCCCAAAATACAAAACTCCTTTACTACTTTAAGTGTCTCATTTCCTAATCTAATTCCCTCAGCATCACCCGACTTAATTCGACTACATTCCATTATCCTCGTTTTGCTTTTGTTGATGTTTATCTTATATCTTCCTTTAAAGACACTGTCCATTAAGTTCAACTGCTCTTCCAAGTCCATTGCTGTCTCTGACAGAATTACAATGTCATCGGTGAACCTCAAAGTTTTTATTTCTTCTCCAAGGATTTTAATGCCTACTCCAAATGTTTCTTTTGTTTCCTTTACTGCTTGCTCAATATACAGATTGAATAACATCGGGGAGAGGCTACAACCCTGTCTCACTCCTTTCCCAACCACTGCTTCCATTTCATGCCCCTCGACTCTTATAACTGCCATCTGGTTTCTGTACAAATTGTAAATAGCCTTTCGCTCCCTGTATTTTATCCCTGCCACCTTCAGCATTTGAAAGAGAGTATTCCAGTCATCATTGTCGAAAGCTTTCTCTAGGTCTACAAATGCTAGAAACGTAGGTTTGCCTTTTCTTAATCTAGCTTCTAAAGTAAGCCGTAGGGTCAGTATTGCTTCACGTGTTCCAACATTTCGTCGGAATCCAAAATGATCTTCCCCAAGGTCGGTTTCTAACAGTTTTTCCATTCGTCTGTAAAGAATTCGCGTTAG
The DNA here is from genome assembly GCF_023898315.1 of Schistocerca nitens. Lineage (NCBI taxonomy): Eukaryota > Metazoa > Arthropoda > Insecta > Orthoptera > Acrididae > Schistocerca > Schistocerca nitens. The sequence continues at coordinate 448,759,719 of NC_064620.1, forward strand.
TATTTTGCAGCTGTGACTTATTAAACTGATAGTTCGGTAATTTTCACATTAGTCAATGCCTGCTTTCTTTGGGATTGGAATTATTATATTCTTCTTGAAGTCTGCGGGTATTTCGCCTGTCTCATACATTTTGCTCACCAGATGGTAGAGTTTTGTCAGGACTGGCTCTCCCAAGGCTGTCAGTAGTTCTAATGGAATGTTGTCTACTCCCGGGGCCTTGTTTCGACTTAGGTCTTTCAGTGCTCTGTCAAACTCTTCACGCAGTATGATATCTCCCATTTCATCCACATCTACATCCTCTTCCATTTCTATAACATTGCCCTCAAGTACATCGCCCTTGTATAGACCCTCTACATACCCCTTCCACCTTTCTGCTTTCCCTTCTTTGCTTAGAACTGGGTTTCCATCTGAGCTCTTCATATTCATACAAGTGGTTCTCTTTTCTCCAAAGGTCTCTTTAATTTTCCTGTAGGCTGTATCTATCTTACCCCTAGTGAGATAAGCCTCTACATCCTTACATTTGTTCTCTAGCCGTCCCTGCTTAGCCATTTTACACTTCCTGTCGATCTCATTTTTGAGACGTTTGTATTCCTTTTTGCATGCTTCATTTACTGCATTTTTATATTTTCTCCTTTCGTCAATTAAATTCAGTATTTCTTCTGTCACCCAAGGATTTCTACTAGCCCTCGTCTTTTTACCTACTTGATCCTCTGCTGCCTTCACTACTTCATCCCTCAGAGCTACCCATTCATCTTCTACTGTATTTCTTTCCCCCATTCTTGTCAATTCTTCCCTTATGCTCTCCCTGAAACTCTGTACAACCTCTGGTTTAGTCAGTTTATCCAGGTCCCATCTCCTTAGAGTCCCACCTTTTTGCAGTTTCTTCAGTTTTAATCTGCAGTTCATAACCAATATATTGTGGTAAGAGTCCACATCTGCCCCTGGAAATGACTTACAATTTAAAACCTGGTTCCTAAATCTCTATCTTAGCATTATATAATCTATGAAACCTGTCAGATACTGACAGTTTTTTGTTAGGCAACGTAAATTTGTGAACTTATAGAAACCGACGGGCCATACATTTGTCGACAGACTCTGTACTTTCTGCTAGGAATACGGGCACATGTTGTGTATCACTTCTTTTGCCGAATAAATTAAAAAGGGAAATTTTCTCGGAATACAGTTTCAGATTTTTAACAGTGCAGAAAGTGCTCCGTTCCGGCTATCCAATCCGACACTCGTGCCTGTTGTGACAACGAAACGAGAACCTTCCCACGAGTGTGTGTGTAGCGCTGGAAATATAGGTTTAATTTGGCCTCGCTGGTAGCCGAGAGGAGGATGCGGCGCACTCGCGGGCAGATAGTCGAGAAGCCAGCGCGCCAGCCGCCGGCCCGAGGTGCGTCCCCGCCGCTGGCCCTGTATCGGATTTCTCGGATGCCGACATCGACGCGCCGCCGACGCCGACGCCGACGCCACGGTCAGGGAGCGCCGCTGCGTGGTGCGGCGCTCTGACGGCTCGCCTAAATCCGTCTCGCCTGTCGCTCTCGTCGGCGCGTCTTAGCCTCGCGCTCCCGGAACCCCTCTGCATTCCCCGATAACTCGTGCAACTACCGACACCCGTCCTCTTCCAAATGCTAATCCTTCCACTAGAGGTGCCTTATGCGTGTAGTACATTTTACAGTGGTGGGGAATTTACTGTTTGCAGTTTGAATTATTAATGCAACTCTGGAGACAGTAGATCGATGTCATCATTGGACCAGTGTAACCTGTGCAGGTATCTTAGCTATGGTGCTGTGATGGTGTAATGGCTGGTAAGCAAGGAAAGGTTCAGGTTCCGGACAAGGCACCAATTTAATCCATTTTTTAGCTTCCATCATTATCATACACTACTGGCCATTAAAATTGCTACACCAAGAAGAAATGCAGATGATAAACGGGTATTCATTCGAAAAATATATTATACTAGAAATGACATGTGATAACATTTTCACTCAATTTGGGTGCATAGATCCCGACAAATCAGTACCTCGAACAACCACCTCTGGCCGTAATAAAGGCCTTGATACGCCTGGGCATTGAGTCAAACAGAGCTTGGATGGCGTGTACAGGTACAGCTGCCCATGCAACTTCAACACGATACCACAGTTCACCAAGAATAGTGACTGGCGTATTGTGACGAGCCAGTTGCTCGGCCACCATTGAACAGACGTTTTCAGTTGGTGAGAGACCTGGAGAATGTGCAGGCCAGGGCAGCAGTCGAACATTTTCTGTATCCAGAAAGGCCCACACAGGACCTGCAACATGCGGGTCGTGCATTATCCTGCTGAAATGTAGGGTTTCACAGGGGTCGAATGAAGGGTAGAGCCAAGGGTCGTAAAACATCTGAAGTGTAACGTCCACTGTTCAAAGTGTCGTCAGTGCGAACAAGACGTGACCGAGACGTGTAACCACTGGTACCCCATACCATCACGTTGGGTGATACGCCAGTATGGCGATGACGAATGCACGCTTCAAATGTGCGTTCACCGCGATGTCGCCAAACACGGATCCGACCATCATCATGCTGTAAACAGAACCTGGATTCATCCGAAAAAATGAAGTTTTGCCATTTGTGCACCCAGGTTCGTCATTGAGTAGGCCTACACCATCGCAGGCGCTCCTGTCTGTGATGCAGCGTCAAGGGTAACCGCAGCCACGGTCTCCGAGCTGATAGTCCATGCTGACGCAAACGTTGTCGAACTGTTCGTGCAGATGTTGTCTTGCAAACGTCCCCATCTGTTGACTCAGGGATCGAGACGTGGCTACACGACCCGTTACTGCCATGCGGATAAGATGCCTGATGTGGTGTCACCGCCAGACACCACACTTGCTAGGTCGTAGCCTTTAAATCGGCCGCGGTCCGTTAGTATACGTCGGACCCGTGTGTCGCTACTATCAGTGATTACAGACCGAGCGCCGCCACACGGCAGGTCTAGTCTAGAGAGACTCCCTAGCACTCGCCCAGTTGTACACCGACTTTGCTAGCGATGGTTCACTGTTTACATACGCTCTCATTTGCAGAGTTTAGCATAGCCTTCAGCTACGTCATTTGCTACGACCAAGGAAGGCGCCATTTCAGTTACTATAATTACTTCAAGAATGTATTCTGAACAGATAATATTGTGAATCATGTACCGTCAAGAGCGACGTTCATCATTAATGGATTAAAGTTAAGTGTGAAACTAATTACGTCCGCTTTCTGAATTCTCATTCCTTGTCATGTTCCAGACCTCACGTCTGTATAGTTCTTCCCTCCTCACGCTAGCCTGCTTGAGCTAAAACGCGTGCATTTCGGCCTAAACTCGTAACACGGTGTTGGCTCTTCTGCTAGTGATACGAGGCCGTTGGGATCCACCACGGCGTTCCGTATTACCCTCCTGAACCCACCGATTCCATATTCTGCTAACAGTCATTGGACCTCGACCAACGCGAGCAGCAGTGTCGCGATACGATAAACCGCAATCGCGATACGCTACAACCCCGCCCTATCAAAGTCGGAAACGTGATGGTACGCATTTCTCCTCCTTACACGAGGCATCACATCAACGTTTCACCAGGCAACGCCGGTCAACTGCTGTTTGTGTATGAGAAATCGGTTGGAAACTTTCCTCATGTCAGCACGTTGTAGGTGCCGCCACCGGCACCAACCTTGTGTGAATGCTCTGAAAAGCTAATCATTTGCATATCACAGCATCTTCTTCCTGTCGGTTAAATTTTGCGTCTGTAGCACGTCATCTTCGTGGTGTAGCAATTGTAATGGCCAGTAGTGTATAATCTTATTAGTACAGACACGGTTATTCACTTTGATGTGTAGAATGTGTGAGACTGGCGATGTACCACCAGATATTCGGATAAAATCATCCACACAGTTCCCAAGAAAGCAAGAGTCGACGAGCGTGGGAATTATCAAGCAGTCAGCTCGACAGCTCGTGCATCCACTTCGTTGACGAGAATAGTACGAAGAAGAATGGAAAAGAAAATTGACGATCTATTAGATGACGATCAGTTTGGCTTTACATCTGCCTCTACATCCACATCTACATGAATACTCTGGAAATCACACTTAAGTGGCTGGCAGAGTGTTCATCGAACCACCTTCACAATAATTTTGTATTATTCCAGTCTCGAACAGCGTGCGGAAAGAACGAACACCTAAGTCTTCCCATCCAAGCCCTTATTTCCCTTATTTTATTATGATGATCTTTCTCCCTATGTAGGCCGGCGTCAAGAAAATAATTTCCCATTCGGAGGAGGAAGTTGATGATTGAATTTTCGTGACAAGATCCCGCCGCAACGACAAACGCCTTTCTTTTACTGTTGTCCACCCCAAATCCTGTATCATGTCAATGAAACTCTCTCCCTATTTCGCGATAATACAAAACGTGCTGCTCTTCTCTGAGCTTTCTCGATGTTCTCCGATAATCCAATCTGGTAAGAATCCCACACAACACGGCAATACTCCATAAGAGGACGGATAAGTGTAGTGTACGTGGTTTCTTCAGCAAATGTTACATTTTCTGCCAACGAAACGCAGTTTTTGGTTTGTCTTTAAGAAAGGTAAAGGCACCAGAGAGGCACTTCTGTCGCTGAGGTTGTCAGTCGATTGAGGACTGAAGAAAAATAAAGACATATTCATAGGATTTGTCGACATGGAAAAAAACGTTCGACAATGTCAATTGGTGCAAGATGTTGGAAACCCCTAGAAAAATACTGGTAAGCTGTAGGGAAAGATGAGTAATATACAATATGTACAAGAACGGAGAGGGAAAACTAAGAATGGAAGACAAAAACGAAGTGCTCTGATTAAAAAAGGTGTCAGGCAGGGAAGCAGTTTTTCGCCTCTAGTGTTCGACCTATACGTCGAAGTGGCAATCACGGAAATAGAGCCCGCATCTCGTGGTCGTGCGGTAGCGTTCTCGCTTCCCACGCCCGGGTTCCCGGGTTCGATTCCCGGCGGGGTCAGGGATTTTCTCTGCCTCGTGATGGCTGGGTGTTGTGTGCTGTCCTTAGGTTAGTTAGGTTTAAGTAGTTCTAAGATCTAGGGGACTGATGACCATAGATGTTAAGTCCCATAGTGCTCAGAGCCATTTGAACCATTTTTGAACGGAAATAGAAGACAGGTTCAAGAGTGAGATTAAAATTCAAGGTGAAAGAATGTCAATGATAAGTTTCGCTGGTGGCATTGCTGTCCACAGTGGAAGTGAAGCAGTCTTACAGCATTTATTGAATGGAATGAACAGTCTAATGAGTACAGAATATAGACTGAGAGTAAATCGAAGGAAGCCGTAACTAAAGAGAAGTAGCAAAAATGAGAAAAGCGAGAAATTTTACAACAGAATTAGTGATCACAAAGAAGATGAAGTTGAGGAATTCTCCTACCTTGGCAGCAAAAAATCCACGACGGACGCAGCAACGGGGACATAAGAAGCAGCCTAGCACTGCGGAGAAAAGGCATTCCTGGCCAAGAGACTAGTATTAAAACTAGGCCTTGATTTAAGCAAGAAATTTCTGAGAATATAAGTTTTTAGCACAACACTGTATGGCAGAGAGACATGAACTGTGGGAAAACCGGAAAAGAAGACAGCCGAAGCATTTGAGATGTGGTGCTGCAGGAGAATATTGAAAATTAGATAGACGGAAATGAAGAGGTTCTCTACAGAATCGGAGAGTAAAGGAATAAATGGAAAACATTGACAAGAATAAGGGACAGGATAGCAGGACACCTGTAATCTGTTAAGACAGCAGGGAATAACTTCCATGGTCCTAGAGGGAGCTGTAGAGAAAGACAGAGACCTGAAAACAGACGAGAGGTATTCGTGGCAGACCGCATCAAACCATCAAACCCTCATGTGACTGACGATTGAAAAAGAAAGAGGGAGAGAGAGAGATGACGCAGTCTTACGGTATATACAGGGTACAGCGGAACCGACTAAGCAGTTTCGTGGGATAACTACTTGAGCGGGGGAAGAGAGGGAGGTAGTTGCACATGCCTCCCTTTGTTTTGTCGGTGACAACATTTCAGTAGCCAACGTGGACTGGACAGGAGCATATCAGAACTCTGCTGTGCACACATGTTTTGAAAACAACCGATCTGTGATTGCGACGCAAAGAGCTTTTCGGGGATGGTTCAACATTCGCAAAACAATGCCGTTCCTAATGCGGATACAATACGGTCTTAGGTTCTGCACTGGTAGCACACTAAGAAGAGGCTGACATGGATCCATCTGAAAGCCAGAAAATTTTCAGGTGGTGAGAGCAGCAATTAAATAGCCAAAACGTTCTCCTTGAAGGCATGCTGTCGCATTGGGGATTACTGCGACTTAGGGAGGTTTGTGCATTTCAGTTTCATTTTCCATCGTTTCAAAATTATGGTTGAAGAATTGAGCCCAGCAGACTATGCCAAACGCTGAAGTCTGTGTGAGCAAATGCTTGAACAGATTCCTCTGAAGGAAAGATTCTTCAGTAGTGTAACCTCCCCACAAAAAATGTAAAAAGGAAAATTATTCAAATGTTAATGGACATAGAGCCAAGTGTTAACTCCCGGAAAATTTTGAAAAAACATTAGTGTAATTTCACCGGAGAATTTTGCAATGACAATACTTAAATGTGAGTACTCATCGTGCTAAGTGTAACCTCCCAGCAAAAATGTAAGTCAATGACAATAAATGTGTGAACTAGCAATCTGAGCCATGTGTAAGCTCCCCACAAAAATGAAAGTCAATTCAATAAAAATGCAATCCCAGTGACAATGAAAACGCAAATAGACCGAAATGTCGATCTTAGGCCCTAATTAAACTCAAATTCTTACCTCAGTAAAACTGCATCTGCTCTTATTTTCGCCATAGCTTGGAGGAAATGCGTCGCAAAAATTCTTTGAACTTAAGTAAATTTTTTCTTTAAGGAAATGCATGGGAAATTTTCTTTCAATAAAATGTTTGTTTTGTTAAAATGCTTGATTTGAAAACAAAATTATTATTGGGGCGATTCTTGAACAAATTAATTACAGTTAAGATACATTACATTATCAGATGAGCGCAATGCTGCTTCATTACCTTATTTAAGAAATATACCTCGTCCTGAATCTTGACCAGAGCGCCATGTCGACGCCCGCCGACTCCTCACACACAACTCCAACTATCTCTCGCGCGCTACTAGCACTGACTGAGTGCAACTAGCAACTACCGACTCCCTACCTGCAACTGAACTCTCTCGCAACTCGACCGCAACTGCTCTGAACTCTCGCGCGGTCAAGTGCAGACTAGCAACGATAAATAACTCTCTGGTCAGAGATTCTGTCATGCCTCGCCATCGCTGTACTGAATACATACGCGTTTCATAACCCTCCACTGGGGGGGGGGGGGGGGGGGGGGCAAAAATTTGGCAGCGATGGTGAGTCATTTGGACTTGCCATGAGCAACAATTGTTTTCTTAATTAATTAATTAGAACATGAATTAAATGTGGTGCACATGCACCGAGTACAGAACATATGAGGCCAAGACAAAATATATACAAAACATATTCACAATTGGCAAAAGTACACACGCACAGTAGTACAGAACATATCAGGTAATGACAATATATATATATATACAATGAGTAGAAATCATGTTAACAAAATGACAAAAATGCACATGCACTGTAGTTCAGAATATATCATCAAATTACAAAATGTATATACAATGAATACAAATCATATTGATAAATGACAAAAGTGCACACGCACTGTAGTACAGAACATATCAGAAAACCACAAAATGTATACGTAATGAGTACAAATGGCATAAAGTGCACACGCACTGTAAAAATCTCTAATATTTTTACGACAAATAAACCTAATGAGTACAAATCATATTAACAAATGGCATAGAGTGCACACGCACTGTAATGCTCTCTAGTATTTTTCTACAACAAACAAACAAATCAAGGAGTGTAATAAAGTGCACATGCACTATAGAAGTCTTTAGTAATTTCAGGACAACTGATCTTATTAACAAATGAAAGGAAACGCACACGCACTGTATATGACTTTTTCATTTTACAAGAATTAGGAAAGGAATAGGAAGGATTGCGTCATGGTTGTAGCACTTAGGTTGCACGCAGCTGCACTGAAAGTCCATATCTTTCCACAGAAGTACAACATCAAGTGAGACAATCGGAAGTTCTTTTCCCAGAAGTGTTTATCAGCATAGCCAAGACACTGAAATGTCGTTTAATATTCCCTGTTATCATTTTGGCAGTACATCAGGTACACGAAACAGTGGGACCATAATAACGTCTTCATCGCTCACGGTGGTGGACAGCATGTCGTGTCAACACCACGCTCTTACAAGGCACACCAACGTAGAATTAGTGCAAAAACCAAATATAGTGCTCCATGATCATGAGGATGGACAGGACAAATGGATATTGCAGTAATTCAGGGTAGTTAGCTCAGAAGGTGAAGGACATTAAGTCACATAGTAGTCTTCATTGAGAATTACAGTAGTAGTTTGCGGCATTCATAGCCCAGTTATTGAACATTTCTGTACCATGTATGTAGTATTACAGAATAATGTTAATAAAATTAACTGAATATAGCAATTATTGGCATCATGGGTAATCGTATTACAATAAACAGTGGCATTCCTTGGCCAGTTACAAAGCATATTTAGTATGACAGAATAATGTTCATAAAATTAACTGATTATAGTGAACATTGGCACATATTGGCCGGTTATAAACCATCAGAAGTCATCATTGAAAATGAGAGTCAATTATTGGCATAACATTAACATAATTCATTTAGTTATACTAATTATTGGCACTCATTGGCCAGTTACAAAACAACAAAAGTCATCATTGAAAACAGGAGCTAATGAATGGCATAGTATTAACATAATTCATTTAGTTATACTAATTATTGGCACTCATTGGCCAGTTACAAAACATCAAAAGTCATCATTGAAAACAGGAGCTAATGAACGGCATAGTATTAACATAATTCATTTAGTTATACTAATTATTGGCACTCATTGGCCAGCAAGTATTGAATAGTATAAAACATTGTTCATCATTCAGTATTATTCAGAACTCTCTTAAATGGGTAGCATTATTTGGAACTGGTGATACTTTTTTTTTTTAGCAATGCATTGCTTTGGGAAAGCAAGAAGAGAAAAAGAAAAAAAATTTGCTTCTGGGTTGTTCCTGTAAATGAAAAATGTGTAACGTCATTTGTCATGAGTCAGCTGTAGCAAGGTTATGAAACAAGGAAGTATATGTGATCACATTTATAAATGATAGACACAACTGGGTAAAAAAAAATGCAAGTACTAGTACAGGTTTAATAAGTAACAGGTTTAGTAAGTATCATGAAAAGCTTCTCCTGAAAAAAAATACAAAATGGATTATTGAGCTGAAAGAAGAAACGCATACTATGCTGAAAAGTAGTGAACTTCGAATTAACAGGTAGTGAAATGTGTATAAAAAATGTGTTCCATAGCTGTCCTTTCCAAAACCTTCAGTCATCATACTGTCAAAACAAACTGGAACAAATACTTAAATAACTACATAGCATAAATACATAAACTTCAACATCATCCTCATCTGTAAAGAAAAGAACTTCATTATCCATAGTAGCATATTCTTCATCATTATTCATCAGCATTCATCATCATCTGCAAAAAAAAAAATCACTTCATTACTCATTGCACAACTATTCCTTATCTCTAGCATATTTCATCACTAAAACTAAGATGTGTAGTTCTGTCTGACAGCCTGCATCAATCGCTTCGTATTCTGAAAGAAAAAATTAGTTAAGACTGCTATTCTACGATGTATAGTATATTCTTGTTAATGCTTGTTAATTCTGATCCATTTACTCTTCCTCATAAGGTTTTTGTATCTTCTTTCGATCATTCCGAGGGTGAAATTCCCATTTCTGTTTAATTTATTTCTTTCACGCAACATTTCTTTCTGAAATTGATGAACAAAGATTAATGTCTTGCATTTAAATCATATACCCATTAAATAGTGACTGGTTTATAGTAACATAATTTGAGCATACAGCAGACCATGACAGAAAACGTAATATGTCAAAAGCATAGACAGTGTTCAAAGACAAAAATGTACACGGAATATCACAATGCAGCAGCAAAAAAAAAAAAATGTAAAACAGTCACGATATTGAGATATCATAAGGCAAAAATGTTAAAGTCAACTGGTGTTTGCTATGTCTTAACCATTTCATATTGCATACAAACAAAACATGAAACAATCGTATATACATAAGAAAGACAAAATGTGACGTTCGTTGTGTTCAGCTTGTATGTAGTGTAGTTAATAGAGGCGAGAGTTAAAGACTTTAATGGAGAGAGAATTTGATAAAATTAATATGTCACTACATAGAATTGCATAATTATTCATAAAATACGTAAGTTTGTCTGGAAAAATATGCAAGGTCTGGTGTGTAACGACAAGAAAAGCGACCTGCTAACCTTACCTTGCCGGGCACCTGCCAAGAAAAAATACGATAGTCATCAATAATTAATCATGTGAATATAATTGCATAAGTGGCCATAAAAATTAGTAAATGGCATCATAGCATGTTAAATCATAAAGTGGTTTCATTCAATAAAGGGTTTAATGTTCGACACATGTTGGTTGCCCTTACTTTTCCTGGTTCTCAAAGTTTCGACGTGTACAACATTGGGGTGAGGAATGCTGCAAATCCGATATGGACTTGCGTATAGAAGTTCAAATTTACTGCACTTACCTTTTATTCTGCTGGATAAATACTGTGTACGTACTAATATCTTCTGTCCAATGTGAAGAAAGTCACGGCGTGTACAAACCTGTTTTTGCTGTCTTCTCCGGCGCTCTGCGGCACGTTTGATGTTGTTCAGCGCAATGTTAATTATTTCGTAGTGTCGTAATCGACGAGATGTAGGAAAGTCTACTAATTCTTTAATTTTGTTAGGTGGTTCAGCATTTTTCAGTATAACAGACGGAGATAGCATAGTGGATTCATTTGGTATGGAATTAATTACATCTTGGAATGAGAATATGTGTGTGTCCCAATCAATATGTCTTTTGTGGCAGTATATTCTACACAGTTTACCAATTTCTTTCATTAATCGTTCACGAGGGTTCGAAGAAGCATGGTACCTGGATATATAGATCGGAGAAATGTTTCTAGCTCGTAACATGCGTGTCCATATAGCAGAACGAAATTGTGATCCATTATCAGAAATTACTTTCATCACATGCCCTACATGAAATACAAAATGTTTTACAAATGCTTTCGATACGGTTTTAGCAGTAGCTTGGCGTAACGGAATGAAAGTAACAAATTTTGAAGTGAGTTGAACAGCGACAAATATGTAGCAAAAACCTCTGTTAGTTCTCGGAATTGGACCAAAAATGTCTACTGCGGCCATATGTCTTAATTTAACAGGTACAATGGGATATAATGGAGGAATATGTGAAGTTGTGTCTGACTTATCTTTCTGGCAAATGTTACATGACGCTAAAACTCGTCGTATACGTTTCTCCATGTTGGCAAAATAACAGTTCTGTCTCAGTATAAGAAAACATTTTCTGGCTCCGTAATGTGCATAACTTAAATGAGTATACCATATTAATTTGTTAACCAGTTCGTCAGGAATGCATAATAACCAATTGTTGCTGTCAGGATGAGAGCGGCGAAATAGAATGTCATTGCGTACAGTGTAATGGTTTCTAATCGTAACATTATTCTTATTTTGCCAGAGGTGTTTAATTTCTTTCCACACGTTGTCTTTACTTTGCTCTTTTGCTATGTCCTGTAATGACGACGAAATAAAATTTTCAAATGCTACTTGTTGAATGTACATAACGCTGAAATTTGCTTTGCAGAAGTTGGTTGCGATGTCTTGCTGATTGTTGCTGAGAGAACGAGATAGTGCGTCTGCTATAACATTTTGTGTGCCGGGAATGTGAACTCTTGCAAAATTAAATTCCTGTAAATACAGCTTCCATCTGCTTAATCTGTCGTGAGTGAATTTAGCCGAAAGTAAAAATTGTATCGCTCTGTGATCTGTGTAAACGGTGGTATGTCTGCGCCATAAAGAAAGTGCCGAAATCTCGTAAAAGCCCATACAACACATAATGTTTCCAGTTCTGTAACGGAATAATTTCGTTCAGCAGGTGACAGAATGCGGCTTGCAAATGCGATGTTTTTGATTACTGTAGAGCCATCTTCTTCAATTTCCTGAAAAATATGTACGCCTAAAGCGGTGTTGGAACTGTCGGTCGCAATGGAAAAATTTTGGTAAGATCTGGATGCGATAAAAGTGGAACAATCAACAAAGCATGTTTCAGGTTCATAAATTCAGAATGTGCTTGCTTATCCCATGACCAAATAGTATTTTTACCTGTTAATTGGCATAATCTAGGTGTGTCTAAAGCAGAGTGATGAATAAATTTACGAAAAAAGTTAATTAAGCCCAAAAAGCTGCGTAGTTGCTTCTTCGTCGTAGGAACAGTAATGTCACGTAGAGCTTGAAGTTTTTCCGGATCAGGCGCAATGCCTTCTGCTGAAATTACGTGTCCAATAAATTTTATAGAAGTTTTGCCAAAATGCGATTTACTGAGATTAACTGTAAGTCCTTGAGCATGAAAAGTTTGTAACAGTCGTTCTAGAATCAGATAGTGTTCAGTCCAGTTAGCTTCTGCAATAAGAATATCGTCTACGTACGTCGTAATTCTGTCTTCAAGTTCTGTCGGAAGTATAGTGTTCAAACCGCGAATAAAGGCTGCAGAAGAAATAGTTAAACTGAATGGTAATTTGCAAAATTGATAACAGTCACCAAAACAGAGAAAAGCTGTATACTTTCTGCAATTCGGATGAAGTTGAATTTGCCAAAATCCCGATTTCAAATCTAGTGTGGAATAAATAGCTGTACCGTGAAATTTTTGTAGAAGTTCTTCTAATGTCTGAGGTCGATCTGTTTCATTAATAATTATGTCACTGATGTGACGTGAATCAAGTACGAGGCGAAGTGAGCCATCTTTTTTCTTAACAATATGTAGCGGGTTTATGTACGAACTAACTGCTGGTTCTATAATTCCTTGGTCGAGCATATCTTGCAATTCTTTTTTAACTTGTTCTCTGTGGATATACGGAATGGGATAATGTTTAGCTTTAAATGTATCGTGCTGTTTGACTTGAAATTCATACATAAATCCGGACATAGTAACAGGAATGTTGTCAAAAACTGGAGCTTGCTGTAAAAGAATTTTGCGTAGTTGCGTGCGTTCGTCGTCTGTATTTGCACTGCTCAACTTTATCAGAGATCATCTGTATTACGTCGTAGTCAGCTTCGTCTGGAGTATTATAGTTATGTACGTACGTCTCTGTGAACAATGTGGGATTACAGTCTATGTTACGTGTTGCGGAAATGACCTCTGTACGATTAATTGTTTGTTCTTCCGCAGATAAAGAATGCTGAAATTCTAAAGCCAATTGCACATTTTCGTCCTTCAACATTAAATAAGAATTCTGAAAATCAACCACTGCGTCGTGTTGTACAAGAAAATTGGTACCTAAAATAATGTCTGTTGTCAATAAAGGAACAATCCAAAAATTTGAGTGAAATGTGTGACCTGCAATACAAAATGATAAATGCGTCTGTAATTTAACGTCTACACCTTTACTCGATACTGCTCCTTTTACTTTCGTTTTGCCTAATGGTAAAGTGGGATAGGTATTCTCTTTGTTACACTCGTTAAAAGTTTCTTCATTTATTACTGACATAGGTGATCCGGAATCGATTACTGCTGAAAATTTCGATGAGCCAATTTTAATTTCGATGACAGGATGTGAAATGGTTTTCTGAACAACTGGTCTTTCCTGTAAAAGAGTGTCTCGGATGTCGTCGAAACTAATAACATTTTCGTGAATAATATTCTGCGTGTCAAAGGTAGTGCCTGTGTTACCGGAAGATGCGACCTGTACTGTATCTAGTCAGATTCTATCTGACGTGTTATTATTGTCAGGACGATTCTGTGGCATTTCGACTATTTGAACTGTTCTATTATTTCTTCCAGACGTATTACGCTCTGGATGATACCTACTGTCGGGTTCATTCATGAGAATATGTTCTTGCGGATGATTTTGCTGTTGGTAAGATCGACTGTTATTATATGTATGCTGAAAATTCTCCTCATTATTTTTACGTCTCACGTAATAGTCATTCCTATACGGTGCACTGCGATAGGAATTGAAATACTGTGTTTTCTGTACGTAGTTGTTTCTTTGCTGCCGTGCGTTACTATTTGTTGTACCAAGGACTATACGTGCACGCGGCGAAACATTAAAGCCTGGTTGACCTTGTGCATTCCATTGTTGGTTAGGTATGCTAGGCAGCTGACTTTCATGCTGTTGTGGTGAAAAATGTCTATTGTTACCAAAAATGCGTTTGCTGTTAATTTTACACATACTGATGATAAAATTTTTGTCTGATACTAAAATTCTCGTGGTTGTCATTTCTTGAGCGTCTAATGAAAAATCGTCACTTTCGGTATAACTTGTCTTATCGGGTTTTCATTATACATTCTTAATCCTAGACAGAGCAATAGTTAAAGAGCTGTTTTGATAGATATAAAGGATAGTAGAAGAGAAGGCAGCAGTGCAGAAAACTAAAGATGAAACAGCACTACTACAGCTCGGGGCCCTGTGCACGCTACGGCACATATTCATTAAAGCGTAATGAATCCCCTGAGGTCTATTACGCGCTGCAAATACATTTTAGCTTTTGCGTTGCAGTCAGTGGCGGTAAAAATCCAAAAGCAAGTTGTTGTATCCTATCCAGTGGGTGAATCTGTGTTCTGTCATTTTTAAACACTTTAAATTTTCTCACTGACAGAAAATGTTTGTAATCAGAATTATCGTCTCTGTGTGATGGAACAGGCTCATGATTGTAAGAGAATCTATTTGTCTGTGTCTGTTCAGAATCTAAGTCGTGTACTCTCTGTTGATTACATAAATTATACGCACTGCGTGAGTCTGACAAATGTTCATAAAGTGGCGTCTGTTGTGATGTGTTAAACGCTGAAACATTTTTTATCTCTGTTACCTCTTGCTGTAAACTTGACAATTTTCTGTGCAACGTGTTATTAGATGAATCTATCTCATTAATTGTCTGCTGTAAATTTTGGAATTCTGGTGTTTGATTAAATGAAACCGGTGCAGTATCGTCTGATTTATTGTCATTAGTACTTTCGATAACATCAATACGACTGGCCAATTCATGATATTTTTCAGTCAGTATTTTTACCTGATCATCGGTTTTAGTGTCTGAGGCATTAATCTGTTTTTGCAATTTACGTGTAGTTTCGTTCAATTTTTAAACATCAGCTTTGACGACATCGGAATCCTGTGTTAGTTCTAATTGTTCGAGTCTGTCGGCCACTGTTTGAAAATCTGTTGTGTATGTGTCTGTTTTCGATTTAAGATCGGAAATTTCGTCACGTAATTCTGTGTTCGACTGTTTGATGGTATTAATTTCGTCGGACACTGAAGCAATATTGTTGTCTACGTATGTTTTTGCCTTCACAAACAATTTACGTTTGTCTTCTTGTCTCTGTGCTGTGATTGTTTCCATAACTTGACGTTTTACTTTATTTTGATCCTGAATAAATTTGCGGAAACGCGTATCACTGTTTTGTATGTGGAGATTAAAACGTTCGTCAATTTGAGTGTTCTGTTGGTCGAATTTCGCGTCAATCTTTTCATCCATTGTGCGCGAAAGTTTTACCGTCATTGCTTTAAACTCGTCGCGTAATTGTGTGGCTTTTTCAGAGCATTGTTTAGCGACTCCGCTAATTTCGTCTCTACGTGTTTCTGTTGCAGCTGTTTGCATTTCCATTAATTCCTGAGCAACAGACCTAATTTCTTCGCTACTTTTACTTCAACAAGCCTCTATTTCCTCGCGTAACTGTTCCTTGGTGTCATGACACTGCGCGGCAACGGCTCTAATTTGTTCACTAAGCTGCCTGGAATTGTTGTCTAATTTTTCATTTAACTGTTTGGAATTTTTGTCTAATTTTTCATTTAAGTGTTGTTTGAGATTTTCGTTATCTTGTTTGTTCTGTTCTCTAAGTTGTCTGAAATCTTCACTCTGTTGTCTGACCTGTCCACTAAGTTGTTTGAGGTCTTCATTATTATTGTCTAGTTTTTCATTCTGTTGTTTGAAATTTTCATTAAGCTGTTTGAAATTTTCACTAAATTGTAGCAACATTGCCATAATTGGATCCGAGCCAAAATTAGCATTTCTATTATCTGTGCTGTTTGATAGTGTATCTGCAATTGTCACATTTTGTGTATCCATTTGGATATTCTGTGACTCACAAAAAGGTCTGCTTATCGAATCTCCACTGTGCGTCGCTATTTCGGAATTAAATGTATCCTTCGTACTTTCAGTACACTGTAAATTTCCGTTAGAAAAATTGAATTTTTCAAACCGGGTGTGTTAAGCTGGGCAGCGCTCATTACAATAGGGCGCCCCGCGTCATCGATTGTCGTCAAATCAACAGAGTACATAACCGAGTCCGTTTGTTCATCATTAAGACAAAAATCATCATTAGTGGTTGGAACGCACTGATTGTCAGTGAACGCAGGATTGTCATCATTACTCTGCGTGTCACAATTACTATGGGTCACGTTGTTTAAGTCGGTAATTTCATTCATAATACTTCGCGATACACTATTCACAGTCTTTCGCGGCATTTTTACTATAGTCACAATTATTCACAACAGAAATAAGCACAATGCAAAAAGCAACAAACACAAATACAACAGAGCAACGAATTGCCGATGATCTGAGGAAAGAAAGTCACAAAATTAGTAAAAGCGTTGCGCCAAATCCTAATTATATTTAAGCAAATAAGAGGAAAATCTGACTACTTCTCAAAAGATTCTCAACGAAATACGATCCTGGCAGGGTCGCCAAGTGTAACCTCCCCACAAAAAATGTAAAAAGGAAAATTATTCAAATGTTAATGGACATAGAGCCAAGTGTTAACTCCCGGAAAATTTTGAAAAAACATTAGTGTAATTTCACCGGAGAATTTTGCAATGACAATACTTAAATGTGAATACTCATCGTGCTAAGTGTAACCTCCCAGCAAAAATGTAAGTCAATGACAATATAAATGTGAGAACTAGCAATCTGAGCCATGTGTAAGCTCCCCACAAAAATGAAAGTCAATTCAATAAAAATGCAATCCCAGTGACAATGAAAACGCAAATAGACTGAAATGTCGATCTTAGGCCCTAATTAAACTCAAATTCTTACTTCAGTAAAACTGCATCTGCTCTTATTTTCGCCATAGCTTGGAGGAAATGCATCGCAAAAATTCTTTGAACTTATTAAATTTTTTCTTTAAGGAAATGCATGGGAAATTTTCTTTCAATAAAATGTTTGTTTTGTTAAAATGCTTGGTTTGAAAACAAAATTATTATTGGGGCGATTCTTGAACAAATTAATTACAGTTAAGATACATTACATTATCAGATGAGCGCAATGCTGCTTCATTACCTTATTTAAGAAATATACCTCGTCCTGAATCTTGACCAGAGCGCCATGTCGACGTCCGCCGACTCCTCACACACAACTCCGACTATCTCTCGCGCGCTACTAGCACTGACTGAGTGCAACTAGCAACTACCGACTCCCTACATGCAACTGAACTCTCTCGCAACTCGACCGCAACTGCTCTGAACTCTCGCGCGGTCAAGCGCAGACTAGCAACGATAAATAACTCTCTGGTCAGAGATTCTGTCATGCCTCGCCATCACTGTACTGAATACATACGCGTTTCAGTAGCAACAGGGCACATTTTAAGCTCATCTGGATTGTGAATAAACAAAATTTTCACTAGTGAGCTGAAAACAGCCCCCGCATTATTCACGAGCGAACGCTACATTTTCTTAAACTAATAAGGTTGTGCGTCGTATCACAAACTAGTGTTACAGGTGTGGTGTCACCGCCAGACACCACACTTGCTAGGTGGTAGCCTTTAAATCGGCCGCGGTCCGCTAGTATATGTCGGACCCGCGTGTCGCCACTATCAGTGATTGCAGACCGAGCGCCGCCACACGGCAGGTCTAAAGAGGCTTCCTAGCACTCGCCCCAGTTGTACAGCCGAATTTGCTAGCGATGGTTCACTGACAAATTACGCTCTCATTTGCCGAGACGATAGTTAGCATAGCCTTCAGCTACGTCATTTGCTACGACCTAGCAAGGCGCCATTATCAATTGCTATTTATATTGTGATGCATGTACAGTCAGACCGATGTTCACCAATTATGGATTAAAGTTAAGTATTCCAGAAGCTCCGTACTTTATTTACTAGACTCAACTCCTTTAACTGTTCCAGACCTCACGCCAGCGTGCGTGAGCTTAAACGCGTGCCTTTCGGCTATCTCCTAGTGGCTTGGCTGTCTTGCCAAGTCACAACAACAGGCCCACACTTCTCTCAGGAAGAAGATGTGGTTGTGACGATGAATTCCAGACTCTATATTTGAATGTTGCAAAATTTTCTGTAATCCCAAATGGAAGTGACTGTTGAAGGAGAGGGATTATGTGATTTGTGTTGGGGCTACTGCTCACACAGCCCGGAATTCATTTAATGTGTTGAGATAGATGTTTCCAATGTGTCTGACGTCTTTGAGGGATGATGTGAGGCGGCTTGTGCAATCACCAAATTTGACCGTTTGTGACCTCTTTCTTTGGTGATTATATTATACACAGATTTATATTACGTTCATCAATGCTGTTACTGCCAACAAGAACTTATCCTCGTTTTAAGCCAGGCACAAGGATTAATTGGGCAGTAATGGTACTAACAGAATTACCACGGTGGAACCAAAGTACTAAAAAAAAAAATCCTGACGAGAGGATGTCACGACAGAAATACACTGAAGTATTTAGAATATTCTTTTATGGCAATAATTAACAACGTCGATATGCTTGGTAAAATGTATGGTGTCACAGAGCTGTCATATAATCATTTATTTGCAAAGGGTTTCGGTCGTAGACCATCTAACAACCCTATCAACACAAAGGTCAAATTTAATAACGATTGTGGTGTTGCTCACGCTGCTAAATACTGCATTTTCGGGCAACAACAGTCATATTATGTGGCAGGTGTCATTAGAGCACAGTTAATAAAGTCATTTCATGTAATAATCAAAAAACTAGGCACTCATCTTTTTGTGTTTCCCACGCTGGTCTCGTCGTAAAATCTTGGCTCAATCGTTAAAAATCTAGGTGGTTATGATTCCAAGCTCCGATGCAAAGAGGCTTAGGTTTTATCCTGCTATATTCAAAAGTTATGTAGATGCGCTTCACAAACCATTCTTGGAGATTACACTTTTGCTGGACAATGGTGATGTAAAAAAATAATCAGCACTCCGAAATTAAGTTATACTTCCTTTTAATTGCTTTTATTGCAATATCACGTAACACACAAAACATCACTTCACAATACAAAACATACTTGAAAACATCTTCCTCACTGTTAAAGTTCACATTTTATAAGCGGACTACGTTATGCGTCTTTGCAACGTGACGTCCAACACTTGACCCTCTCAAGGTCCGACTCTCTAACAAATTGCTTACGCGCCCAAAAATCGGAGTTACATGTATAACAAAGATCATAGTAACAAAAGAAAGAATACACATGAGAATGATATCATTGCAATATAAACATATCGATGTATCACAAATGAAATCAAATCTGAATGTTGTCTCAGAAATATGTTAAGTAGTTAACAGAAATACAGTAGAATATTACTGGTATCGAGAGGTTCAGGTGAGGTACCATAATGGTTACGTAATTCAAGTACCATTACAACCATCTTCATAGTGGAACTTTTTTTAATGGCAATATCACTTGACATACATGTCTTTGGATATGAAGGATAACATAGTGAAGTTAAAATGTAACAAACATTTTATATACGTATTCCGCACCAAATCAAAAGCTCAATCAACAACAAACGAAAAAGTCAGTACATTGCTCGTTGCTCACTGAGCCAATTGTGCGGTACTGAATATCTATGTTAAATGTTTGACTTGATTATGTTTCCTTCAAACCTGAAGACGAGTAAGTATGTCATGTCATACTGTCATTGCAAAAATTTTCTCGTCTGTGGAAACAGTCCATGAGCGATATCGAGTCTGAATAAACGATTTTATAAGACAGCGCTGTATCATCATACAGTTCTCCACTGAAACATTTATCAGCAACTCATATTACACAAACACACACACAATCATTCAGTAATAATTAACACCTGAATAGCAAAGAAAATCTCGAGGCTACACGACTGCTGTCTAGGAAGACATGCCACTTGTTTCAATTTGATAACGCAATTTCAATATAACTAATACTTTGTGTTCGTAGATAGCCATATCAAAAGAAGCAATTAATAATCGTTATTTAATTTACCGTCTGCTAAAAGTGTAGCTGCAGTCTGTATACTATGAGGAAATTTCCAGATTCAGTGTGGTCCTCGTCAAGAAAATCAACTATATTCCTCTTCCTGCTAGAAGCAAGTGTATTGTCATTCACTTACTGGGATCCAGCACATCCTTGCTTTGTGACTGACGTACAAGTTACTCGATTCAGCCTCTAATTTCGCCAGTCCGATTAGCCAGCCGTTGTTGAGACCAGGTTCAAGCCAGTCACAAGAAATTCTTTGAGCGCACGTCCAAAGAAACGATTGAGTGTATCAAACACTACACAGGAAAGCCATAAACGCACGGCCGCATCTACGCGTAGGCTTCCCGAACTGCAGCCTACAGTACCGTACCACGAAATTTTAACAGCCATTTCGGGGAATAAAAATGAAGCTGAAAAGGAGGAGGAAAGGAAGCTAAACTTCATGGGGTGAACGAGTATGTCATGTCATTTCAGTTGGTTGGTTGGTTTGGGGGAGGGTCATCGGTCCCATTCCCAACGGATTAGGGAAGGATCGGTACGGAAATCGGCCTTAACCTTTCAAGAGAACCATCCCGGAATTTGCCTCAAGTGATTTAGGACCCGGGTTTGAACTGTCGTCCTCCCGAATGTGATTCCAGTGTAGTAACCACGCTCGGTGTCACTCCAGTCATGACATAATATTGTCTAATCTGCAAACAGCTTTCCAGAATTAGCCCACTTGTCATTATGACGCTGAATTCCCTCTGCAGGCGCTAAACCGGTGGGGAAGCATCTCATAAGGCTGTTGTATCCTCTCCACTGTTCATAGAGACACATACCATGTCTGGACGTACATTGGCTCTGAGCACCATGGGACTTAACATCTGAGGCCATCAGTCCCCTATAACTTAGAACTACTTAAACCTAACTAACCTAAGGACATCACACACATTCATTCCCAAGGCAGGGTTCGAAACTGCGACCATAGCGGTCGCGCGATTCCAGACTGAAGCGCCTAGAACCGCTCGGCCACATCGGCCGGCTGGACGTACATTGTTTTGTTGAATAATGGCATCACGATACTGCCGCATCAGAGATAAAACATGACGTTGGATGTGAATGTATGCTTTCCCGGCGTATACAGCTGGCGAAGAGTTCTCGGGCTTCCAGCCGGGTGGCGGTGTCTTCAAACTGCGACGTTTCGACGAGTGACATACTCGTCATCTTCTGGCGAAGTCACCATGGGCCTTAACATCTGAGGCCATCAGTCCCCTATCACTACCCCACCCCATGACACCAGGAGTACCACAACTG
The DNA here is from genome assembly GCF_023898315.1 of Schistocerca nitens. Taxonomy (NCBI): domain Eukaryota; kingdom Metazoa; phylum Arthropoda; class Insecta; order Orthoptera; family Acrididae; genus Schistocerca; species Schistocerca nitens. The sequence continues at coordinate 448,781,518 of NC_064620.1, forward strand.
TGTCTCTCCGAAATTTGGAAAAATGCTACCACTTTCCAGGCCGTCGCCATCCTCGCCGACAATGGACATCCAAGGTAGTGCGGACCCCATTATTGCAGCCAGAATGCGACGCCATTCATCAAGAGCGCATGCTTCTTAGTCAACGCGCGACTCCAAATGCAGTCAATTGTGTTGTGGTGTTAGCGGCTATCTAGACGTGGGAGGGAAATTTACTAATCTAGTTGCTATTAGTCTCCGGCCAATAGTGCGGCATGACGCCTAATGTTACAGGGCGTCCACTGCTCCTTCTCGAGTGGCAGTAGCAGATGAGAAAGAATCAGCATGTTCTTGATCCACAGTACGATGAATCTCTCTTTTGGCCGTCAAACCTAGTCGAGTGGAACCTTGACGATAAACATGCCCGCCCTCACTTCCCATGCAGTGGGACATGGACCACAGTCACATCTGGATGCCCCACAAATCTGGTTAAATCTAGTCGAATGGAACTTTGACAACTTGTATGCCTGTCCTCACTTTTCTGTGAGGGCCAACATCATCTACTGTAACATCCAAATGCCCCACAAATCTGTATTCTAATGATTCGTGCAGTCGGCGAGATAGACACCCACAACGACATCTTTTCAAACTTCGTCAGTTGTCAGACGTTTCCAAAGCTGTCCCAAGCGAGTACGCTGCATCTTCTTCACAGGAATCATTCATCATCTGACGATGTTCACACTCCTCATACAGTCTACTAGGCTCGGTATAACACTACAGCGAACGATAATCACGGACTCTGGAGGTCATACCATCTGTCTCAGAGAATTACAGCTTTAGTCATTTACATACCCGCCAATCTCGTGTTCATGGACGAAGTTACATTGACATCCTACAGTGTCTTCTCGGGGCTGCCCATTTTTTCTGTCAGGCAGTGTATATCTTTATTTTAAAACCATGGTGCAGGTCCTCTTATAATCGCAAAAGCCAGAAACGTACACTACTGGCCATTAAAATTGCTACACGACGAAGATGACGTGCTACAGACGCGAAATTTAGCCGACAGGAAGAAGATGCTGTGATATGCAAATGATTAGCTTTCCAGAGCATTGACACAAGGTTGGCGCCGGTGGCGACACCTACAACGTGCTGACATGAGGAAAGTTTCCAACTGATTTCTCATACACAAACAGCAGTTGACCTGCGTTTCCTGGTGAAACGTTGTTGTGATGTCTCGTGTAAGGAGGGGAAATGCGTACCATCACGTTTCCGACTTTGATAAAGGTCGGATTGTAGCGTATCGCGATTGCGGTTTACCGTATCGTGACACTGCTGCTCGCGTTGCTCGACATCCAATGACTGTTAGCAGAATATGGAATCGGTGGATTCAGGAGGGTAATACGAAACGCCGTGCTGGATCCCAACGGCCTAGTATCACTAGCAGTCGAGATGACAGGCATCTTATCCGCATGGCTGTAACGGATCGTGCAGCCCTGAGTCAACAGATGGGGACGTTTGCAAGACTACAACCATCATCTGCACGAACAGCTCGACGACTTTTGCAGCACCATGGACTATCAGCTCGGAGACCATGGCTGCGGTTACCCTTGACTCTGCATCACAGACAGGAGCGCCTGCGATGGTGTACTCAACGACGAACATGGGTGCACGAATGGCAAAACGTCATTTTCTCGGATGAATCCAGGTTCTGTTTTCTGCATCATGATGGTCGCATCCGTGTTTGGCGACATCGCGGTTAACGCACATTGGAAGCGTGTATTCGTCATCGCCACACTGGCGTATCACCCAGTGTGATGGTATGGGTTGGCATTGGTTACACATCTCGGTCACCTGTTGTTCGCATTGACGGCACTTTCAACGGTGGACGTTACATTTCAGATGTGTTACGACCCGTGGCTCTTTTTTCATTTGATCCCTGCGAAACCCTACATTTCAGCAGGATAATGCACGACTGCATGTTGCACGTCCTGTTCGACTGCTGCTCTGGCCAGCACATTCTCCAGATCTCTCACCAATTGAAAACGTCTGGTCAATGGTGGCGAGCAACTGGCTTGTCACAATACGCCAGTCACTACTCTTGATGAACTGTGGTATCGTGTTGAAGCTGTATGGGCAGCTGAACACGCCATCCAAGCTCTGTTTGACTCAATGCCCAGGAGTATCAGGGCCGTTATTACGACCAGAGGTGGTTGTTCCGGGTACTGATTTTTCAGGATCTATGCACCAAAATTGCATGAATATGTAATCACATGTCAGTTCTAGTATAATATATTTGTCCAATGAATACCCGTTTATCATCTGCATTTCTTCTTGGTGCAGGAATTTTAATGGCCAGTAGTGTAATTAACTTTTATGTGCTTACTCGACTGAATTTTTCGAAGTGCAATTGACAGTAATCAATGCAGCTTGCACTTCCGCGATTCCTAGTGTCAAATTCACAGTGGTGCTGTGAAGGTATAGGTAATATCAGTAGTATGAAGAATAGATGCAAACCATTAGACAAGAAGACTATCTGAAACTGCATCTTTCTTGTTTGGAAAGGCATTGCATTTGGCTTAAAATATGCAGGGTGTTTGTTTTAACTTAAAACAAACAGGTATCTCGAAAACGATGCATCGTACGAAAAACATGTCCTAGGTGAAAAGTTATTATTAGTAAAGGAGACATCTTGCTGTGCTACAACTGGCTCTGGCCACCTCCTAATCATCCCTGCTGCGTGGGCGTGGTCAACTTTGTATTTTGAAAAGAGAAACCCCCCCACCTCCAACCCCTATTTTCATTGGTTATTCGGATTCTACGCTAAAAAGTACGTACGGGTTAATCAAACCACAGTTTTCGATTCGTCGTATATTTCACTGCAATCGATAAATATCAAGCCTGCCTATTTTTCTAATTAAGAAGCGATGCATTTGATTGTACATTTCATTTACGATGAAAATGCAAACTTTTGTGTTCTAGCGGTAGATACTGATGTTCAAACGTTGCCTGAGTGTTGAAAATGTGATTTTACAGTACAAATAATTTGGATAGGCATTGACATTTCTGGCAAATAAGCCGTTTGTATAGTAACGTGGTTTACTGGTTCCTAGTGGCTTCATTGTGGTAAGTCCCCAAACCATCGGAATGCTTGATTTCAGTGGCTGCCCTTGAACCCCGCCATCAGGGTGAGTGATCTCGGAGAGTGTTTCCATCCAAAAGCAGTAACTCTCGCCTTGGCCTCTAAGCGGCTGCGCAGTACGAACCACAACAATTGTAATAAGGCAAAACGCCTGTGATGTGATTGTGACAGGCACACCTTCCAACGGTACTCACCGAAATCAAGCACTCCATCTGGTGAGAGACAAGCATCCCATCGGGGACAGAAAACTATCACATCCACGTCGTTGTTACTGGAAGACGCTCAGCGTAGTTCCTAATCAGATATGTAAACGGCTAACTATATAGTACTGTACAATCAGTTTTGCAAGGCTAAATGAAGTTTCGAACATAAATTTCATCCGTTAGAACACAAAAGTGTAGAGTGAAATACGTCGGTTCTTAATTGTAAAAACACGGACATTTGATATTTGTTGATTACAGCGCCATCTACCACAAATGGAAATCAACGGCTTCAGTAAACCGTACGTATTTTTTTGTATAGAACCCGAATTTGCAATAAAATAGGGGAGGGGTGGGATTCTCATCTGAAAATATAAAGTCTGCCCCGCCCGCGCAAGAGGGATGGTTATGAAGTGGCCAGATGTTGCGTAGATATGTCCCCTGTATTAATATTAATTTTTCATCTAGAACATTTTTTTTCATACAATGCTTTGTTTTCGATATACTTAGTTGTCTCAACTTAAAACAAACATCTTGCCTATAAATTCTGCATAGGTGTTACATTTCTTTCGTTATCCTGCATCTTCCTAACAAAGATGTTTGTTTGCAGCTGCGCTCGTTATTTTGAAACAAAAAATAGATTTTTGGATGGACACGGTTCTCAACTTTTCGTTCTCTTCCTTAAAAGTTATAATCGTCCACAGAGATATTAATAAATGGTAGTGATATCTATTCTTTTTTTTTTAATTTCGCCAGTTCAATAAATCACAAATTATATGGTACGAGGGAAGTTCAAAAAGAAAATTAGACATTATTTCGGCAGGCCAAGTAACTTTTATTGATTGCCGCATCTGATTCAAAGTGAAAAAACTAGATGACACTTTTTTCAACACAGTCACTCCCGCCTGCGTGGCCATGCTGAAATTATAGGCAAAATTTCACTACGGCTGGAAGTGATATTGTGTTCGTTCCATAGACCACCCGAATTCCACGGAGAATCTGTGCGAAACTTACACATTTAGCCCACCAGAATCGTACTGTCTCTCGTACCTCAAGTTGGGAGTACGTTTCCAGTTGCCACGCGATTTCAGTCCCAAGCTGTGATGCACCGCATCATAACTGTCTCTGTAGGACACGGGGAACTTGCGCCCTCTTCTGTCAATGCGCCAGTCTCGTTGTGCAATGGAACAACACGTGTAGCTTACTTTCTCTGCTTCCTACGCTTTTCTTTCATGTAAATAACAGATCTCGAAGGCTACGTTATAAAATTTCAATTCGAAAACTGCTCTAAAATGCATTTTTCCCCGTCAGTTACCACAAATATCCCCGTAAGTATCCCATACCATAAGTCCAGCCTAAGTATCCTAAAACGCAAACCACGATCCCTCTTAGGCAAACTAAGCTCTGACGAATAAGCCGGCCGCGGTGGTCTAGCGGTTCTGGCGCTGCAGTCCGGAACCGCGGGACTGCTACGGTCGCAGGTTCGAATCCTGCCTCGGGCATGGGTGTGTGTGATGTCCTTAGGTTAGTTAGGTTTAAGTAGTTCTAAGTTATAGGGGACTTATGACCTAACATGTTGAGTCCCATAGTGCTCAGAGCAATTTTTTTTCTGACTAATACATCTCCACTGACGATCGCAGTAAGTTCACAGATGCGACATTATATTAAATGATGCCACGGGGCAGAAAGAAAAAAATGATTGAGAGATTTAGAGAAAAAGTATCAATAGTAAATACTGGAGAGTGATGATGATGAGGTCCCATACTCCGAGGAGTGTAGGGGGACGATGCGGGAGTACGTAGAAGTAAAAACTGAAATAATACCAGGAACTTAGCACGATATACAAAAGTTCGAGGGCTTGCTGAAAAGTAATTGCTCCAATTTTTTATGTGAAACCTTTCTAAATAAAACACACGTTATTAACATTCTATATCTTTATTCCACTCATCTGATGTGGCGCGCGCCGCTATCCTGTGATCTTGTTCAGAGCGCTCACTGTAATCGATTATAGTTCGCTGTCCTGGTGCGGGTGGCGCTCCGGTGGCGATTTGCTATGACGTCACCGGCGTGTATTTGCGGTGGCCGGCGGAAAACGAGAGGGTGGTCGGTTTTCCGGGTATTGCACGGAACGTGAAGTTCGCCCTGCCTGACCTGCTAGTGACTATCGCTAAGGCCCGTCTCACACGGAGCAAGGTTCGCTGTAAGTTTCCTTGCTGGCTCGCGCGGCGGCTACCTTGCGGGCTCCGTCGTCTGCTAGCGGGCTACCTTGCTGGGAACCTTGTAAGATTTCCAGGATAAAAAATGGTTCAAATGGCTCTGAGCACTATGGGACTCAACTGCTGAGGTCATTAGTCCCCTAGAACTTAGAACTAGTTAAACCTAACTAACCTAAGGACATCACAAACATCCATGCCCGAGGCAGGATTCGAACCTGCGACCGTAGCGGTCTTGCGGTTCCAGACTGCAGCGCCTTTAACCGCACAGCCACTTCGGCCGGCTTTCCAGGATAGGTCCGGTGCTATTTTTCTTGTAAGGTTCCCTGCGTGCTACCTGCGTTGGCCAATCATGAGGCGTTTCGTTTGTGACGTCAGACGCGGAAAGCTTGGGCGGGAAGCCTTTGTTGATAGTCGCTTTTCTGCTGTTGTGAGGTGCGGTAGGAAGTTCTTATAATTATTAAATAATGGCACTGCAGTGGTCCAAGGAAGCGACTGAAGCACTGATATGTACTTATAGGGAAGAACAGTGTCTGAACGTCGTGAAAAGCGCAAACTATTATAATAAACACTTCCGTGCAGAGGCACTCGTTTTGCAAATACCAATACATCCATTTGTATAAAATTTGTAAAGGATTTACGATCTTCTATTCTATAAAATAAAGTCGTATATAACAGTCATTATTGGTATATTTATAAAATCAAACAGTAATGAAATGGTGACACTTTTCAAACAAAAGTAGGTGTTATGCGAAATAACCTCAACTCTTTATGAAGCATGGAGAGCACACCTTTTCCAGCGTTTCTCCTCTTAATCCAGTTTTTCGTCCATTCTTTCTTTCTTCTTCTCTCATTAGCATGCATTTCTGCATCGTTTAGCACCAAAACAGCTAAAAACGCCAGATTGCTCTGAACATCTGTACCTGAAGCAGCCATCTTCGTTCGATACAACATGCAGCCGATCACAACTAGCTGCCGATCTTAAACCGTGGGAGAGCTTCGACATGGAAGATAGCCGGCTCCCTTCCCTGCAAGCCGGCGAGCATGCACGCCATCTCGCAAACTTGCGGCGAACCTTGCTCCGTGTGAGACGGGCTTAAGGTTGTTGTGCCTCGCAATATGAGCAGAGTGGTCTGGGGCGGAGGCGACTCGCCGCTGTGCTGGCAATGCGGTGGAGGATTAATTGGAGTTGGCGTACTTGTTCTGCCTGCCTGTCTGATGTGGAGGTCCGGTGGGTTCCCGTGATACTCTGGCCCGGAGACACCGAGTTGCTGAATTTTGGAGTCGTCTGCCAGGTTCGGGTGTGGGCTCGGTTGGCTCGTCAGATTTTCCCCTGGAAGCTCCAGCAGCGGTTTCTGAACTTCATTCTGATGTGGGACGGCGTTTTTGGAAGTTTTCGCTGTGTGTGTGTGTGTGTGTGTGTGTGGCACGTTACGATATTTGTTGGTTTGGTTCAAATGGCTCTGAGCACTATGGGACTTAACTGCTGTGACCATCAGAACTTAGAACTACTTAAACCTAACTAACCTAAGGACATCACACACATCCATGCCCGAGACAGGATTCGAACCTGCGACCGTAGCAGTCTCGCGGTTCCGGACTGAGCGCCTAGAACCGCTAGACCACCGCGGCCGGCATTTGTTGGTACTAATTTATTTACTCAGTTGGAGTCCTGCCCGGAGTTGCGTTCATGTATGGTATATTTGGCATTTGATAGATAAAATCTGCCTAAGAAAGACGGTTTTGTACAGTATATACATAGTGAATTACTGCTGCTTGATGTGGTCTTCTGGGACCTGAAAAACACGATCTCGTCAACCTGGTTGTGTAACAGCATTTAGTAGTATGTTCTGTATTTTTCTCACTGTGTTATTATTAACTTTGTGGAATAGTCGCGTTTGGTGTTGTTAAGGCACTTCTAAGACTGTGGTTGACTATTCAAGTGCGCTTGCCCTTTATTGTTTCGTTTTAAGAAGCGAGAATTGTTTATTAAGATTCGTGTGTGTTGGTTTCCGGCACTTAAGAGCGCCGGAGCTAACGGCGCCGTGGTCATCATGTGCTATCGGGATGTTATATTGTTATTTGATTTTTGAATTTTATCTCGTGTTGTTATTATCTGTCGTGTGTTACAGAACATAACCAAGGTGCGTAAGTGATGGGCAGTTGTGGAGGCATGTCGGGGAGCTCTCAGCGGTTTATTTCAGGGACCGTTTCTAGTGCGAAGGCTCCGTAGTGTTGAGAGCTCGCTCGTCGGTGATTGCGTTGGGAGTTGCTCTCGCCCTTTGGTTGTATGAAATTATTATTTTGTTATTATATTTATTGGTTGTGTGCTGCGCTTCTTTCATTTTATGGTGCCAAGCGCCATTATCGTTCTCAAAGTTTTTTCATATAAATCATTTTAAATTGTATAGCTAAGTTAACTTATTATTGGATTTTGTCTTTCGGGTAAACTCTAAAAGTACTATTGTAAAAGGTTCTTGGATTTTATCGTGGCAAGCCGCCGTTATCGTTTTTTAAAGCTCACTCTTTTAACCATTTGTTAAGTTCTGTAAGTTATATGAATTTGTTATTTAAGAGTTTAGTATTCGCAGTTTAATAAATTGTGTAGAGTGTCTGCTGTTTGGATGTTACTGGGTGGAACTCCTTGGATAGTGGTCCTATAATAAAACACATTACACTCATCTACATATTTGTAGCGCTCTGTCGCTAGGAGGCTCCGAATTGTAGGGTGTAATATGGCGGTGTATAAAGTAACTATGTAGATGCGTGAGAAACAGTGTGCTGTAATGGAGTTCCGAATTCGAAGCCTTCGTTCACATAAGGAGCATCCTCTCCTGTAGCATGACAACGCCCGACCACACACGAGAGCTGCGACATATGCAGTAATCCGAAGCCTTGAGTTCACCATCATCGATCATGCTCCCTACAGTCCCGACTTGCCACCATCCGATTTTCATCTCTTTCCCAAACTTAATAAACGCCTTCGAAAACTTCACCTTGATAGTGATGAAGCAGTGGGAACAGAGGTGCGGTTGTGGCTCAGCTATGATGTCAAACATTCTACACTGGTGGTATCAACAAACCGGTATCTCGTTGGAAGAAATGTGTTCGCCGACAGGATGACTATCTAGAGAAATAAATATGTCGACATAAAGAATAAAGATGTAGAATGTTGCACAAATTAAACTTAAGTTTAACACACAGCTAAACCGTAGCCTTGCACCGATCATTAACAATGACAATTGTGATGTATACTCTACAACTGTTGTAGTTCAGCCCGAAGAATGACTCACTGGCTGCCCGTGCCGACGTGAAGTACTGACGAAACCTCATCGTTAAACCCGAGTTGAATGCAGGCAAATTGCCTTGAGACAGAATTTCATTTAATTTGGGCATTTGCGAAATTAATTTATCTTGTTGAATAATTACTGCGTTTGGCATTTTGTGTTATATAATTTCATTTATTCACTCAGCGTAGAGTAAATAAGTGCATACATCTAACTTTGTTTATTTTAATGTCACTGTGTTTATTGTTTCTGGTGTTAAATTGTTTATGCATTAAATTTAATTTCGTGATTGCGTTTAATCACTGGGGTCCAGCATTAACTTCTAACGATATACTCAAATGTTTACTTTTCTAGAATTCGCTGTGTCGTGTACCTGCACTGTAGAGTAATTCATAAATTCGTAGTGCCCTCTGTCTATCGATACTCGTTATTAAGTAAGTTACGTGTATTTGTCTCCAAATTATAAGCCTTATGATATACAAAACGTAAACCAATTTTATTTTTTGTATACGTCACAGTCAACTGATATTGAATACGGTGGAATGACCTCAGAAAAGCACAATGTTTGAAAAGATGTATTAAAAAAATCTTCGGAAATAGATTGCTTGTTTTAGCTGTATGGTAGAAAGGAGCTACCACTGAAATAAATATGTTAACATGTGATTGGGGGGGGGGGGGTACTATATATCCTAGAAGGGTGAGCTAAATGAAACTTGTCTGTTATTAGGTGAATAAAGATCTTGACAGGGTGAGACAATTGAAGGCATTACCAGGCTACTCCTTGTCAGTCGTGTGGCCAGCATAGGAGAACTTTGCAGAGTATGCTTTCCTGTCCTCCTGTCCGTGATGATCAGGCACCCAATTAAGAGCCATGTACCACCTTTTGTAATGTCCAGAGGACGATCATAAATCATGGCGACCTCATTGTAATGATTGTCTCTGAATAAAAGTGTCATTTCTACTCCTCTGCTTACGTATCTCTTTCAGTTAACTTCTGTCTGTACTGTACTGTTGTGTACTCAGCAGTTATTTGCACGTCCTTGAGCTTTGCACACCAGTGCAATTCACTGCAGTGTCTACTGAAGTGCGGTAATAGTTATCCACTCGTATGAAGGCCGTTAGCAACTAACGATGTCACGAATTACAAGCATATATTCAGCCTTGTAAGCCACACGGCAAATAATCACTTAAAGTGTTGTACCAGAGACTTAAAATTATTATCATATTACAACGTTAATAAAAATTACGCGTGAGACCACTGGTTAAAGTCTTTGGGTCCTCTGTGTATCGTAGCATTTGTGTCCACAACAGTAACTTTCTCAATAAAAATTTTTGTTAATTAGCTCTGATACACATAATCAAAATAAAATAGCGTTTGGGCTGGATAAAACGTGCGATACGTAACTAATTGTTTCCCAACAAAGAGTTTGAAGTTCAGTATTATTCACTGTTTGTTCAAAACTTCCACTTGAAACCGGTATTACCTCGGCGTATCATAAAACGCCCGAAGGACTAAGCGGAAGGACTGGACCTTAGAGCAGGGGAGCGTTCACCTTTTATTGTCCACAATGTTTATTAAAATCAGTCAACAGAAATAACATTTGTCATAAATTTCAAGTGAGAGAGTATTTGTACATGAAGCCCATCAGTTGCTTTCAATACCAAAGCAAGTACAACAACTTTCCAAATGAGAAAGATAATACCTTAAAAAAAGGGTAACTTTACACATGAACTGTGAATAAGTGTATTTTGTATTAACAAATAGTGAAGAAATAACAATTATAATAATAAACTCCCAGGCAGAGAACATTTATACATGAAGTCTATCAGTTGACTGTAGGTAGTAACGGATGTATAACAACTTTTCAAATGAGAAAGGTAATACGTTTTTATAGAAAATAGAAAACACTTCCCACCCAAATGGCTGTTCACTTATAAACAGTTTTAAAATCTTGCCCAAATATATTCATTTAAAAGAAAGAGTAACCTTAAATACGGACTCCCAGCTAGGCAGGCAATAATCAACAATGCACTGAATACTTCATCGCAGGTATAAAATGCTTCCTGGGGTCCTCCTCGTCTGGAGTTGTGATAGTGGCCCTGCCACTCGACTCTATCACGTCGTCTGACCTTCTCAGATTCTGCAGGCGCATTTCCATCCGTCTCAGTTCATCCTGTTCCCCATACTGGGTGTGTATTACTGTTCTCCTGCCGTCCAACATCGTGGTTCTCGTCTGTTCGCAAAAGCTCATGGAGCATATCGCGATTGCGCCGATTTATTTGAGTTTGTGCTTGTTTGAACCGTAACAACGACCGATCTTCATCACTGTCGCCCACCGCGGTAGGGATTGTTCTACTTTGAATCGCTCTGCTCTTTTTGAGAATTTAACGCGTCCATTCTTTTTTTCCTCCTTTCCATGTCTCTTGCATGGGGTTGTAACGTAGCCTCCTGGCGGATGACCTGTTGGCATGTAGTGTTTTCTATTTTCTATAAAAAGGTATTATTGTTGGCAGACACTGTTTAGTGTCTCCTGCTGTTCTTCGCTCTTTTATCTTGTCGGTGTCTAGTGCTAGTTCCGAGCTGTCTCATAAATTGTTCTCAATGTCATCGATCCGATTTTCTACACGCTCTGTGACTGTTATCTTAGAAAATAGATTAAGGAAAGGCAAACCTACGTTTCTAGCATTTGTAGACTTAGAGAAAGCTTTTGAAAATGTTGACTGGAATACTCTCTTTCAAATTCTGAAGGTGGCAGGGGTAAAACACATGGAGCGAAAGGCTATTTACAATTTGTACAGAAACCAGGTGGCAGTTCTAAGAGTCGAGGGACATGAAAGCAGTGGTTGGGAAGGGAGTGAGACAGGGGTGTAGCCTCTCCCCGATGTTATTCAATCTGTATATTGAGCAAGCACTGAAGGAAACAAAAGAAAAATTCGGAGTATGTAGTAAAATCCATGGAGAAGAAATAAAAACTTTAAGGTTCGCCGATGACATTGTAATTCTGTCAGAGACAGCAAAGAATTTGGAAGATCAGTTGAACGGAATGGATTGTGCCTTGAAAGGAGGATATACGATGAACATCAACAAAAGCAAAACGAGGATAATGGAATGTAGTCGAATTAAGTCGGGTGATGCTGAGGGAATTAGATTAGGAAATGAGACACTTAAAGTATTAAAGGAGTTTTGCTATTTGGGGAGCAAAATAGCTGATGATGGTCGAAGTAGAGAGGATATAAAATGTAGACTGGCAATGGCAAGGAAAGCGTTTCTGAAGAAGAGAAATTTGTTAACATCGAGTATAGATTTAAGTGTCATAAAGTCGTTTCTGAAAGTATTTGTATGGAGTGTAGCCATGTATGGAAGTGAAACATGGACGATAAATAGTTTGGAAAAGAAGAGAATTGAATCTGTAGAAATGTGGTGCTACAGAAGAATGTTGAAGATTAGATGGGTAAATTACATAACTAATGAGGAGGTACTGAATAGGATGGGGGAGAAGAGAAGTTTGTGGCACAACTTGAAGAAGGGATCAGTTGGTAGGACATGTTCTGAGGCATCAAGGGATCACCAATTTAGTATCGGAGGGCAGCGTGGTGGGCAAAAATCGTAGAGGGAGACCAAGAGATGAATACACTAAACAGATTCAGAAGGATGTAGGTTGCAGTAGATACTGGGAGATGAAGAAGCTTGCACAGGATTGAGTAGCATGGAGAGCTGCATCAAACCAGTCTCAGGACTTGTCAAAATCTTTGCGTACCTGGCCAATTTCGGTCTGCACATCTTCGTTGCTCTTTTTATTTTTTGCCGCTAACGTACCTACACGTTTTTCTAGTTGTTCTAACTTAAGTGACTGCCCTTGTAATTTCTTTTCCTGTTCGTCAAATCGTTTATTTAACCTTCTTACGGCCTGATCTTTATTGTCAAGTTTCCTATTTAACTTTTCTGATTGTTCCTCAGTTTTCCTGCTCTGTTCATCAATTTTTCTACTTTGCATCAGCTTTCCTACTTTGTTCTTGCATCAATTTGAAAAGTGCTGCAAACATATCGTCTGGCGTGGTGGGAGTGGACGCGGGGATGTTTTGAGTCTCTTCACGACTTTCAGACGCTGCGGTGTGCTCGTGCGCTTCACGCAGTGGTTGATCTTGCGGCTCACGCCCAGGTTGTAATGGCTCGGCCTACGCCCTTTGTGCAGCGCTGGCTGGATCCCCCGCCGAGTTCGTACCTGCATCCCCTCGCATTTCCGGTGGGCTCTCTGAGCCCCGCTCGCCTGCGGCTTCACCTCCGAAATTTGCCTGTGAAACGAATTCTACGTCTTCCATTTTCGCAATCCTCCGCACTCGTGACCTAGTAATGCCCATAACGCAGTGGGAAACAAACCGTAATTACTACGACACTGAATAAGAATATAACTAACAATTTGAAATTAATGAAACCTCCTGACAGATTAAAACTGTGTGCCGGACCGAGACTCGAACTCGGGACCTTTGCCTTTCGCGGGCAAGTGCTCTACCAACTGAGCTACCCAAGCACGACTCATGCCCCGGCCTCACAGCTTTACTTCCGCCAGTACCTCGTCTACTACCTTCCAAACTTTACAGAAGCAGCGCACACTCCGCTGCAGTGTGAAAATCTCATTCCGGAAATTTGAAATTACCTAAACTATTACACTTCTAAAATCGCACAATAATTACATCGAGACTGAATAAAATGCAACTAACAATTGGAAATAACCTAAATTGTGACGTCTTCAAAATTTCACAATGAACACAAACAACAAGAGCAACGCCGTATGTCATCAACGCTGGGCACAAACAGAATTGTGCATGGCTGAAAAAAAAGTTAAATTAGTACAACCTCATCTAAGATCTGGCTACTTTAGCAGAAGATTACCGGAATTCGGAATAACCCTGGCCAGGTCGCCACAAATAACTCACCACTGGCATCTTACTATTGATTAAGTGGCAGCCTATGGAGGGTTACTTACTTTCACTAGCAGGAACTTATTTTTATTATTACTATTTCTTTTGTTCTAGCCTGCTATGATGGCACATCCTGTCCACATTCGCTCTTAGTTTTCTTTGGCGATGTAACCTTCTCTGAATAGTTTTGCCCATTGTTTGAAATAGATTTAAGCCCATCTAAATTTTAGGAACAATTCCTTCGCTGATTGAATTTATTAAGGTCGCAACGAATAACGCAATGGCATTCTATGGGGCAGTCAGAGAAAGCTACATACTGTTAGCTAAACTTGAGCCAAGTACTTTGGATTTTAGGAGCATAATCATCAATACTACAAATGCGACACTATTTTCTGATTATTAAAACTAAATTAACGATCATGGAAATAGTATGTTAACAGTAATCTTTTTGTATTTAAAAAACGGATAAAACATTAAAATATTTATTTTTGACTAAAATTTAGCACAGGGCTTCCCAACCTTTTCAGCTGGCGGACCCCTTCTCTAGTCGAAAATCCATGGCGAACCCCTAGTCAGTGAAGAGCACAGTAACGTTAAATTTCAGAGCGAAACCCATGGAAACTGGAAGCTTCTTCATGCAAGTGCCATGTTCCCAATGACCCCCCTCCCCTCCCTTCCCCCCTCGAAGTATCACTAGTCTTTGGTTAAAAGATGAATGAAAACAACTTGAAATTAACGATCCAATTTGAATTCACACTGTATCCAGACACTTACTAGTGGATTTACTACCTTTGTTCAACACACTATAGCCTGCTTAAAATTACTTTGTGATTGACATTTCACACGTTGGAGCTGACTTCCTCCAAGAGCAGTCAACGTCACGTCCAAACTGTTCGCTGTTGACAAGCTGCTGCTTGTGGTCTGTTCACTTTCACTGTTTGGCTACTGTTGTGTAAGGAGCATGCATATTTCGTAACAGTCGTGTGCGTGAGTGTGTGTGTGTGTGTGTGTGTGTGTGTGTGTGTGTGTGTGCGTGTGTGTGGTTTTTCGTGAAATCCGAAGAAAAATGTTCAAATGTATGTAATGGCTATGGGACTTAATTGCTGAAGTCATCTGTCCCAAGTCTTACACACTATTAACCTAAGTTTAACTTCCGCTAAGGACAACACACACACACACACACACACACACACACACACACACACACACACACACACATGCCTGAGGGAGGACTCGAACCTCCGGCGGGAGCGGCCGTGCAATCCACCATGTCATGGCGCCTTAGACTGCGCGGCCGTTCCACATGGCTGTGAAAAAAAGAGGCAGACCCATGATTCGGGATACAAACATATCACGAAAGAAAGGAGGCCAAGGAATTGCCTTTAAAGGACTATTGTGACATCTGTGGTGCAGTGTGTGGGAATACATTCACCCAGTTTACATGTGTTTCCAAAACCGGTTTTCGTAAGCCGATGTCCCAGTTCCGCTTTTGGTTGGTCAGGTAAACACTTCAAAATCGATTCTGGAAATCTGCTTTTATAAAGCAGTTTTCCAGTTCCACAATCGATTCTCTTGCCCATGTAAACAGCTTGGAAAGTTTAGTTATTTTTACGTCTTTGCATATCTACTGAACGGCAGCTGTCAGTCCATAGCCGGCACCTCGCAGGCGGCGTTGCAACAGTGTACTGTCAGTTGGTAGCTGGCAACTAGCAGGCAGCGTGGCAACAGTTTAGCCACAGTTGACAACTTCAACCACTACTTGGACACTACATCGTGGCAGTCAGCCTCGACTGTAAACAAATTATGGAAACGAACACACAGACTCTCTTATTTCTACACTCCTGGAAATGGAAAAAAGAACACATTGACACCGGTGTGTCAGACCCACCTTACTTGCTCCGGACACTGCGAGAGGGCTGTACAAGCAATGATCACACGCACGGCACAGCGGACACACCAGGAACCGCGGTGTTGGCCGTCGAATGGCGCTAGCTGCGCAGCATTTGTGCACCGCCGCCGTCAGTGTCAGCCAGTTTGCCGTGGCATACGGAGCTCCATCGCAGTCTTTAACACTGGTAGCATGCCGCGACAGCGTGGACGTGAACCGTATGTGCAGTTGACGGACTTTGAGCGAGGGCGTATAGTGGGCATGCGGGAGGCCGGGTGGACGTACCGCCGAATTGCTCAACACGTGGGGCGTGAGGTCTCCACAGTACATCGATGTTGTCGCCAGTGGTCGGCGGACGGTGCACGTGCCCGTCGACCTGGGACCGGACCGCAGCGACGCACGGATGCACGCCAAGACCGTAGGATCCTACGCAGTGCCGTACGGGACCGCACCGCCACTTCCCAGCAAATTAGGGACACTGTTGCTCCTGGGGCATCGGCGAGGACCATTCGCAACCGTCTCCATGAAGCTGGGCTACGGTCCCGCACACCGTTAGGCCGTCTTCCGCTCACGCCCCAACATCGTGCAGCCCGCCTCCAGTGGTGTCGCGACAGGCGTGAATGGAGGGACGAAAATGCCGGCCGAAGTGGCCGTGCGGTTAAAGGCGCTGCAGTCTGGAACCGCAAGACCGCTACGGTCGCAGGTTCGAATCCTGCCTCGGGCATGGATGTTTGTGATGTCCTTAGGTTAGTTAGGTTTAACTAGTTCTAAGTTCTAGGGGACTAATGACCTCAGAAGTTGAGTCCCATAGTGCTCAGAGCCATTTGGAGGGACGAATGGAGACGTGTCGTCTTCAGCGATGAGAGTCGCTTCTGCCTTGGTGCCAACGATGGTCGTATGCGTGTTTGGCGCCGTGCAGGTGAGCGCCACAATCAGGACTGCATACGACCGAGGCACACAGGGCCAACACCCGGCATCATGGTGTGGGGAGCGATCTCCTACACTGGCCGTACACCACTGGTGATCGTCGAGGGGACACTGAATAGTGCACGGTACATCCAAACCGTCATCGAACCCATCGTTCTACCATTCCTAGACCGGCAAGGGAACTTGCTGTTCCAACAGGACAATGCACGTCCGCATGTATCCCGTGCCACCCAACGTGCTCTAGAAGGTGTAAGTCAACTACCCTGGCCAGCAAGATCTCCGGATCTGTCCCCCATTGAGCATGTTTGGGACTGGATGAAGCGTCGTCTCACGCGGTCTGCACGTCCAGCACGAACGCTGGTCCAACTGAGGCGCCAGGTGGAAATGGCATGGCAAGCCGTTCCACAGGACTACATCCAGCATCTCTACGATCGTCTCCATGGGAGAATAGCAGCCTGCATTGCTGCGAAAGGTGGATATACACTGTACTAGTGCCGACATTGTGCATGCTCTGTTGCCTGTGTCTATGTGCCTGTGGTTCTGTCAGTGTGATCATGTGATGTATCTGACCCCAGGAATGTGTCAATAAAGTTTCCCCTTCCTGGGACAAATGAATTCACGGTGTTCTTATTTCAATTTCCAGGAGTGTATATAAGAAGACAAATCATTTCACTGAACGTAAGACTTTATTTTTCTCAAAGGAAACAAATCTGGCAGAGGATGTTTACCTTTTACAAGGTGGCACGTGAAAGTCCTCATTTGTTTATGCTCGCAGCCAGTTGCCACAATATAGTGTCAGAGTAGTAGCAAGTAATTGTAATCGAAGTATAGGCAGGCAATATGTTTTTAACTGAGAGGACGGAATATATTATAAAGGAAAGAAATTAGCTATAGAGATCATTTTAATTTTCGTAACAAAACTATCAGTAGCAACAGAATTCAATCAATAATTATTTTGTAAATGATAGAAGACAGAAACAAAATTCCTACAGAGTTATAGTTCAGGTACGTGCCATGAGCATCTACGAAGAAAAATGCTTTCTTCTTTACCATAGATGAGTCTGTAGGAATAATAATGGAATCCTAATGTGATGGTTGAGGGTGCTTCTGCTGACACAATTTTGAAAAGTTGGGTTCAATTCTTGACAACTGGAGACGGATGTCTGGTTCTGCATCTAGACAGTTTCGGTACTTAGTTTTGTGAGCAGCATAGATCGAGAATCCAGATTCACACATGTATGTTGTGGCAAATAGAAGAGGTACACGTTTTGTCTTTTCAACAAGGGGGTAGTATTTCTTGTTATCCAAATGTGTGAGTAACCGTCAATGTCAAAACTTGATTTCAAGGTAGGCTTTGTGGCAATTTCTATCAACAACTCATTTTCATTTGATGATAGAATGTTCAGCTTTGTGGATACAGTGAATGGGTTGGCCACCCATTCATATTTCTGCAGCTTCTTATCTTCAGCTGTTGGGAAATAATGCTCCAACAATGACATCAAGCTTCGGAGATGTTCCAGGATTTGATGAAACAAATTCTTCCCAAGCGCCAATGTTTTGTTTTTCAAAAACTCTTTGAGAAGAGGAGAACACTCGACCTCCGCCTCCTCAACACTCTCTGCCCAAAGACTGATTTTCCTTTTGAATGCTCCGACTTTGTGGTTAGCAGTGACATTTGTTTCAATTTGCCCTTGGAGTGAAATATTCATTTCGTTCATTTTGGAGAAAATATCTGACAAATAGGCAAGTATACACTAAATGAAACAACAAGTTTACTGTTACCAGTCACCGTTTTATTTTTTCCACGACGCGTTTCAAAGGTTTAAACCTCCATCATCGGGTGGATTTACATTAGTTAGTATTACATATGTGTGTATGTTGTGTTACGATTTTGGAGGAACTTGTGGCACTGCCTTGTGGAGAAACAAGACACTATTTCAGAATATGGTTTTGGACAACTTTTGACAAAAAATTAAATTCATATCTAATGGTAAACTTTAATAAGTAAAGTAGAGTACCTCCAGTGGTCACAGGTTCCTTTTTCTGTCGTAACACTTCACATGTATACTGCCACATTTGTAAACAAATATGGCGTCTGGAATCACCTGGGTGTTCGTACAGCAGAAGAGAAGACATAATCGCAAAGTGAAAAGAATATCCATCGTAACAACATTATTACAGAATAATCGCTTAAACCATTTGGAGGTGTTTGTTTTGAGGTGTCAAATATATGTGTGTGTACTTCAGGTGGTATATAAATCCACTGGAGGTACTCTACTTTACTTATTAAAGTTTACCATTAGATATCAGTTTAATAACTAGGCAGTGCCACAAGTTCCTCCAAAATCGTAACACAACATACACACATATGTAATACTAACTAATGTAAATCCACCCGATGATGGAGGTTTAAACCTTTGAAACGCGTCGTGAAAAAATAAAACGGTGACTGGTAACAGTAAACTTGTTGTTTCATTTAATGTCAGTAACAGTCACGGTAAAGCCTAACCTAAAAATGTTCGCAAGTATACACTGCCAATTTTCGTCATTAATAAGGTCTGCTAATTTGGTGTTATGTTCCAAAAGGAAAGCTAAGACTTCCAATCTTAATTCGTACAACCGATAGAGTGCATTCAGACTTGAGAGCCACCTCACTTCTGCGTGGAGAAGCAGGGAATGATGAAGGCGTCCCATATCTTCACACAGTATTGTGAAAAGTCTTGACTTCAACGGCCTTGATTTTATGTAGTTAATGATTTGAATGGATTCGTCTAAAACTTTCTTGAACGAAACAGGCATTTGTTTCGAAGCTAAAGCATATCGGTGGAGAGCACAATTACTACAGCTGCAATTCCTGGCGTTTTCTTTTATTTTCGTTATTACTCCGACTGTAGGACCCGTCATAGCTTTTGCACCATCTGTGCACACATCTATGCAATTAGACCATGAAACTTCGTTAGTCCTCAAAACATCACCCAATAGGCGGAATATTTCAGCACCTGTTGTGTTGGCAGTGGTCTGCACAATAAGAGGTCCACTCCAAAACATACAGAATATTCATAACGGACAAAAGCCAATAAAATCGCTAATCCTGCAACATCAGTGGATTCATCTATCTGAAGAGAAAATGAATTGTGTTGGCTGCGAGAAACAAGTGTGTCTTTCACATAATTTGGCATGTCAACAATGCGTCTCTTGACAGTATTGTTTGATAATGGCACCGAAGATACAAGCTTCACTGCCTTTTCGTCTAGCATGCAAGAAACAATATCACTAACACATGGCTTTATGAGATTTTCCGCAATGGTATGAGTTTTGCCTGTTTTTGCCACTCGATAACTAACCGATAAAGAAGCCTTTAATGAATTTTCATTAATTGTTTTTGCATGAGTTTTCATGCAATGCTGAGAAGCAGCTAGTTCAGCACTCTTCCTTTTGAAAAAATCAATGTATTTAGCCTGGAAATCCGGGTGAGTACCTTCAAAATGACGGCGCAATTTAACCACGCGGTCACGCGGTTCCAGACTGAAGCGCCTAGAACCGCACGGCCACACCGGCCGGCTAAGTGTTCTGACCGCGATCTTCTATACACAGGGCGGTCAGAAATAGTCCTAGAGGCCTGTAAGGTTGTTTCATGGTAGATTGTGTTCGGAAATAATTGTTAACAAAAAATGCGGTATGTTGCTCTGTCTCCGAGTTAATTAGCATTGAAGTTAGACAGTCAAGCCGTCGCCCGCGCATATTCAAGCGGCTCACCACAGACAGTGGCGCCAAACGTGTTATTCGCCTGGTTTCCTGGATGCAAAAATTGGACATATAACGGTAATAAGGATCGAACCCGGGCCAGAGGCTATCATCAACGCTATGAGAACAATTGACGCTAACTGTATCTGGCGGGCAGCCTGAATTTGTGCGCGGGACACCATGTTTGGCTGATTTCAATACGAATTAACTCGGACTCGGCTAAGCGTATTCAATTTTTTTCTTAACAATTATTTCTCAACGCAACCTACCCTGCAACACCCTTACAAGCTTTTCCGCCTGTCCCTAGCTGCCCTGACGTTCCCACAATTTCATAAAATTCTTCCAATAAATCGAAGTTGACCATTCGCCTTCCCTATAATCCACCTTAAGTGTTTGTTTCATTTTACGTCGCCTCGCAACGTTACACCTACGAATTTAATCGATGCGGTTGTGTCAAGCCGCACATCACTAATACATTAGCAGATTGATAATCATACTCACCTGCATTAACTTATTTTTACGAGCACGTTGCCGTTCGTCACACGAAATAGAATTTCTATCCAAGTCATCCCGCCATCTCCCACAGTCACTCAAATCGGCACTTCTCGTACGCCACAGCGTAATCAGCAAACAGTCAAAGATGCATCAGACCGTTTATGTAGACGCAGAACAAAAGCGTTCCTATCACACTTCCTTGAGGCACTCCTGACGATACAGTTTTCTATGACGAAAACTCGCCACACACGACAATGTACGAGGGCTATTCCGAAAGTAAGGTCCGATCGGTCACGAAATGGAAACGACTATGAAAATCCGATAAAGCTTTGCACAGATGTGTTGGGTAGTGTCTCTAGTATAACCCCAGTTAGCATCACGTCGCTCTTCTCATTTCTGAGCTCGCAGTGAGTGCGTAAAGATGTCTAGAAAATAGTGTCTGCCGCCAAGTACGGGGGCCTGGTGACAAATTTCCCCTGAAGCTATGCAGCTAACATTACATAACTGTCGTGCTGTTTCGTCTTCAAGACAATTCTCAGCCGCATTCTGCAGGGGCAATGAAGATGCTCCTGCATCGTTTTCAAATGGAAATGTGAGAGTACCCACAATACAGCCCGTAATTGTCTCCCTCTGAGTTTCAGCTCTGGTCACATGAACCGCTGGTTATGAAGACAACATTTCGGCACAAGACAACGAGCCGTAGGCCAGCGTAGAGAATTGGCGGAGAGCACTGGCGGCTGCCTTCTATAGCGAGGGTATGGGAAAGTTGGTACAACGCTACGATACACGTCTAAGTCGGGTCGGCGACTATGGAGATAAGTAGCTGCAAGGTGTATCTAACTGTTGCAAATAAAACATTTTTGATTTTTACCGTGGTTTCCATTTCGCGACCTATCGGACCTTACTTTCGGAATAGCCCTCGTAACTTCGATGTACAAAACTTCTAAGGGCAGCTAGCACACAATTTCAGTGATGAGGTTAATTTCACTACTGTAGAGCTCAGCAATAATGTAATGATTGTTGTTCCAGTACCACTACGGACAATTATTAGAGGGATTCCAAAATTAGTGTCCTTGCAACGAAACGAATATGCACGATTAATTGACATTGCCGGCAGTTTGTTTGTACAGAGCTGCAGTAGTAGAATCAGTTACGATTGACATTCAGACGAAACTTTTTTCAAAAGGTTTGCTCTTAATGACTCCACACTGCCTAATTCAGTTTCAAACACGAGGAAAATGTAATTCTATGTGCGTCAAAAACTCAACAAAGATTCCATTCTTGATATGAACATTCAGTCGAGAAAAACAAATGTTAATTTAATTTCACACATTGTTGAACAGAGACCAAACTTAAGACGAGCAAAAGTGAATTCCATGAGAGTTATATAACTTAGGTGGAAAATGATTACTATCCTGTGTTACGTGTTTACTAGAATGACATTCCATAATTGCAACACAGTTACAGAAGATAATTCTGCAACAGAAGAAATTTAACGATGCTTTGAATTTAGAGGATGTATTTCAATGCAAAATATGCGGAACATTTCATTTATTAACTGTGAATGAAATTTTCGTCAATCATTTGGTGCCATTCTGGTCACGATATTTGTAATTCAGATCGTCAGTTTATTAAAGTGATGCTGATCCACCATCACAGATTCAAGCTCCAGGTGGCAGAAAAATAAAATACTGAAGCGTCTGTTCGGACTTAATCTCACATAAGCAACCCCATGGCGGTACAATAAGGAGAGTTTTCATGGCGTCACAAAACAAATTGCCAGCCAACATGAACAAACCATAATCTAAACTGAGTCAAAAAATATGTAAGAAACTGAACGCATCAGTCTACTTACTTCCTTAGAGTTAGAGGTGTAGCACTACGTTTTTCAGCCCAGAACTGACTTCATGAAACTTGATTTCCGTGTTTGTGACTTGGATTGTTGTGCGCCGAGTTCTCTCTGTACCTATCTTATCTGATATTAATAGACCATTAAAACATTGCGCTTTTCTCGTGCTAAAAATGGTAATTATTGCACGAGGCGAATTAATTTCACGAATTCAAAAATTAAATGAAACGCTGTCTCAAGGCAATTTAACTGGGTTCAGTGAAGCTGGAATTTAACTTCCCACATAATGTAATTCGTTATTAATTTGTTTATGTATTCTTTCCTAAGTTAACCGAGCGGTCTAAGGCGCTGCAGTCATGGGCTGTGCGGCTGGTCCCGGCGGAGGTTCGAGTCCTCCCTCGGGCATGGGTGTGTGTGTTTGTCATTAGGATAATTTAGGATAAGTAGTGTGTAAGCTTGGGGACTGATGACCTTAGCAGTTAAGTCCCATAAGATTTCACACACATCTGAACATTTTTTCCTTTCCCAAGTAAAATCAAGGTAGGAATAGTTTATTATTCTGCTTCGTTTGTGTGAGACAATCCTACTTTTTTGGTTGTATTTGATAATGAGCGGACTGGACAGCTCCCGGCAGACACACATCAACCAGTAAACCCTCGATTTTTTAAAGCGTCAAAAGTCTGATTCCTTTACAAATGAGTTTTGAGTTAAATATTTGACGTTTACCATGTAATTGAGAAAAAGTTTAGAAAAACTTTGGAACTATTAAATTATAAAGAATGTAGCAACCAGTCGCGGAAACGCAGTTTATTTATCTTGTTGCAATAATGTTTAATAAAAATCTTGTATTTGTTTAAAATTTGTTGAAAGTTTCTAAGCGCTACTGAGTGAGATGGCGCAGTGGTAAATACACTGTCTAGGGTGGGTGACGAAATTTTACAGTTAGTTAATTTTATAAGTTTAAATGTTTGGTAGTCTTGTGCGATATTTTAGTGCCACAACCTTTTGTAAGGGCCGGGAAACTATATATGAATAGCCAGAAAACGATGGAGAACATGTTGTTCAATAATCTTCAGTCCACAGGTCAACAATTCATCTCGCCAGAAATGAAATACATTGCTCAAAACAATTAGGGGATCGGGTGAGATATCATACACAAAGACATATTGTAACTTATTTTATTCAGATATCAGTTACAATTGTCTCAAATCTTTACTTGAGGTTTACATGGCGTTTACGTAGAGCGAGGCACCATGGGGCTCCATAATAGTGAAACAGTCATTCTCGTTGCCCTCTAATATGGCGTGTGATCACCTAGGACAGCCACTACAGTTGCACACCTGCGTGGCATGGACAGTATGAGGTTATCAATCGGCTCTTGAGGGATATTTGGCCAGTTTTCCATGAGTGCAAATCCAGCTCTGTAACTGTTGTGGAAGGCGCTGGTCTGGCTGCACTGCGTCTGCCAAATGCATACTAGACATACTGAATCAGGTTTAAGTCTGGTAAACAAGCTGGCCACTCCATTCGTTCAGTACCCTCAGCTTCAAGCATGTTGTACACCAGTGCAGCTCTGTTGGGACGAGCGTTATAGTCCACCAGAAGGATCTCCTATGGCACCAGCGTAGGGCACAGCAACAGGTCGAAGGATCTCGTCTCTATACCTATGAGCAGTCAAAGCGCCATTCTGAACGGCACAGAGGTCCGTGCGTCCGCCAATACTGACTCCTGCCCACATTTTTCGTCCACCACCATGACATGGTGACGTTTACTGGCCATAATCAGGATTATTCCGATCTACGGCCGACCGGTGTGGCCCAGCGGTTCTAGGCGCTTCAGTGTGGAACCGCGCGACCACTACGGTTGCAGGTTCGAATCCTGCCTCGGGCATGGATGTGTGTGATGTCCTTAGGTTAGTTTGGTTTAAGTAGTTCTGTTCCAGGGGACTGATGACCTCAGATGTTAAGTCCCATAGTGCTCAGAGCTATTTGAACCATTTTTTGAACCGATCTACGTTCTCTCCAGATGAGGGAAGTGTGACACTTGCGGCTGAACACAAATCTTGACTCATCTGTAAATAGCACCCGACGCCATTCCTTACGACTCCAATCCTGATGTTTCTCCCCCCAGTTTCTGCGGACTAAACGGTGTCGTGGTTTTTACGGGACAACACCATAGGCGTCCATGCATAGAGGCCAGATTCCCGAAGGCGATTTCAGACTGTTTGTGTTGATAGTGCGCGTCCTGTTGCTGCCTGGAAGGTGCGTTGAAATATAGTAAACATATGGAATTTTTCCTTGGACTTGGGTGGAGGTCTCCATCTGTTACCAACCTCAAGAAAAATAATCTGATGTAGCACAGTCATTTGCGAGCGCGCCGTGCCAGAGATAAAACCAGAGTGGAATAACCACAACATTCAACGTATTTCATAAACGATTTGAGATATGCGTAAGAGATTTTGGTAAATGATAGCAGGCAAATAGGGAGTTTTGCCACATGTGTGTAGAGCATTTTCTACTGGTTATTCCATTAACCACAGTCTTTCTTAATGAAGGAATTTTATTTTTAAGGGCCATCGATAGCTGGTGAAACAAGACTTGCTGTGGGTTCGGAAACAACATAATTGAAGACATACGTTTATTTTGTTCCGCGGATGTGCTTTTTCACAAGCTACGGACCTTACTGCTCTTCGGTTCCATCACTGCTTCAGAATTCTCTCGCAGTTGTATCTGCACAATAGTAAAAGAAGCAAATGTTAACAAACCAGCAAGAGAAATGTGTAGGTTTTATTCATAATTCGCCACTCATGACACTTATATGAAAGTTACAAATGGTTAACAAGCCGAACGAAAAGAAATCGTTGTATTTTCAGTTGAATTCTTTTTAGGTACTAACCAAAGCAGAGGCGACAGATCTCTTTGAATGGTCACCTTGCAAGTGTGGTTGTGGAGGGGCTACACATAATATTTACAAAATATGTGAGCTGAAGTTTAGATCGCATTTCCCCCTCCAGCGCTCGGAATCTCTCCTACAGCTCCTCCAGATAAGCCCCACTATTATTGCTCTCCCCA
The DNA here is from genome assembly GCF_023898315.1 of Schistocerca nitens. Taxonomy (NCBI): domain Eukaryota; kingdom Metazoa; phylum Arthropoda; class Insecta; order Orthoptera; family Acrididae; genus Schistocerca; species Schistocerca nitens. Next base: position 448,807,227 of record NC_064620.1, read on the forward strand.
CGCGTGACCTAGTAGTGGTACCACTATCTGATCCCCCTCCCCCCCCCCCTTCCCTCTTCCACTAGAAAATGACTCGTGGGAGCAATGATTGTCTGGACGCCTCTGTATTAGCTCTAATATCTCGAATTTTCTCGTTGTGGTCATTTCGAGAGAGGTATGTTGGAGGAAGTAATACGTTGTCCAACTCTTCCCGGAAATTATTCTCTCAAACTTTCAGAGTTAAACCTCTGCGTGATGCACAACGCCGCTCTTGTAGCGTCTGCCACTGAATTTTGTTGTAGATCTGTAGAACGCTCTCGCGCCGAATAAACGATCTCGTGACGACACGCGCCGCACTTCGTTGGAACTTCTCCATCTCTTCTATCAGTCCTACCTGGTAAGGATCCCATTTTCGGATCAAGAATCGATGGAACAAGCATTTTGTAAGCCACTTCCTTCGTGGATGAGTTACATTTAGTTAAGATTCTTCCTATGAATCTCGTCTGGCATCCACTTTTCCTACTACACTATGCGATCAAAAGGATCCGGACACCCCCAAAAACATACGTTTTTCATATTACGTGCATTGTGCTGCCATCTACTGCCAGGTAGTCCATATCAGCGACCTCAGTAGTCAATAAACATCGTGAGAGAGCAGAATGGGGCGCTCCGCGGAACTCACGGACTTCGCACGTGGGTATCACTTGCGTCACACGTCGGTACCCAAGATTTCCACACTGCTAAAAATTCCTAGGTCCATTTTTTCCGATGTGATTGTGAAGTGGAAACGTGAAAGGACACGTACAGCACGATAGCGTACACGCCGACCTCGTCTGTTGACTAACACAAACCGCCGACAGTTGAAGAGGGTCGTAATGTGTAATAGGCAGACATCTGTCTATCCAGACCATCACACAGGAATTCCAAACTGCATCAGGATCCACTGCAAGTACTATGACAGATGGGCGGGAGGTGAGAAAACTTGGATTTGATGATCGAGCGGCTGCTTATAAACCACACATCACGCCGGTAAATGCCAAACGACGCCTGGTTTGGTGTAAGGAACGTAAACATTGGACGATTGAACAGTGGAAAGAAATTGTGTGGAGTGATGAATCACAGTACACAGTGTGGCGATCCGATGGATGGGTGTGGGTATAGCAAATGCCCCGAGAATGTCATCTGCCAGCGCGTGTAGTGCCAAGAGTAAAATTCGGAGGCGGTCGTGTTTTTCATGGAGAGGGCTTGCACCACTTGTTTTGCGTAGCATTATCACAGCAAAGGCCTACATTGATGTTTTAAGTATCTTCTTACTTCCCACTGTTGAAGAGCAATTTTGGGATGACGATTGCATCTTTCAAAATGGTTCAAATGGCTCTGAGCACTATGGGACTTAACTTCTGAGGTCATCAGTCCCCTAGAACTTAGGACTACTTAAACCTAACTAACCTAAGGACATCACAAACATCCATGCCCGAAGTAGGATTCGATCCTGCAACCGCAGCGGTAGCGCGGTTCCAGACTGTAGCCCCTAGAACCGCTCGGCCACCCCAGCCCGCTGCATCTTTCAACACGATCGAGCACCTGTTCATAATGCACGGCTTGTGGCGGAGTGCTTACACGACAATAACATCCCTGTAATGGATTGGCCTGCACAGAGTCCTGACCTGAATCCTATAGAACACTTTTGGGATGTTTTGGAACGCCGACTTCGTGCCAGGCCTCCCCGACCGACATCGATACCTCTCCTCAGTGCAGCTCTCCGCGAAGAAGGTCTGCCACTCCCCAAGGAACCTTCAGTACTTGAATGAACGTATGCCTGCGAGAGTGGAAGCTGTCATCAAGGCCAACACCATGTTTAACTCCAGCAGTACCAATGGAGGGCGCCACGAACTTGCAAGTACAGGGTGTTTCAAAAATGACCGGTATATTTGAAACGGCAATAAAAACTAAACGAGCAGCGATAGAAATACACCGTTTGTTGCAATGTGCTTGGGACAACAGTACATTTTCAGGTGGACAAACTTTCGAAATTACAGTAGTTACAATTTTCAACAACAGATGGCGCTGCAAGTGATGTGAAAGATATAGAAGACAACGCAGTCTGTGGGTGCGCCATTCTGTACGTCGTCTTTCTGCTGTAAGCGTGTGCTGTTCACAACGTGCAAGTGTGCTGTGGACAACATGGTTTATTCCTTAGAACAGAGGATTTTTCTGGTGTTGGAATTCCACCGCCTAGAACACAGTGTTGTTGCAACAAGACGAAGTTTTCAACGGAGGTTTAATGTAACCAAAGGACCGAAAAGCGATACAATAAAGGATCTGTTTGAAAAATTTCAACGGACTGGGAACGTGACGGATGAACGTGCTGGAAAGGTAGGGCGACCGCGTACGGCAACCACAGAGGGCAACGCGCAGCTAGTGCAGCAGGTGATCCAACAGCGGCCTCGGGTTTCCGTTCGCCGTGTTGCAGCTGCGGTCCAAATGACGCCAACGTCCACGTATCGTCTCATGCGCCAGAGTTTACACCTCTATCCATACAAAATTCAAACGCGGCAACCCCTCAGCGCCGCTACCATTGCTGCACGAGAGACATTCGCTAACGATATAGTGCACAGGATTGATGACGGCGATATGCATGTGGGCAGCATTTGGTTTACTGACGAAGCTTATTTTTACCTGGACGGCTTCGTCAATAAACAGAACTGGCGCATATGGGGAACCGAAAAGCCCCATGTTGCAGTCCCATCGTCCCTGCATCCTCAAAAAGTACTGGTCTGGGCCGCCATTTCTTCCAAAGGAATCATTGGCCCATTTTTCAGATCCGAAACGATTACTGCATCACGCTATCTGGACATTCTTCGTGAATTTGTGGCGGTACAAACTGCCTTAGACGACACTGCGAACACCTCGTGGTTTATGCAAGATGGTGCCCGGCCACATCGTACGGCCGACGTCTTTAATTTCCTGAATGAATATTTCGATGATCGTGTGATTGCTTTGGGCTATCCGAAACATACAGGAGGCGGCGTGGATTGGCCTCCCTATTCGCCAGACATGAATCCCTGTGACTTCTTTCTGTGGGGACACTTGAAAGACCAGGTGTACCGCCAGAATCCAGAAACAATTGAACAGCTGAAGCAGTACATCTCATCTGCATGTGAAGCCATTCCGCCAGACACGTTGTCAAAGGTTTCGGGTAATTTCATTCAGAGACTACGCCATATTATTGCTACGCATGGTGGATATGTGGAAAATATCGTACTATAGTGTTTCCCAGACCGCAGCGCCATCTGTTGTTGAAAATTGTAACTACTGTAATTTCGAAAGTTTGTCTGCCTGAAAATGTACTGTTGTCCCAAGCATATTGCAACAAACGCTGTATTTCTATCGCTGCTCGTTTAGTTTTTATTGCCGTTTCAAATATACCGGTCATTTTTGAAACACCCTGTAGCTTTCAGACAGGTGTCCGGATACTTTTGATTACATAGTAAATTTGTTTTACGTGGTCATTCTACTTACGGCCTCTGTATAGTTACTCCTAGATATTTTATGGTAGATTCTATTTCCAGCAGTCTCTCGTCAGTACATAGTCGTACAGTAATTGATTTCTTTTCCTATGTATGCGCGCTGTTACATTTATTCGCACCCAGGGTTCACTACCAGAGCCTGCACCATACATGAATATTCTGCAGGTCATTCTGAAAATCGATACTGTGTTCTGACAATGTTACTTTCTCATAGGCGACCGCATCACATGCGAACAGTCTTAAAGAGCTTCGCTTGCTACTATATAATTTATTCAAAGGAGACATTTACTAATTCAGCCAGTATGCAGAACTACAACGGACTTTGTCAACGGCTTGTATCCGGTTGCTGCGACAGACTGCTTTCACTCAAAACAAAGAATGAATAGTCCAACCGATAGGTAAAACTGCAACTCACTAACTCGACTATTTCTATACGTTGCTTCCAGAGATTTATTTCACTCGAAAGAATGAATGAATATTTCAGCCGTTAAGTAAAACCACAGCCGAATCAGTCGACTGTTTTCCAACAGCTAACTAAATACATTGTTTTCATCCGGTTGTTCTCATAGCTAGTCGATGGCCAAGAAAACGTGAACAATTCTACCAATCCATCTCCCACGGCACGTAAGGTTTGTATGATGATTTACCTACTACCTAAAAAGTGCAGATGACCCGTCATACTGGAGAAAATTTCCATGCTTGTAGTCGGAGGAACTTCTTCCAGTACTACTGGAAGCTCACTTTCAAGAAAGTCTGGACAACGCGGATAGGCTATGTAAGGCAATTTGGTAACACAATAGGCCCTATCAACTAACTGCCTATCATACCTTACTACACTTTTTCAGAGAAGCGTGCGATTATTTGAATTCAACCACAACTCCTCAACTCAAGACTTCAAAACAAAAAATTCGGATAAGTGTGAGTAGGACTCAGGCTTTGATGGTTCCATACGAACTTAACTATGCATATAGAAAATTGATCCCTCCCGGAAATCGAAAATTTCCACGATTTTTGTCTGTTACTGATATCGATACTGATAAGACACCAAAATATATGACATAAATGACCGTTCCTTTGGATTAGAATGACGTAGAATTTTTTTACAGTGTTAAGGGAAAGTGGACTTCAGTATGTGATAGGAATTTTAGCTCGATACGTTTATTGGTTGCCGAGAAAAACGGGTCTCAAAAGAGGACATAAAGACTGCCAGTCTTATAGCAAATGACAAAAAAATATGTTTTTTGAATTTTCTCCCTTTACTTGTACCGAACCTTGCTTCTTGTCAAATTTCATGATTGTAGGTCAACGAGAAGTATCCTACAGGTTTCGATGGGTGAGTCTGCGAGTATCAAAATATGTGACGTAGTTGGCCACTTCTTTTGACTGCATTGATTTGGAAGCCTAAAATTTGTTACACTGCCAAGGGTCCAAAGACTTTAGTATGTGACAAAGACTTCAACTTGATACGTTTATCCTTTCCTGAGGAAATGGGGCCTTAACAGTCGAACAGAGAGCCAGACGGACAACTCTAAGGTTTCCGTTTTTACCGTTTCAGGCACGGAACCCTAACAATTACTGTCGATTAACAAACCCAAAGCATCTGGGATACGAAAAGGAGAAATGAAAAATTATCTGTGTAATCAACTATATCTCTGTAAGCAATAAGAACAGAACATAAACTCCTGGAAATTGAAATAAGATCACCGTGAATTCATTGTCCCAGGAAGGGGAAACTTTATTGACACATTCCTGGGGTCAGATACATCACATGATCACACTGACAGAACCACAGGCACATAGACACAGGCAACAGAGCATGCACAATGTCGGCACTAGTACAGTGTATATCCACCTTTCGCAGCAATGCAGCCTGCTATTCTCCCATGGAGACGATCGTAGAGATGCTGGATGTAGTCCTGTGGAACGGCTTGCCATGCCATTTCCACCTGGCGCCTCAGTTGGACCAGCGTTCGTGCTGGACGTGCAGACCGCGTGAGACGACGCTTCATTCAGTCTCAAACATGCTCAATGGGGGACAGATCCGGAGATCTTTCTGGCCAGGGTAGTTGACTTACACCTTCTAGAGCACGTCGGGTGGCACGGGATACATGTGGACGTGCATTGTCCTGTTGGAACAGCAAGTTCCCTTGCCGGTCTAGGAATGGTAGAACGATGGGTTCGATGACGGTTTGGATGTACCGTGCACTATTCAGTGTCCCCTCGACGATCACCAGTGGTGTACGGCCAGTGTAGGAGATCGCTCCCCACACCATGATGCCGGGTGTTGGCCCTGTGTGCCTCGGTCGTATGCAGTCCTGATTGTGGCGCTCACCTGCACGGCGCCAAACACGCATACGACCATCATTGGCACCAAGGCAGAAGCGACTCTCATCGCTGAAGACGACACGTCTCCATTCGTCCCTCCATTCACGCCTGTCGCGACACCACTGGAGGCGGGCTGCACGATGTTGGGGCGTGAGCGGAAGACGGCCTAACGGTGTGCGGGACCGTAGCCCAGCTTCATGGAGACGGTTGCGAATGGTCATCGCCGATACCCCAGGAGCAACAGTGTCCCTAATTTGCTGGGAAGTGGCGGTGCGGTCCCCTACGGCACTGCGTACGATCCTACGGTCTTGGCGTGCATCCGTGCGTCGCTGCGGTCCGGTCCCAGGTCGACGGGCACGTGCACCTTCCGCCGACCACTGGCGACAACATCGATGTACTGTGGAGACCTCACGTCCCACGTGTTGAGCAATTCGGCGGTACGTCCACCCGGCCTCCCGCATGCCCACTATACGCCCTCGCTCAAAGTCCGTCAACTGCACATACGGTTCACGTCCACGCTGTCGCGGCATGCTACCAGTGTTAAAGACTGCGATGGAGCTCCGTATGCCACGGCAAACTGGCTGACACTGACGGCGACGGTGCACAAATGCTGCGCAGCTAGCGCCATTCGACGGCCAACACCGCGGTTCCTGGTGTGTCCGCTGTGCCGTGCGTGTGATCATTGCTTGTACAGCCCTCTCGCAGTGTCCGGAGCAAGTATGGTGGGTCTGACACACCGGTGTCAATGTGTTCTTTTTTCCATTTCCAGGAGTGTATGTTACATGCAGTATGCTATTAGGTTGGTGCGTATGTTCGTAGCGTTTGTCCGTAAGTTTAATGGTCCCAACAAATACACAAACTCAAACTTTAATCATAAATAATTCATTCTCCTTCACTATTTATAACAGTATGCTAACGCTGCGGTAACTTTTCGATTTCGTGAGTGTATAAACGAGGTGGTTTTGAGGTGAAGAACTCGTCGAACTATGTTCAGAGCGGATTTTCATCCGGAAAGGAAGCTCCTCAAAGGATGTTCGATAGAGAGCGGAAAGGCTGAAAATTTGAAGGCCTAAGATACGTGAACAAGTTGCGTGCGAAATGTCTTCCCAACCCAACTTCCGTTCAGTGCTTTTTGTCAGCCTACCAGAATGCAGGCGGGCGTTATCGTGGAGTACCATCACTTCACGCAGTCGCCCTGGCCGTTGTTCTTGGACTACGTCTGCAAGATGTCTCAGTTGTTGACAATAAATCTCAACACCTCTTGGAAGCTATTCGTAATACACCACATCGTCGCTGTTCTACCAGTTGCATAACATTATCTTTTGCGGATGCGTGGATGTCTTTGTACGGGGAGTTACTGCATCGTTTGGGCTCAACCGTTCCTTTACTCTAGTTACGTTAGTATAAACACGCCATTTCTCGTCACCCGTAACGATTCAGGATAACATAAAGACACCCTTTCTAATAACGAGTAACGGTATGGGTAGGAATGATCAGTGCTGCTCACGAGCCAGCCGATGATGAGAAAGCACTGGTAGGCACCCGCTGATTTTTGTGATTTGGTTGACAGCATGTGGTACCCCTACAACCGATTTTTGGACTTACCACTTCATGCAGATGTCACACGATACTGGAATGAACACACATCTACATTTATATTCCGCAAGCCACCCAACGGTGTGTGGCGGAGGGCACTTTACGTGCCACTGTCATTACCTCCCTTTCCTGTTCCAGTCGCGTATGGTTCGGGAAGAACGACTGTCTGAAAGCCTCCGTGCGCGCTCTAATCTCTCTAATTTTACATTCGTGATCTCCACGGGAGGTATAAGTAGGGGGAAGCAATATATTCGATACCTCATCCAGAAGCGCACCCTCTCGAAACCTGGCGAGCAAGCTACACCGCGATGCAGAGCGCCTCTCTTGCAGAGTCTGCCACTTGAGTTTATTAAACATCTCCGTAACGCTATCACGGTTACCAAATAACCCTGTGACGAAACGCGCCGCTCTTCTTTGGATCTTCTCTATCTCCTCCGTCAACCCGATCTGGTACGGATCCCACACTGATGAGCAATACTCAAGTATAGGTCGAACGAGTGTTTTGTAAGCCACCTCCTTCGTTGATGGACTACATTTTCTAAGGACTCTCCCAATGAATCTCAACCTGTTACCCGCCTTACCAACAGTTAATTTTATATGATCATTCCACTTCAAATCGTTCCGCACCCATACTCCCAGATATTTTACAGAAGTAACTGCTACCAGTGTTTGTTCCGCTATCATATAATCATACAATAAAGGATCCTTCTTTCTATGTATTCGCAATACATTACATTGGTCTATGTTAAGGGACAGTTGCCACTCCCTGCACCAAGTGCCTATCCGCTGCAGATCTTCCTGCATTTCGCTACAATTTTCTAATGCTGCAACTTCTCTGTATACTACAGCATCATCCGCGAAAAGCCGCATGGAACTTCCGACACTATCTACTAGGTCATTTATATATATTGTTAAAAGCAATGGTCCCATAACACTCCCCTGTGGCACGCCAGAGGTTACTTTAATGTTTGTAGACGTCTCTCCATTGATAACAACATGCTGTGTTCTGTTTGCTAAAAACTCTTCAATCCAGCCACACAGCTGGTCTGATATTCCGTAGGCTCTTACTTTGTTTATCAGGCGACAGTGCGGAACTGCATCGAACGCCTTCCGGAAGTCAAGAAAAATAGCATCTACCTGGGAGCCTGTATCTAATATTTTCTGGGTCTCATGAACAAATAAAGCGAGTTGGGTCTCACACGATGGCTGTTTCCGGAATCCATGTTGATTCCTACATAGTAGATTCTGGGTTTCCAAAAACGACATGATACTCGAGCAAAAAACATGTTCTAAAATTCTACTCGCCGGCCGCGGTGGTCTCGCGGTTCTAGGCGCGCAGTCCGGAACCGTGGGACTGCTACGGTCGCAGGTTCGAATCCTGCCTCGGGCATGGATGTGTGTGATGTCCTTAGGTTAGTTAGGTTTAAGTAGTTCTAAGTTCTAGGGGACTGATAACCACAGCAGTTGAGTCCCATAGTGCTCAGAGCCATTTGAACCATTTAAAATTCTACAACAGATCGACGTCAGAGATATAGATCTATAGTTTTGCGCATCTGCTCGACGACCCTTCTTGAAGACTGGAACTACCTGTGCTCTTTTCGAATCATTTGGAACCTTCCGTTACTCTAGAGACTTGCGGTACACGGCTGTTAGAAGGGGGGCAAGTTCTTTCGCGTACTCTGTGTAGAATCGAATTGGTATCCCGTCAGGTCCAGTGGACTTTCCTCTGTTGAGTGATTCCAGTTGCTTTTCTATTCCTTGGACACTTATTTCGATGTCAGCCATTTTTTCGTTTGTGCGAGGATTTAGAGAAGGAACTGCAGTACGGTCTTCCTCTGTGAAACAGCTTTGGAAAAAGGTGTTTAGTATTTGAGCTTTACGCGTGTCATCCTCTGTTTCAATGCCATCATCATCCCGGAGTGTCTGGATATGCTGTTTCGAGCCACTTACTGATTTAACGTAAGACCAGAACTTCCTAGGATTTTCTGTCAAGTCGGTACATAGAATTTTACTTTCGAATTCACTGAACGCTTCACGCATAGCCCTCCTTACGCTAACTTTGACATCGTTTAGCTTCTGTTTGTCTGAGAGGTTTTGGCTGCGTTTAAACTTGGAGTGAAGCTCTCTTTGCTTTCGCAGTAGTTTCCTAACTTTGTTGTTGTACCACGGTGGGTTTTTCCCGTCCCTCACAGTTTTACTCAGCACGTACCTGTCTAAAACGCATTTTACGATTGCCTTGAACTTTTTCCATAAACACTCAACATTTTCAGCGTCGGAACAGAAATTTTCGTTTTGATCTGTTAGGGTGTCTGAAATCTGCCTTCTATTATTCTTGCTAAACAGATAAACCTTGCTCCCTTTTTTTATATTCCTATTAACTTCCTTATTCAGAGATGCTGCAACGGCCTTATGATCACTGATTCCCTGTTCTGCACATACAGAGTCGAAAAGTTCGGGTCTGTTTGTTATCAGTAGGTCCAAGATGTTATCTCCACGAGTCGGTTCTCTGTTTAATTGCTCGAGGTAATTTTCGGATAGTGCACTCAGTATAATGTCACTCGATGCTCTGTCCCTACCACCCGTCCTAAACATCTGAGTGTCCCAGTCTATATCTTGTAAATTGAAATCTCCACCTAAGACTATAACATGCTGAGAAAATTTGTGTGAAATGTATTCCAAATTTTCTCTCAGTTGTTCTGCCACTAATGCTGCTGATGGCTTCAAATGGCTCTGAGCACTATGCGACTCAACTGCTGAGGTCATCAGTCGCCTAGAACTTAGAACTAATTAAACCTAACTAACCTAAGGACATCACACACATCCATGCCCGAGGCAGGATTCGAACCTGCGACCGTAGCGGTCACGCGGTTCCAGACTGAAGCGCCTTTAACCGCACGGCCACACCGGCCGGCAATGCTGCTGAGTCGGGAGGTAGGTAAAAGGAGCCAATTATTAACCTAGCTCGGTTGTTGAGTGTAACCTCCACCCATAATAATTCACAGGAACTATCCACTTCTACTTCACTACAGGATAAACTACTACTAACAGCGACGAACACTCCACCACCGGTTGCATGCAATCTATCCTTTCTAAACACCGTCTGTACCTTTGTAAAAATTTCGGCAGAATTTATCTCTGGCTTCAGCCAGCTTTCTGTACCTATAACGATTTCAGCTTCGGTGCTTTCTATCAGCGCTTGAAGTTCCGGTACTTTACCAACGCAGCTTTGACAGTTTACAATTAAAATACTGACTTTTGCTTGGTACCCGCATGTCCTGACTTTGCCCCGCACCCGTTGAGGCTGTTGCCCTTTCTGTACTTGCCCAAGGCCATCTAACCTAAAAAATCGCCCAGCCCACGCCACACAACCCCTGCTACCCGTGTAGCCGCTTGTTGCGTGTAGTGGACTCCTGACCTATCCAGCGGAACCCGAAACCCCACCACCCTATGGCGCAAGTCGAGGAATCTGCAGCCCACATGGTCGCAGAACCGTCTCAGCCTCTAATTCAGACCCTCCACTCGGCTCTGTACCAAAGGTCCGCAGTCAGTCCTGTCGACGATGCTGCAGATGGTGAGCTCTGCTTTCATCCCACTAGCGAGACTGGCGGTCTTCACCAAATCAGATAGCCGCCGGAAGCCAGAGAGGATTTCCTCCGATCCATAGCGACACACATCATTGGTGCCGACATGAGCGACCACCTGCAGATGGATGCACCCTGTACCCTTCATGGCATCCGGAAGGACCCTTTCCACATCTGGAATGACTCCCCCCGGTATGCACACGGAGTGCACATTGGTTTTCTTCCCCTCTCTTGCTGCGATTTCCCTAAGGGGCCCCATTACGCGCCTGACGTTGGAGCTCCCAACTACCAGTAAGCCCACCCTCTGCGACCGCCCGGATCTTGCAGACTGAGGGGCAACCTCTGGAAAAGGACAAGCAGCCATGTCAGGCCGAATATCAGTATCAGCCTGAGACAGAGCCTGAAACCGGTTCGTCAGACAAACTGGAGAGGCCTTCCGTTCAGCCCTCCGGAATGTCTTTCGCCCCCTGCCACACCTTGAGACGACCCCCCACTCTACCACAGGTGAGGGATCAGCCTCAATGCGGGCAGTATCCCGGGCAACCACAGTCGTAGTCCGATCGGGGGATGCGTGGGACGAGCTGGCCGTCCCCGACAAACCCCCATCTGGACACCCACAGTGATGCCCATTGGCAACAGCCTCAATCTGTGTGACCGAAGCCAACACTGCCCGAAGCTGGGAGCGAAGGGATGCCAACTCAGCCTGCATCCGAACACAGCAGTTGCAGTCCCTACCCATGCTAAAAACTGTTGTGCAAAGAACGTCTGAACTAATCTACAGAGAGCGCAAACAAATCGACAAAATTTAAACGGTTATTAAAATAAAAGATTGCCTAGTAAATGCAGTAATGCTGCTACTTGCGCACTGCTGACACACTGCTCAGCGGCGGAAGGAGACTACGCGATTTTACACTATTCACGTACTAAAACGCGATGCTACAACTCTCAAATACTATAATACGCCCGAAATTTATGAATTAAACAATGCAAGTACCAAAAACACGCAAAGAAATTAAGAATTAAACTATGTAACAAATGAGTGAGCTAGGAGTATACGACTTGCTGCTGCAGCTGCTTATCCAACGGCGGCAGGGAGCATATCATCACATTTGGCAGTTTTCGAGTTCATTAACGTGGATTATTGTGGATTGACACGCTTAAACGATCTTCATCAAATCCCAAATGTCTCCCTGAACGTGGAGTATCACTTACTTCAAAACGATCCTCCTAAAAAGAAGAAACCCACTTTCATGATGTGCTCTGTCCAGTGCCATTATCTCCACAGAGGGCGCAAATGTTTCTGGTTCAAATGGCTCTGAGCACTACGGGACTTAACATCTGAGGTCATCAGTCCCCAAGAACTTAGAACTACTTAAATCGTAGCGGTCGCGCGGTTCCAGACTGAAGCGCCTAGAACCACTCGGCCACTGCGGCCGGCAAATGTTTCTGGTTGCCTCTGCTGCTGTCACCCCTCCACTGAACTCAAACAGAAGAATATTTCGGAAATGTTTTGATTTATCCACTTGGCATTCAATTTCCTAGCGTCCACAGCTCCATTCACTGTCTCGAAATGAGAAAATAACAACATGTAAAATCAAATACCAACGGTGAACTACATATAAAAAATGACAATCGATAAGTAAACCTGTAGCAACTGGATATCGTCATGCAATACAAGAATTCTATGAACTAACGCACAAGCCTAATGTACATTAAAGTGCGCGTCATTTATGTTGGCGGCCGAGTTTAGGTTCGTTCTGCGCATCTGACGTCGCAAAACACAGTCAGCCAATGAACAGAGAACGACGTTGCCAGATCTCGACTGCAGAGCAGAGCACGGACGAGTGTCTTCAGTTTTAGAAACGTTCAGTCATAAATAAAGTAATAGAACAAAAGCAATGTCTTGATAGCAGACTTTCTTTTATAGAAAGTTTGGAAAAAGCATTCTTTATACCAATTGCTTCATATTCTACTAATTAATTAAACCAAACAAGCAATAAGACTCCTAATTCAGGCGATAGGAAGGAAAGGTGTTTGTTTCAATCTCACGAACCGCTTTTTCGCAATAAAGAACAGCGGTAATTGTTTATTTCCTATTGTACTTCGACGAAGTGTGAGTAATTCATAGTCATACCAACAGTGTTTGTCAGTATTTTGCGTGACGTTTTAAAGTCCTTATATAGCTGCGCAATTGAACGAGCTGGGTTAGTGTAACGGTTAAATCGTTGGGTTCATAAGCCGGCACGGTAGCTCAGCGTGTTCGGTCAGAGAGCTGGTTGGTCTCTGTAATAAAAAAAAACTGAGTGAAACGATCAACAAACGAACTTCACCGGATGTCATGTCACGTCCGCAACGAACAAACACAACGATCAACTACGAACAAAATGAAAAAAAGAAGAAAAAGAAAAGAAAAAAAAAAGAAAAAGAAAATAAGCGAAAGGTGATGTGTCCAAACCTTGTCTGGTGCTTAATATTTTCTTTATTTAAAAACAATATCGAAGTGTCTTACTTCACGAATTTTATTCGTTTGAATGCAATTTTTGGAAATTAGTGCTTTGTCTCTTCATTAACCCTTCCGCTGTTCCAGAGACGTGCTCCCCGCATTCCGCGCTGTGCGCGAGTTTGTCATCACTGCACTGCTCGCCTGTGCAGACATGGTGTTTCCACTGCTTCGACACAGTTATCATTCGATTTCACAAAAGCTATTTGGCCCAAAAATTAGATTTTTACACATCTTGTTGACTGATACCTTCTCCCCATAAATGACTTAATTTTGTTTCGATGTTCAACCCAATTATTGTGCAGCATTAAATGTAATAAACCATTGCACGAAATTTTGAAGAGTTTGCAGTGGTAAAAATCCATAGCGTATTCTTTCCGTATGGTCGATTTTAGTTGCCACAATGTTGAGAATGAAATGTGGACAAGATACCTAAATTTCATATAAAATTTACTGTATAACAATATCTCATTTAATTTAAGTACCACACAGGTGTCGTATGTAATATTGAGAAATGTTCCATCTTTCGCGACTGTAATAAAAGTTTTATTTACGGGCGCGTTTGGCTTTATTTTAAAGCACTTCAATCAATGAAAAGTATGGCACATACACAATGGTACTCATGTTCTCTTTCTTGTTTTTGTTCCACAGTCGCAGTTTTACCAATGGTATTGAAATATATTCCTCTTCTGCAACTGTAATAAGCGACTTCTTTAGACCAGACGCGTTTCTCTCTTTTGAAGCATCTTCTGTGGACAGTATTTTGTCTCCTCCATTGCCAAGTCACCTTTCGTAGTTTTATGCTGCGGTAACACAATATTCAACGTTGTGTCGGCTGATCAGTGTTTTAGCAAATAAATGCGGTTTGTGTGTGCCACACACAAAAATTATATTTGACATAGCTCAGAGCACTTCACTGATAGACGGTATAGGTTGGTTGGTTGGTTCAAATGGCTCTGAGCACTATGGGACTCAACTGCTGAGGTCATTAGTCCCCTAGAACTTAGAACTAGTTAAACCTAACTAACCTAAGGACATCACAAACATCCATGCCCGAGGCAGGATTCGAACATGCGACCGTAGCGGTCTTGCGGTTCCAGACTGCAGCGCCTTTAACCGCACGGCCACTTTGGCCGGCTGGTTTCGCAGGGATCGAATGAAAAAAGAGCCATGGGTCGTAACACTTCTTAAATGTAACGTCCACTGTTCAAAGTGCCGTCAATGCGAACAAGAGGTGACCGAGACGTGTAACCAATGGCAACCCATACCATCACGCCTGGTGATACGCCAGTATGGCGATGACAGATACACGCTTACAATATGCGTTCACCGCGATGTCGCCAAACACGGAAGCGACCATCATGATGCTGTAAACAGAACCTGGGTTCATCAGAAAAAATTACGTTTTGCCATTCGTGCACCCAGGCTCGTCGTTGAGTACACCATCGCAGGCGCTCCCGTCTGTGATGCAGCGTCAACGGTAACCGGAGCCATGGTCTCCGAGCTCATAGTCCATGCTGCTGCAAACGTCGTCGAACTGTTCGTGCAGATGGTTGTTGTCTTGCAAACGTCCCCACCTGTTGACTCAGGGATCGAGACGTGGCTGCACGATCCGTTACAGCCATGCGGATCAGATAGCTGTCATCTCGACTGCTAGTGATACGAGACCGTTGGTATCCAGCACGGCGTTCCGTATTACCCAACTGAAACCACCGATTCCATATTCTGCTAACAGTCATTGGATCTCGACCAACGCGAGCAGCAATGTCGCGATACGATAAACCGCAATCGCGATAGGCTACAATCCGACCTTTATCAAAGTCGGATACGTGATGGTACGCATGTTTCCTCCTTACAAGAGGCATCACAACAACGTTTCACCAGGCAACGCCGGTCAACTGCTGTTTGTGTATGAGAAATCGGTTGGAAACTTTCCTCATGTCGGGCACCCGGGGTTGCCGAGCGGTTCCAGGCGCTACAGTCTGGAATCGCGCGACCGCTACGGTCCCAGGTTCGAATCCTGCCTCGGGCATGGATGTGTGTGATGTCCTTAGGTTAGTTAGGTTTAAGTAGTTCTAGGGGACTGATGACCACAGAAGTCCCATTGTGCTCAGAGCCATTTGAACCATTTTAAGATAGGAAAATAAAAAGTCAAGCCAGTCAAATGGAATTTGAAAGCAATAGAATTTAGCTCGAATGGCATCAGGTCTGAAGGCCATTTTTGGAGCCAGCTTTGTTAGGTACGCGCAAGCTGAAAGTGGTAGCACGTCCGGCGGCCAGAACTGGGGGTTATCGTGGCGGCGCAGAGCCACGAGCGGCGCTGTTAGGTTCGTGCCGGCGCCATTGTGCGAGCGCCGGCACCAGCGGCAGCACAAACAGAGCTGTTTGTATTCCAGGGGCGCCGCCAGCCCGCATCGCCGCAGCGCCAGCTTCTACTGTCCACCGTCCACCGTCCACCGCGGTGTGCCTCAGCAAACGGCGGCCTTTGCCTTCACAGCCACTGTGTACCCCTGCGTGGACACAATGGCCGCTGACCAAAAAAGAACAGGGATCCGTGTCCAGCACGCTATCAGGGAAATTCAGGTGGGCGTCCAGTGTTCGGTTCTGCGAAAGGCCGTAGTGTGGTACTGTGCCTTCATAATATAACATTCCATTACTCCCATTATTTAAGGAACCCAATGCGCGGAGTGCATTAACGCGCCCGTTCCTGATCTGTGTTCAAACCGCACCACAGATTAACGGCGAAGGCTGGAGAGTCCATTAGCTTGGATGCGTATATGCGATCTGAAGCGGCGAATGAAAATTTCTACCAAAGCCGGGATTCGGACTCGTGTTCTTTGCTCAGTAGACAGATGCGCTAAGCCACCCTTGTACAGTAGCTTTCCACAGCCGCGCAGACTACACACTAGCACGCCTCCCTTCTCAATCCAGATTCCCATTCAGGCTCATTCCACTCAATGGAAAGATGTATTCCGAAGTAAGATTTCAGGTGTGCCGCAGGGGAGTGTCGTAGGACCGTTGCTATTCACAATATACATAAATGACCTTGTGGGTAACATCGGAAGTTCACTGAATCTTTTTGCGGATGATGCTGTGATATATCGAGAGGTTGTAAGAATGGAAAACTGTACTGAAATGCAGGAGGATCTGCTGCGAATTGACGCATGGTGCAGGGAATGGCAATTGAATCTCAATGTAGACAAGTGTAATGTGCTGCGAATACATAGAACGAAAGATCCCTTACCATTTAGCTACAATATAGCAGGCCATCAACTGGAAGCAGTTAATTCCAAAAATTATCTGGGAGTACGCATTAGGAGTGATTTAAAATGGAATGATCATATAAAGTTGATCGTCGTTAAAGCAGATGCCAGACTGAGATTCATTGGAAGAACCCTAAGGAAATGCAATCCGAAAACAAAGGAAGTAGATTACAGTACACGTGTTCGCCCACTGCTTGGATACTGCTCACCAGTGTGAGATCCGTACCAGATAGGGTTGACAGAAGGGATAGAAAAGATTCAACGGAGAGCAGCGCGCTTCATTACAGGATCATTTAGTAATCACGGAAGCGTTACGGAGATGATAGATAAACTCCAGTGGAAGACTCTGCGGGAGAGACGCTCAGTAGCTCGGTACGGGTTTTTGTTGAAGTTTCTAGAACATACCTTCACCGAGGACTCAAGCAGTATATTGCTCCCTCCTACGTAGAGTCTCACGAAGAGACCATGAGGATAAAATCAGAGAGATTAGAGCCCACACAGAGGCATACCGACAATCCTTCTTTCCACGAACTATAACTGGAATAGAAGGGAGAACCAATAGAGGTACTCAAGGTACCCTCCGCCACACACCGTTAGGTGGCTTGCATAGTGTAGATGTAGATGTATTCCACCTAAACTCGAACAGCATTGTAGAGAACAACTGTTTTGGAATAGCACGAAACGGGGGGGGGGGGGGGGGTCCTGCATGAAAGCCAGTCATAGGTGCTTTAATCAACTGAAACTACACACATCCAAAAAAGTTCTGCATCACGCCGGTTCCCAGAACTCCTGAAGATAGACGTTGACTGTGAATATTGTATAACAGACACAGTCCCTTTGACTGTTGAGAGAAGTCACTAAACCCGCCAAAAGATGTAAACAACCATGCATGAGCAGCGCCTATTAGACAAAGGGGGTCCGACAGCCAATCAGTTCCAGAAATTCCATCAGGAAGGACATACACGGCTCATGTTGTCTGTAGTTCAACCATGCCTAGACGGTTCGATCGCGTCTGCATTGTTACGTTGTGCCAGAAAGGGCTCTCAACAAGGGAATTGTCCAGGCGTCTCGGAGTGAACCAAAACGACGTTGTTCGGACATGGAAGAGATAACACAGAGACAGGAACAGTCGATGACATGCCTCGCTTAGGCCGCCCAACGGCTACTACTGCAGTGGATGACCGCTGCCTACGGATTTTGGTTCGGAGGAATCCTGACAGCAACGCCACCATGTTGAATAATGCTTTCGTGCAGCCACAGGAAGTCGTGTTACGACTCAAACTGTGCGCAATAGGCTGCATGATACGCAACTTCACTCCTGACGTCCATGGTGAGGTCCATCTTTACAACCACGACAGCGTCCAGCAACATGCAGAATGGACCGCTCAGAATTGGCACCACGTTCTCTTCACCGATGAGTGTCGCATATGCCTTCAACCAGACAATCGTCGGAGACTTGTTTGAAGGCAACCCAGTCAGGCTGAACGCCTTAGACACACTGTTCAGCGAGTGCAGCAAGGTGGAGGTTCCCTGCTGTTTTGGAGTGGCATTATGTGGGGCCGACGTACGCCGCTGGTGGTCATGGAAGGCGCCGCAAAAGGATGTATTATACGTGAGTGCCATCCTCCGACCGATAGTGCAACCATATCGGCAGCATATTGGCGAGGCATTCGTCTTCGTGGATGACAATTAGCGCGCTCGTCGTGCTCATCTCGTGAATGACTTCCTTCAGGATAACGACATCGCTCGACTAGAGTGGCCAGCATGTTCTCCAGACATGAGCCTTATCGAACATGCCTGGGATAGATTGAAAAAGGCTGTTTATGGACGATGTGATCCACCAACCACTCTGAGGGATCAACGCCGAATCTGGACCAACAATGCCTTGATGAACTTGTGGATAGTGTGCCACGACGAATACAGGCATGCATCAATGAAAGAGGACATGCTACTGGGTATTAGAGGTGCCGGTGTGTACAGCAATCTGGACCACCACCTCTGAACGTCTCGCTGTATAGCGGTACAACATGCAATGTGTGGTTTTCATAAGCAATAAAAAGGGCGGAAATGATTTTTATGTTGATCTCTATTCCAATTTTCTGTGCAGGTTCCGGAACTCTTGGAACCGAGGTGATGCAAAACTTTTTTTTTAATGTGTGTATATGGTTCCAGAGAACTTTCCAAGTTTCAAACATCTATGACGTATATAGGCAGAGTGAAGTCATGAATGAAAATTTGTATCGTGGCCAGGATTCGAACCCATGTCTCCTGCTCAGTAACCACTACGACATCCTTGCGCTGTAGCTTTGCACAGTCGTCAGACTACCCTAGCATGCCTCCCTCCTCGATCCAAATTACCATTGACGCCTCAGTGGACTGGGGTTGCCCATTACTGCCCAAATAGCTACACATGTGGTCTTATTTGAACGCACGAGGTCGATCGGAAAGGCTCTAGAGAAGGGAAGTGGGTACCAAAAATGGCTCTGAGCACTATGGGACTTATCTTCTGAGGTCACCAGTCCCCTAGAACTTAGAACTACTGAGACCTAACTAAGGACATCACACATATCCATTCCCGAGTAGGATTCGAACCTGCGACCATAGTGGTCGCGCGGTCCCAGACTGGAGCGCCTAGAACCGCTCAGCCACTCCGGCCAGGGAAGTGGGTACCCATGACACTTCCAGTTCACAGATGCAGTTGCAATAAGCCCCTGATCGAAGCTTTGGAGGCGAATTTGGTTTCCTCCTTTGAAGGCAGCTGCCGCTAACCCACTGAAATTGCCTACCTCATAACAGTGCATGATGATTGTATGCACATCTAAGGACGAGCCATTATGGTGCTGCTTGGCCACAACTAGAAAATTCGTTGCCTTTCCCTCCAAACATTGTTATTCAATCAGCTGCATCTTACCCGCCGTTGTGCTTAGATGGGAAAGATTTAACCCATGAGTAGAAAATAGGTAGCAGCCGATACCAGTGTCTTGAATATTAAGATTCGTTCTGTGAGCTAATAATGGCTGGTTGGTTGATTGATTTCGGTCAACGGACCAAACAGTGAGGTCACGATGTCCACAATCCTTAAGCTCTTACTTTCGTGATTCCCGCATACGGGAGACTAATATTTTATGGTCCTTTACGTCTGTCGAAGTATGGATACGTCAGTGTATGTTACAAAGTCTGTGTTTATACAAGCATGTCTGAAGGATATTCTAATGTGAAGCTACAGACCCAGTATAAACACGTACATTGATGTTACAGATCATACCTCATGGGTCAACGACATCCGTCCTTCTGTAAACAGCTTGTGACGCGCCTTTATCCTTCCAATGGACATACGACGCTTTCCGTACACTTGTGCCATTCTTCGATGAATTAAGGGAGGGTTTTCTACGGTATACCGGTTCCTAATTTGTTCCATAAAATTCATTTCTCTGTACTATCTGACGTCCGGGTCTGACGAACGCTGTTGGCAAGCGGGGTGCAACCAACCCTTGTGAGGCGGATTGAGGAGCTACTTGACTGAGAACTGGTGACTGGTCACAACTGACGAATGCCGAAAGAGCGTGTGCTGACCACATGCCTCTCCATATCCGCATCCTGTGACGCATTTCGGGTGAGGATGACACGGCGGTCGGTCGGTACCGTTGAGCCTTCCGAGACCTGTTTTATAGTAGTCGACATTTAATGAGGTCAGCGTGAACAACGTGCTTCTTGGAAACATATTTCCAACTATAACTTCAGTGTGTTGAGAAGGAGATCGTCTGAAGGCAGCGTTGATTTTGATGTAGTTTTTATGTTACTTTTTGCGTACGTGGCCAAGGGAATAGGTATAAATCTGTATCCGTCGGGATTCGTTTGTAGGATATTAATAACGAGAAAACGGCGATGTTGCCCATAATGTACCACTGTAAGGTGCCGATATTGCACCAGTACGATATGAGAAACTTGTTTGTAAAATGGACTTAAAAATTGCGTTTAGCATTATTAGTGCAGCATATGTTTGGAAATTATGTGTTGAATATTCTAATGTGTTCTTTATCGTGAGTTATTAATTAAAAAATATCAAACATAGGAATTATACAGCCAACCGGTTGCGAATAACTGTTTGGTACAACTGACCTACGTTTCGTCACTTACTAAGGGTATCTTCATCAGAATGAAATTTTGAGAAACACTATAAAATAACAAAAAATATCTACATGAAATTAACTAGAGTAGTACACGTCTGTGAGTTTCGAAGAAAATGCTGTTTCGGAACTAGTGGCTTAAAAATACAGTAAAAAATTGAGGAATCAAAATTCTGCGAGTAGTGGATTAAAACCATTTTAAAAAATTGTTACCTAATTGTAATTGTTCATTGAGAACGAGGCTACCGTTCTTGGAAAAATGCTTGAAAATCTCCAGCTGTTCGAGTACTTACAGTCTATGACCTCCGTTTTCTCTACGTAAAATGGAAACATCTTCAACGCTTTTCGGTTTATGACCGGAAATTAACACATGATCAGCAAAAGTGGAATTTTGTACATTAGTGTCTCTTTTTCGCACTAAATGTTCTTTTTACCTGACACCAAAAGATCTTCCAGTTTGTCCTAAATATTTAACGAGACACATATCACACTTCTTAATTGTGTATAGAAGCAACTGTGGACTTAAAACTGTGAATAACATTTTTATGCAAATTATTGTTAGTAGAGAAGGTAACTTTGAATCCGTATTTTTTAATAAGAAGACGACGAATTTTACAAGAAACAAGGCCTATAAATGGAAGTGAGAAAATATGGCTCTGAGCACTATGGGACTTAACATCTATGGTCATCAGTCCCCTACAACTTAGAACTACTTAAACCTAACTAACCTAAGGACAGCACACAACACCCAGCCATCACGAGGCAGAGAAAATCCCTGACCCCGCCGGGAATCGAACCCGGGAACCCGGGCGTGGGAAGCGAGAACGCTACTGCACGACCACGAGATGCGGGCAAGTGAGAAAATATTTTTGCACTTATTACCGTCAGTAACAGCTCTGGCGCTTAACGTGGTCGCTTTAGTGTCAGTTTTAGCTTTGAAGAACATGTCAACTGTCGAAGTATCATAGCCGTCAGCAAAAGCAATAGTAATTGTAAAAAAAATTATATTGTGATACGGTAGGTCACAGAAAGCCGTTATGGAAAGTTACGCACAGATGAAATGGCATTTAGCTGTAACAGTACATATACTGAAGCACCAAGAAAAGTGAAATAGGCATGCGTATTCAAATAGAGAGATATGAAAACAGGCAGAATTCGGCAACTCCTGTATATAAGACAAGTGTCTGGCGCAGCTGTTAGATCGGTTAGTGCTGCTACAATGCCAGGTTATGACGTGCTGGGTAGCATCGGGGTCAAGGGCGCCTTTACATGGTCCGCACTGATACCCCCATCGGACGTTCGAGTCCTCCCTCGGGCATGGGCGTGAGTGTTGTCCTTAGCGTAGGTTAGTTTAAGTGAGATTAAGTAATGCGTAAGCTTAGAGACCGATGACCTCAGCAGTTTGGTCCCATAAGATCTTACCACAAATCTCCAAAAATTTTCCAGATTATCAACATTTAAGTGAGTTTGAATGTTGTGTTATAGTCGGCGCACGAGCGATGGGACACAGAATCTTCGAGATAGAGACAAAATGGGGATTTTCCCGAACGACCATTTCACGAGTGTACCGTGAATATCAGGAATCTGGTAAAACATTAAATCTCCGACATCGCTGAGGCGGAAGAAAGATCCTGCAAGAACGGGACCAACGGGACCAACGAATCCTTCAACGTGGCAGATGTGCGACCCTTCCGCAAATTGCTACAGATTTCAACGCTGAGTCATCAACAAGTGTCAGCGTGCGAACCATTGAACGAACCATTGTAGACATGGGCTTTCGGAGCCGAACGGCCATTCATGTACCCTTGATGACTGCACGACACAAAGCTTTACGCCTCTCCTGGGCCCGTCAGCATCGACATTGATCTGTTGATGACTGGAAATGTGTTTCAAATTGATTCGGCGGATGGACGTGTACGGGCATGGTGACACGCTCATGAATCCATGGACCCTGCATATCACCAGGGGACTGTTCAAGCTGGTGGAGGCCCTGTAATGGTGTGGGGCATATGCACTTGTGTGATGTGGGATCCCTGATACGTCTAGATACGACTCTGACAGATGGTACGTACGAAGCGTCCTGTCTGATCACCTGCATCCATTCATGTCTATTGTGCATTCTGACGGACTTGGGCAACTCCAGCAGAACAATGCGACACTCCACACGTCCAGAATTGGTAGAGAATAACTCTAGGAACACTCTTCTGTGTTTAAACACATCCGCTGGCCACTAAACTCTCCAGATATGAATATTATTGGATATCTGGGATGTCCCCTCGTACTCTTACGGATTTATGAACAGCCCTGCAGGATTCATAGTGTCAGTTCAATTCAGCACTACTTCGGACTCTAGTGGAGTCCATGCTAATCGTGTTGCAGCACTTCTGCGTGCTCGCGGTGGTCCTACACGATATCAGGTAGGTGTACCAGTTTCTTTGGCTCTTCAGTGTGTAAGTGGGGATCATGGGCTAAATCAATGTGTATGCATATAAAATGTGTCAAAGCCAATTGATAAATACATGCTGAAAAAGGCCGCAGTAATGTGTCTTCCAACGGAGTTGAAAACGAACTGGAAGAACATATTCCTACATTTGATGAGATGATTCTCGTTTTATGAATTCAGACGCAAGAAATCTTGAGCTCAAAGTTGCAAAAGGAGCCGGAGTGCATCATAATTCGAATGTATAAAATGCCATGGCAGACGAGAAGTAGTGAAAGTTTCCATCCAAGGAATATCGCTGAATCCGAGGGAAATGATAAAAGCTCACAACTTCCAAGAACTAACCAAGGAGCGTGTGAGTTGCGGAACAGTCCTGGCTAAAAAGGACAGCTAATCAAAGCAAAGGAGAATAAATGAGCTACAGATAGCGAGTTGTGCAAGGAAGTTTGGGTGGAAAAATGATCAGCTGCAAGAAAAGCAAAATGTGGGTTCATGCAGGCTATAGAGGGACGAAGAAAGGAGAGAAAAATTTATACTGCAATGCCTACAAGTAGTGGTGTGAGTACTAAAATACGGAACAATACCATAAAATTAGTTTATTAAGTATCTTTAGGCAGAGGTACATAGTCGTAAGGATAGTACAGTTTATGCACCCGCTAGTAGAAATTATGAAAGTACATTCCTGATTTGCACTATTTGCAGGCGTGAAGAAAATTAAGTTCAGAAAGTTGATTTTTCTTAGAATTTTCAGTCTTTAAATGATATACCAAGACCAACCTCCTCCAGTTGAAGATGGCTATATATAAATAATTTTGTAACTCAGTGTGTGGGCTACAATAAACAAAATCTCAAAAGTGGTACATTTTAGGCAATTCCCCCCTACCGTTTCCAGCACTTCTTGCGCTGTCAGGGAATGCACCCGTTTACTCTCCTTATGAAGGCTCCATTTCATTGTTTTCAGCACGTCTGTGTACAGAGAACGGTCGAAGTGTTCACGTGTTCACTCTGTGATCACGTGGGTATACGCCTATCTCCCTCCAGCCTCTAATTTCGGACATCATTGGTCTTATAGGACCGCACCTTCTTCCGTAGGCATTATGAACCATTCAGTGATTTTCACTTTACAGCTCCCAGGTCTTTTCTTTTAGAACGCACCTTGTAGCCTGAAATTGCCTAAAATTCTTTGTCATTTTCGAGACTTTTCATCATTATCTTCATCTACATCAGTGACTGATTCTTTTGATCCGTTCCTTCTCCTTCAAAATTCGTCAAGCCGTCTTTTCATTGGTCTTCCTAAAGATCTTTTACCTCTTATTTTATGTTGTTTTATGGTTTTAGTGATGATTGCATCTAGTACACGGTCTCTGTGTTCTTTCCATCTTAACTGATATTACTGTATTGTGTCGATCATATTTTGCACATTCCGTTCAGCTCAGACATCGTCATTCACCTTTTTATCCATCAAAATATATCTAGCCACGTATGTAAGGAAATTCACTTCACATGCTATTCTCTTTTCATCTATTTTCTTAAGAATTCAGTTTTCCCAGCCATAGGCTAGTGCTAGTATAGCCATAACCTTACGGACCTTACGCAGAGTATGTTCTTTGGACTTTCTTTCCCAACATTCTGAAGAAAGTTCCGTAGAGTTAGTTAAACAAGTCTAGCTTATTTTGTATTTCATTGTTTTCTCTGTATGTAATATTGCATCCTAGATACTGAAATATATGAATTTGCCCATGATATGCGTGTCAGTTTCAATCTTAACTGGTATGGGCTGGTGTCCTAAAAATGCTGTTGATTTTGTCCTTTTGATGGAGACGTTCAGACCTTACTATCTGCCTATTTTCTTTAAAGATGGTTTTTTGTAAGCCATTTTCATTCTGGACAACAGTTATTTGGTCGTCAGGAAAACGTAGTGTACTAAAATCCATGTCGTTAATTTTAAAATGTTTTTTACAGATATTAAAATTTCTGGTTACTTCTTCGATATACGTATCACAAAATAGTGGGTGGGAGGGTACACCGTTGTCTCACTTCTTGATTTATTTCAGCCATATTTTGTCTGTTGCCGCTATTTTTACTTATATCTTATTATTCGTTGGCAACGGCCTTGCCGCAGTGGATACACCGGTTCCCGTCAGATCACCGAAGTTAAGCGCTGTCGGGCGTGGCCGGCACTTGGATGGGTGACCATCTGGGTCGCCATGCGCTGTTACCATTTTTCGGGGTGCACTCAGCCTCGTGATGCCAATTGAGGAGCTACTCGCCCGAATAGTAGCGGCTCCGGCCAAAGAAAACCATCATACGACCGGGAGAGCGGTGTGCTGACCACACGCCCCTCGTATCCGCATTCTCATCTGAGGATGACACGGCGGTCGGATGGTCCCGATGGGCCAGTTGTGGCCTGATGACGGAGTGAGTGCTTATTATTCGTACATAAACCGTGTACAACTCTTACAAAACGAGACTGGAACCTTCTGTTTCTTAAAATTTCCCACATTCTTTTCGGTTTACTTTATCAAACGCATTTTTTTGTAATAATTGAAGGCGAGAAATGTTGGTAAGCTGAATTCACAGCGTTTTCCTAGTAGTTGTGTCATGATGAAGATACAGTCCGAGCACTCTTCGAAAACCGTGCTGAACATCAGATGATACATTTGCAGTGATCGGCAATGGTCGCTTTTATAGAATTCTATCGTACAGTTTATAACATGCACTCAGAAGGTTCATTCAGTTCTCAACCTGCATTATTTTCCGAAAGTTAGTTCGGAAATTTTGACCGTTCACTTCCATCATCACCACACCGTTTTGAAACCTCGCCGAGCGGAGCGGTTCTGGAGCATCCTGCACTCGCCACCGGAGAAATACACACGGTTGTTGCCCCAGCTCCGTCTATTGGGGGGGGGGGGGGCACTGCGGGCCTGGCTTTGTCGACGCGGTTGTCGGCGGCTGGCCTCGCCTGTCGTGCCACCAACCAGGAAAAGTGATCTGCCGTCACACTGGCGGCGCCTGGGTTTAGTGTGCTACGTGCCTCGACCTGGAGAGAAATTGGATTCACCAACTGGATTCTCCGACGGCACAATACGTTATCGGTATCGGCTCACTTCGGCTTCCGATCGGTCGCGAATTGGAAACCACAGCGAAAATCAGAAATGTTTTATTTGTAGCATTTAGCTGCACCTTCCAGCTATTTCTCTACATAGGTGCCGCTCAGACTGAAACATTTGTCGCAGCGTTCTACTAGCTTTCCAATACCCTCCTCATTAAAGGCAACCGCCTTTGCATTCCGCCAGTTCTCTATGATGGTCTGCAACGCATTGTCTGTGCCAAAATTTGTATTCATATTAGCAGTTCATGTAAGCAGAGATGAAAAATCTGAGGGAACCAAGTCCAGGCTGTATGGTGGGTGATCAAACACTTCCCATCGAAAACGTAGCTTCGTCTTCATTGCCCTTTCAGTGTGTAGCCGAGAATTGTGACGAAGGAGGAAATACATGACAGTTACTTAATGTGGGGTTATATCAAATTTGGCGATATCTCTTGGCAGGCACCCATGCTTGGAGGGAGAGGCTACTTTCTAGGTATATTTCCGTACCCGCTGTGCGCTCAGAACTGCAAAGTGCAAAGTAATGCGATCGACAGCAATACTAGAGACACTGTTCAACACATCTGTGCAAAGCTTCGTAAGATTTTCACAGTGGTTTCCATTTTGCGACCGATCGGAACTTACTTTTTGTACACCCCTCGTATGAAGGAAAGATTCATTATACAGAACGAAAGCATCTATTCCAAGGTCCTAGGAATCTAGGCTCTTCTGTCGCAATGGAATTGGGTCACGGACACTTCGTAAACTGGGGTAAAAATGGTTGACGTAAATTGTATCGTCATCTGGACAGTGACGCATGCCTGCACAGGTTCTATTGACTAAGTTATCTGTAACTGTATTGTACTTACACTGTATACATGGTTTCTACTCATCGCTGACTAGCAGACTTCATGTTAGTTAATGTTTCCAATTGAATGCCAAAGCATGTTGTTTCCGCCTAGGGCGTTCCCGGCAATTTGTAGCCTTCTTTATGGCCTATGTTTTGGCGACTGCTTGTTTTGCAGCGCCCCTAAATAGACTATGTGTGTTTTTTAAACCTCTGTTGGGGTTGTTTACGGGAAGGATTAATCTGGATTTGAAATCATAATGAGTGTTTTGAATGCTGCCATTCGTCTGAGCGTTTTACACCGATCGTTTCAATTGTAGCATTGTATTATATCTGATAGGTTTCAGTTGAAGTCATGCTTTTCTGTGTTTTAACGTCAGTGCTTCGAAGCCACTATGCTCTGTGCTATCTGTGAAGTGTCAGTTTTCATCTGCTTAGTAAAGATATTGATTAAATGTTGTTGCGCCTCCGTAAACATCGCACCAACACTCCCCTCTACCGCCATAAATATACACAGATTATAGAACATTTTAGTAAAATGTATTTGGGGACACCATGGCCTCCACGTCCCCCTCTGATCCACATCCGATAGAAGAAGTACAGTCGTTAAGTCCTTTCGATGTCTCTTAAGCCCTCTTCCTACGGATCCAGAATGAGAACGTGCTCATGGAGCTGGTACAGATTTGCACACCCGAACATGGAATTCCATGGAGCATTTTCGAGAGTGAACTGCAAAATGAGACACGTCAGTTTTTCCACATATGTTTAACACACACACACGCCCTCAAAGCCTTCTGTCTAAACCAATTTCGACACTCCCGCCCAGTACACATAAAACAAGATGGCGGAACATTTCACAGTGACACAGAGTGTGTTTGCGAGTACAATTTTACAGAGTCGTGACACATTGGAAACCATAAAAATTTAATAATAAATTCCATTCATCAACCTTCCCCCCCACCCCCCATCCCGTCCACTGCCGCCCTCCCCCTCCACACCTTCCAACACACACACTCACTAATTCAAGAAGTTCATCACAAGAAATATGTTCTCACAACCAATAAGAACAAACACTTTCGAAAACAATCATAATAACATAGAAGAATATATGGTAAAAAAAATTACAAGAGTGGTGTTAAAGGCGAGAAGTAACATATAAATAATAGTAATTTATTAACTAATGTTTGTGTCAGACTTACAAATAATATTTTTGTTAGAAATTAGTTTCGAACTTCTTGTTCAGCCTCAAGCCATTTGCTATATTATAAGACACAATGTTATTAACAAAACATGAAATACAACATTTTCGAACTATTTGTGTGCACAGTCTACAGTAGTACAATAAATATTTTCTGACATATCTACCTTTGTAATGTTTCAGTGTACGTAACCCATTTGTTTTTACATCAGATCAAAATAACACATTTTACTTGACTGTATTGTGGTTGTCAGGATACATTCAAAAACCGGTAACCGTCTTTAGTTGTTTGTACATAAAAATTTGACAGGTACCATCCGTTATTTATTGTGCATCCATATGTTCTGTCTCTCAGAGATTATATTGTTACAACTAAATACATAGATGGTGTATTGGTGAAAGTCTCAGACATTATCGCACTGCTCGAAGCTAATCACTAATTTAAATATATTTGCAAGTTCCACGGAAACGTTAGTTAACAAATTGTAAATGTATTGAGTTGGTGATCCTGCCGCCACAATGATGGAATTACGTATGGAAATAGTTGCCGTAAAATATATATACACTCCTGGAAATTTAAATAAGAACACCGTGAATTCATTGTCCCAGGAAGGGGAAACTTTATTGACACATTCCTGGGGTCAGATACATCACATGATCACACTGACAGAACCATAGGCACATAGACACAGGCAACAGAGCATGCACAATGTCGGCACTAGTACAGTGTATATCCACCTTTCGCAGCAATGCAGGCTGCTATTCTCCCATGGAGACGATCGTAGAGATGCTGGATGTAGTCCTGTGGAACGGCTTGCCATGCCATTTCCACCTGGCGCCTCAGTTGGACCAGCGTTCGCGCTGGACGTGCAGACCGCGTGAGACGACGCTTCATCCAGTCCCAAACATGCTCAATGGGGGACAGATCCGGAGATCTTGCTGGCCAGGGTAGTTGACTTACACCTTCTAGAGCACGTTGGGTGGCACGGGATACATGCGGACGTGCATTGTCCTGTTGGAACAGCAAGTTCCCTTGCCGGTCTAGGAATGGTAGAACGATGGGTTCGATGACGGTTTGGATGTACCGTGCACTATTCAGTGTCCCCTCGACGATCACCAGTGGTGTACGGCCAGTGTAGGAGATCGCTCCCCACACCATGATGCCGGGTGTTGGCCCTGTGTGCCTCGGTCGTATGCAGTCCTGATTGTGGCGTCACCTGCACGGCGCCAAACACGCATACGACCATCATTGGCACCAAGGCAGAAGCGACTCTCATCGCTGAAGACGACACGTCTCCATTCGTCCCTCCATTCACGCCTGTCGCGACACCACTGGAGGCGGGCTGCACGATGTTGGGGCGTGAGCGGAAGACGGCCTAACGGTGTGCGGGACCGTGGCCCAGCTTCATGGAGACGGTTGCGAATGGTCCTCGCCGATACCCCAGGAGCAACAGTGTCCCTAATTTGCTGGGAAGTGGCGGTGCGGTCCCCTACGGCACTGCGTAGGATCCTACGGTCTTGGCGTGCATCCGTGCGTCGCTGCGGTCCGGTCCCAGGTCGACGGGCACGTGCACCTTCCGCCGACCACTGGCGACAACATCGATGTACTGTGGAGACCTCACGCCCCACGTGTTGAGCAATTCGGCGGTACGTCCACCCGGCCTCCCGCATGCCCACTATACGCCCTCGCTCAAAGTCCGTCAACTGCACATACGGTTCACGTTCACGCTGTCGCGGCATGATACCAGTGTTAAAGACTGCGTTGGAGCTCCGTATGCCACGGCAAACTGGCTGACACTGACGGCGGCGGTGCACAAATGCTGCGCAGCTAGCGCCATTCGACGGCCAACACCGCGGTTCCTGGTGTGTCCGCTGTGCCGTGCGTGTGATCATTGCTTGTACAGCCCTCTCGCAGTGTCCGGAGCAAGTATGGTGGGTCTGACACACCGGTGTCAATGTGTTCTTTTTTCCATTTCCAGGAGTGTATATAACAGCGCAGTATAATCCAGACATGGGAAGTTTCATTTTAAGTCTAACACTTTCGTTGTTTATAAGTGATGTACTGGTACCGTAGATGTACTGTTGCTGTAGAAGAATCCTTGTTAGATGTAGGTGGCGAACTGCATCAAAATATCGGCTGTAATGCAGACGACAGGCGGCTACACGGACAACGGCCTGAAAGACCTTAGTTAAAATGTTATGAAGACAATGAGCACAATGCCTAAATTATATACATCATCATGCAAAGTTTTAGCTGTTATCCGAACAGAATTTAAAATGAACCCACAGACGATGGTGAAGCTTCATAGAACCATGTACAGGTGAAATATGAAGAAATCTGAATTTTCAAGAATATATTTGCACGTCACCTTTTTCATTTGTGAAGAGATGCAATATCGCTTATCACGTCACAGGCAGAATTTAGAATTTAGCAGCCGACACTGGATTGCGTTGTTCGCAGATGAAGTCCGTATTTGGGTGTTTTTATATTATAAACGACATGTTATGAAATTACGCTGTTTCAAAGGACCGGAACATCAAGGACCTCTTGAAAGAGCGTAGTTTTTGTTACAATTTGTTATAATGAAATGCCGGGAAATGACATTTTGGTGTTTAAAGGCTTTTCATTTAAAACTTGCATGTTATGAAACTTTCCCGTTTCAAGCACCATTGAAAAACGCAGTTTTTTGGTACTATTTTGTTTTAATTAAATGTCAGTTAATGACACATGGGTGGTAGAAACTTTAATCTGTCAACTGTAGTGCATCAGATAAAGGCGCCGTTTATGAACTGAAAAGTCGCTCGTTGACGTCCTGTTTTCTTTCTGCAAACATTTCTTTTATTCACATTCATATTTTCTAAAAGATTATGGCCTTTACAAAGGGGGTTTAAAAAGTTTTGCACAGTCGTCTCTAATTTTTTTTTATTTTTTGCAGGAGGAGAATGAAAATTTTTTGTGAACATACTTGGAACATTTAGGCCTAGCTATAAGTTGGTATATAAAAGTATTTTCTTTTATTTACAGGTGAGCCATAATGGACCGTGAAGTAGATATCTGGTTGCGACAACGGTCGGTGATGGGAGTTCCTCTTCAAGACTGGCAATGACTCTGCCACATCGATTCACAGGAAGTTGCTCCCTGTTTATGGGGAGGACACAGTGGATCGCAGCAGTATCCAGCGGTGGTTGCAGAGGTTTAAAGAAGGTGATTTCTCTCTACTGGACAATTCACGATGCGGCAGACCGTCGACTTCAGTGAGTGATGTGAATAAGGATACCATTGATCAGATCATCCAAAATGACAGATGTGTGACGACACGACAGCTTGCTAAAATGATCGTTTGTCATTGAGTAGTGTGCTATCACAGGTACAGTCACTAGAGTACAGAAGCGATGAGGAAGAATGTGTGCGAGGGTATCATGAGGCCCTTCACTGAAGAGTGGAAACAGTGTTTTGACGGCGTCATTACCCAGGGTGAAACATGGTTGTTTTTCTCCGAACCTGAGAGCAAAACCCAGTCCATGGAGTGGCGTCATCCGGGTTCCCCTCGGAAGAAGAAAACAAGACTTTCACGAACAGCAGGTCGAAAGGTGATGGCCTTCTTTGTCTGAGATCAGTGTGGTGTCATTTTCATTGACTTTTTGGAACCTGGCTCCACAATTAACCGGGACTGTTGCTGTCTGTCATTGGACAAGCTGCGACGTGCCATCAAGACTCACAGGCCACAGCTTCAGGGTCAGCTGATCAGACTACACCATTACAATGCCAAATCCCATACAACCCTTACGACGAAGGAGAAAATCAGGAAAGTGGGTTGGAAAATTGTTCCTCATCCTCCCGACAGTCCAGACTTGACTCCGTCTGATTTTTACCTCTTTGGTAGTGTGAAGGCCCACCTGCTCGGTAAAACATTTGATAGTGAGAAAGACCTTATTTCCTGTGTCAAGCGATAGTGTCAATCCATAGAATTTTACCAAAGTGCATTTGCATCATGGAAAGAACGTTGGGCCAGATTCGTCACAGCTGATGGAGGCTACATTGAGTAGGCTCAGTGTGTAACTAAATGTTCCAAATATGTTCACAAAAAATGTTTCTCCAGCAAAAAATAAAAAAATGAGTCGACTGTGCAAAACTTTTTGAACGCCCTTTGTAGTGTAGCATTCGAAATTTTGTAAAATTAGAGCTCTTTCGGTGCAGGAGTGAGCTTGTTCAGCGTTGTGAAAGTGACAGGGAACACGTCCAATGAACTGCAAGATTGCTATCTCTGTCACTGGTCGATTCCCTTGCAATTGAGAAAAATGTACAGACAGAACTATATAAGTAGCAGTGGACAAAGGATCCAATGTATATTTCAATAGACGCAGTGAAAGACGAGCAGTGTTCGTAAATTTTAGACGTAACGAGCATCACAATAAATCTTGCAGAGCTGAGTAGCTTTACTGCATAATGAAGAGAGTAAAATACGTTACGTTGGAGTTAATGACTATAAAGGTATGTCAAAACAATCTTTTCTTCTTTTTGAATATGCGTCAAAATCTGTCGTTCAGTACTTTGACATGTACCCTTCTTAGCGATTTTCTCCACTCTTCTTCATTGCTAATAAAGGTAACCTAGCTATTTTACGCGCGTTCATTTTCGTAACCAGAAGTGTTGTTAATTTCGCGTCCAGAATAGCCAACTGCCACCGGGGAGCTTTGTGATGGTAAATTACGTTGGTGATCACGGTCTGTGTGATGTACAATTCGTTTCTGAGCGTACATCAATCACTCCGGAAACCACGTCTGGAGGGCTTCATCATGAGGATACGTGTACTGTTAGGACGGCTTTACGCTTTTTGACCTATTACCCTACGATGTGACCTGGAGATCTGGCCGTGGTGACAGCGCTCACGTGTTCATTGCGTACACTCGACACTTCTTGCAAGTGGAAAGCTGTCACAGGCTACTTGTTAACACCCCTTGCATAACACAACAAATAAACATTTACAGGGTTTTCTTTGACCATTTTGCTGTTTCAATACAAGAGTTTTTATTTACTTATTTTGGCTTTAAACAACGTTGATCATAAAGCGAGAAATACTTATGACTAGGCCCCCACATTTGAAGATCTCAACAGCGAGTCATAATTATGACCAGCCTCCACCCCCCCCCCCCCCCCGATTTGAAGGTTTCAACCTTATAGAATCTATTAAAGGATAAATCGTACTTAAAAGGCCTAAAAGGATGTGCACGGAAATTTCACAGAAAAAGTTGGGGCTGTAGAAGGCTTTAGCCAAAAAAACGCGGTTTTTATATAGATTTTCTGGTTTAATATTGAAGAAAATCAATAATGTGAATTCTCACATTTTAAGAAAGGACGTAATAAATAAATGTATACTCTCCACTGAAGTCTAGAATGCGTATGGCGCAGTATAGTCTTTATAACTCGACTAGCTTCGCAAATGTTGTGTATGGCTCTTGGATATACACTACATGATCAAACATACGTTTTTCATATTAGGTGCATTCTGATGCCACATACTGCCAGATATTCCATATCAGCGACCTCAGTAGTCATTAGACATCGCGAGAGAGCAGAATGGGGCACTCAGCGGAACTCACGGACTTCGAACGTGGTCAGGTGATTGGTGTCACATGTGCCATATCTGTACGCGAGATTTCCACAGTCCTAAGCATCCCTAGGTCTACCGTTTCCGATGTGATAGTGAAGTGAAAACGTGAAGGGATACGTACAGCACAAAAGCGTACAGGCCGACCTCGCCTATTGACTGACGGAGACCGCCGACTGTTGAAGAATGTCGTAATATGTAATAAGCAGGCGCCTATTCAGACTATCTCACAGGAATTCTAAACTGCATCAGGATCCACTACAAGTACTATGACAGTTAGGCTGGAGGTGAGAGAACTTGGATTTCATGGTCGAGCGGCTTGCTCATAATCCACACATCACACCGGTAAATGCCAAAAGACGCCTCGCTTGGTGTAAGGAGCGTAAACATTGGACGATTGAACAGTGGAAAAATGTTGTGTGGAGTTACGAATCACGGTACACAATGTGGCGATCCGATGGCAGTGTGAGGGTATGGCGAATGCTTGGTGAACGTCATCTGCCAGCGTGTATAGTGCCAACAGTAACATTCGGAGGCGGTGATGTTAGGGTGTGGTCGTGTTTTTCATAGAGGGGGCTTGCACCTTTTGCTGTTTTGAGTGGCACTATCACATCACAGACCTAGATTGATATTTTAAGCACCTTCTTGCTTCCCACTGTTGAAGAGCAATTCGGGTATGGCGATTGCATCTTTCAACAGGATCGAGCACCTCTTCATAATGCATGATCTATGGCGGAGTAGTTGCACGCCAATAACATCCCTGTAATGGACTGGCCTGCACAGAGTCCTGACCTGAATTCTATAGAACACCTTTGGTATGGTTTGGAACGCTGACTTCGTGCCAGGCCTCACCGACCGACTTTGATACCTCTCCTCAGTGCAGCACTCCGTGAAGAATTGGTTGCCATTCCCCAAAAAACCTTCCAGCACCTGACTAAATGTATGCCTGCGAGAGTGGAAGCAGTCGTCAAGGCTAAGGGTGGGCCAACACCATATTGAATTCCAGCATTACCGATGAAGGGCAGCAGGAACTTGTAAGTCATTTTCGGCGAGGCGTCTGGATACTTCTGATCACATAGTGTATGTCCTAATCTCTCCACTGCCCCCCCCCCCATTTCTGTCTAACAACTCCTCCTTGTTCTCTCTGTCGACCTAATCCTCCTCTCCCCTCCCTCTTTACATTTCCTCCTCCACCCTCTCTCTCCATCTCTTCATCTCCCCTCTCTCTCTCTCTCTTCACCTCCACCTTCCTCCCATCTCTCTGTCCATTTCGTGCCCCCCCCCCCCCAACTGTCCATTTCCTCTTCCCCCTCTCTTCGACCATGAACCTTGTTTATTGTTACTGGAAAAGAAACCATGGTTTGGAAGTGAAGTCGCTTAAAATGGATGGTTGGGATCATTGTTGTATGGAGTATGAAAGAAACCTCTCCAATTGCAGCGTCGACGACGACAGCAGGTTCAGTGTCGGTTTTCGCATACTTTTAATCTACGAACGAGTAATATTACAGAGTTTTGGATGACCTAGGTTGCGCAGTAGTAGTGAAATCATAAGGCGATAAGCCATAGCACAACTTTACTGATTTCTGTTAAAACTGACTGCGAGGGGGAAAACAAAACAGCACATTGTTGTGCATACACGTTCTTTTAAAATTACGTATATGGACAAAGAATATGTATGGGAGAAATAGTCAATATAATGGGCTATATGCCCTGCTAACGTGGTTCAAACGAAAACAAAATTGCTCAGTTTCAGAGGACAGCATCTTCACTCTCACAGTTACTTTTATCGAAAAACCTGTGTATTCTTGATTTTAAAAAATATCAAGCCCATTTCCGTCTGTAAATTTATCTGTGTATCGAGTAAGAAATTGAGGTAGAAGGACGAAGAATTTTTCGAGGTTTTTTGCTCAGGAAGTTTACGTATCTTATGCTAAAAATACACATTTGTATATTATGTACATTAAAATTCTGCAGCCTACGACCGTTCAAGTGTTTGATAGGGCACCATCCAAAAATCTGCAGGAAAATGGTCAATTGCTCAGCGAGATTTTAGGTAAAAAAAGGAAAACAATTACTTGACTTTTTTAGCCGTATAGATAATGTGTCAGCACGCTGCTGAATCGATGGCATGTGAGTCTATTTATTTTTGTAATACGAACTAAGTCGCGTATTCACTTGCACTGGATACTGAGCTTCAAGTGTGATTTTCTAATGCCTAAATAGAAATAGTCAAAAAGTGGTCTTTTCCGACAGTGGGTTGGGGAAGACTCTAATTTCACAAGTGACAGCCGAGTAATTTTTTACCGTCGATCAAAAACCTGTAAGTAAACAAGTTATTTTTATCATTCATTTGATCTACCGTCTTCTTACTGGTCTCTTCCATCGGATTTTCAAACTAAAATTTAAAATTACACTCATGTTCATAACACAGAACACTTTGAACGACTAGAGATACGACATTCAAATTCACGCGACATGTACAGTCGTGGACAAAACTAGCGAGACCCCTCACCTTTTCGTTATGCTGATCCGCACAGCTTTAAAGTCTGCTACACAGCATACAAGGCAAGGAGACACAGGGATGAAATTGAAAAACTATCCGAACTTTGTCACACTGTTTTCTATCACATGTAAGCCTATATTAATGCTGATTATTGTGTTAAACAAAACGTAAATATAAGATGTAAATGAAAGAAGAAACGCTAATTAGCATGAACTGTACTAATAAAAATGAATTTTTTACACCACCGAGGGACTGTATACCGCAGGAAGTGCGATACATTTCCAATTATTAGGTCTACCTGTATTCGAGGTAAACGGGTTTTAACGGTTGAGTAGACAGATAGACGGTCAAGAAAGTGAGTCTAGTAGGGTTCAATTTTCCTGATTTAGGCGACGAAATCCTAACAACGAAAATAGCTACGACAGTTCCCAAAGATGAGGGCCGTATAAATAATTCCCCCTACTCTTTATTCGAAATGTTCTAGTTGCAGTCGATACATCAGTATATTAATCGTAGCTACTCTTTCGATCCAAATCACATTTTCAGGAATGCAAATAAAATCCATTTGCCTATACACGTTGTAATTCAGATCCCAGTATTAATGCCACTGCGGTTTAGAGGTGCGAGCGTTCCCATTGCTAGCTAGCTTAAGAAACAGGCTAATGAACGTTTTCTGGCTGTGGCGAGTCTAACGGAGAATTCGAAACATTGTAGAATACGTTTGGCAGCTATGTAGCCGTTTATTTCCTGGGGTGGTGCAGAATTATCCTACTAAATTTACTCGCTAACAACAGTGTTTTGTTATTTCGATAAACATTCCGGATGATTGTCACATAAGCGCTGACATAAAGGTAGAAAGTTCATGTTTTTGAGTCTAGAAAGCTCTATGCAACAAAACCTGCAGATCATTTTCCCATTTTCATTGCGAAATTGCCAACTTATTCATGTGTGGGGTAATAATAGAGGGCTGTTTGCCTGGGTTGTCTGCTAGAGTAGTGAAAGGTGTTTGCTACTGTAAGGGAGGTCTGGTTTGTTTTCGGTTCTAATCTCGATGGAGGTAGATAGACTATCAGTAAAGCAATTGTAAGGAGTTCTCGCGCCCCCAATACGTTTTACTGCTACCTTTATTATGTACCGGCGCCCTGTGGATGTAAATATGAAAATCTTGTAGAATTTCATACTTTTTCCTGCCTTTTTTCCGCTTCTGTCAATAAATGAATTGACTTAAGTGTGGCACTGAACGATTTTTAACTGAATTTCTTTATGAATCCTCACGCATTGCTAAATTTGCACACTTTCATGGTAGGTCAGCAATGGTAATCCAGTATGAGTGGTCTGAACGTTGACGCAGACCGTTTTGCGGCCGAATGCGCAAAATATTTTGCTAATTCGTAACCATCTGCGGTACTTTGTCTTACTAAAACCGTTAAGTTATCTCGATAAATTGAAATTCATTTTTATTAGTACAGTTCATACTAATTAGCGTTTCTTCTTTCATTTATATCTTACATTTACGTGTTGCGTTTAACACACCAATCAGCATTAATATAGTCTTACACATGACTGCTAACAGTCTGGGAAAGTTCGGATAGTTTTCCCATTTCAAGAGTGTGCATAGTATGTTGGTAGCTCTTCGTTATCTTGCCTGTTATGCTGTTTAGCAGACTTTAAAGCTGTGCGGATCATCATAACGAAAAGGCGAGGGGTCTCGCTCGTTTTGTCCACGACTGTACATTACTATGCTCTGCAGAAAAGATTCAGCATGTGTCCTGTTGCCTAGCAGGCACAGGGCCCACTTTTTTTTTTGTCATCAGTCTACTGACTGGTTTGATGCGGCCCGCCACGAATTCCTTTCCTGTGCTAACCTCTTCATCTCAGAGTAGCACTTGCAACCTACGTCCTCAATTATTTGCTTGACGTATTCCAATCTCTGTCTTCCTCTACAGTTTTTGCCCTCTACAGCTCCCTCTAGTACCATCGAAGTCATTCCCTCATTTCTTAGCAGATGTCCTATCATCCTGTCCCTTCTCCTTACCAGTGTTTTCCACATATTGCTTTCCTCTCCGATTCTGCATAGAACCTCGTCATTCCTTATCTCATCAGTCCACCTAATTTTCAACATTCGTCTATAGCACCACATCTCAAATGCTTCGATTCTCTTCTGTTCCGGTTTTCCCACAGTCCATGTTTCACTACCATAGAATGCTGTACTCCAGACGTACATCCTCAGAAATTTCTTCCTCAAATTAAGGCCGGTATTTGATATTAGTAGACCTCTCTTGGCCAGAAATGCCTTTTTTGCCATAGCGAGTCTGCTTTTGATGTCCTCCTTGCTCCGTCCGTCATTGGTTATTTTACTGCCTAGGTAGCAGAATTCTTTAACTTCATTGACTTCGTGACCACCAATCCTGATGTTAAGTTTCTCGCTGTTCTCATTTCTACTACTTCTCATTACCTTCGTCTTTCTCCGATTTACTCTCAAATCATACTGTGTACCCATTAGACTGTTCATTCCGTTCAGCAGATCATTTTATTCTTCTTCACTTTCACTCAGGATGGCAATGACATCAGCGAATCGTATCATTGATATCCTTTCACCTTGTATTTTAATTCCACTCCTGAACCTTTCTTTTATTTCCATCATTGCTTCCTCGATGTACAGATTGAAGAGTAGGGGCGAAAGGCTACAGCCTTGTCTTACACCTTTCTTAATACGAGCACTTCGTTCTTGATCGTCCACTCTTATTATTCCCTCTTGGTTGTTGTACATATTGAATATGACCCGTCTCTCCCTGTAGCTTACCCCTACTTTTTTCAGAATCTCGAAGAGCTTGCACCATTTTATATTGTCGAACGCTTTTTCCAGGTCGACAAATCCTATGAAAGTGTCTTGATTTTTCTTTATCCTTGCTTCCATTATTAGCCGTAACGTCAGAATTGCCTCTCTCGTCCCTTTACTTTTCCTAAAGCCAAACTGATCGTCACCTAGCGCATTCTCAATTTTCTTTTCCATTCTTCTGTATATTATTCTTGTAAGCAGCTTCGATGCATGAGCTGTTAAGCTGATTGTGCGATAATTCTCGCACTTGTCAGCTCTTTCCGCCTGAAACTTGTTCGCTGCATGATGACATCGGCGCGGATAAGGCGCGGAAGGCGTCCTGTGGTACAGCTATCCAGGCCGCATTCAAAATGGTTCAAATGGTTCTGAGCACCATGGGACTTAACATCTGAGGTCATCAGTCCCCTAGAACATAGAACTACTTAAACCTATCACACACAACCATGTCCGAGGCAGGATTCGAACCTGCGACCGTAGCAGTCGCGCGGTTCCGGACTGAAGCGCCTAGAACCGCTCGGCCACCGCGGCCGGCAGGCTGCATTCACTTGGTTCCAAAGTTCATCTGTGGTGGTCGGCATTGGGTGACAGCACTGCATCTGTAATTTCACCATATCCCACACATTATCGATTGACGACAAGTTTGGTGGATCTGGCAGGCCAGGGCAAAAGCCTGACATCCTCTGACACCAGAGTTCGTGCAGCAACATGTGGCCCTGCACCGGCTTGGTGAAAAATGGCGTAGGGGGTGTTGTGCAGAAAGGGTATGGCTACGGCTCGCAGGATGCCATTCACGTCGAATCGCCCTGAGCACGCACCACCATAAGGCTTATAGGTGGCGCTGTATGTTGTGTGTTAATACAGTCACCGTGATGATGCTGTCTCTTTCTGCGGCGAACCAGAATGCGGACATCATTTTTAAACAAACAGAACCTGGAATCGTTCGAAAACACTATCTCATGTCACTCCTGTCCACAGTGGCGTCCAGTATGTTTCTGCACAGTCGTCAAAGATAGGCGCAGAAGTGGACGACGTGCACGTAACCCGTGACCTAATAAACGGCTACAGATTGTCACCTCTGATAGTGTACGATGTGTTCCACTGTTGTGCCAGAGCCGAGAAGGTCGCAGATCTGTCCTGCAGTGCCATTCGGATGGGGTGTCGCTCTTCTCGGGGGATGGTCTGTGGCCGGCCGGAGTGGCCGTGCGGTTCTAGGCGCTTCAGTCTGGAACCGCGTGACCGCTACGGTCGCAGGTTCGAATCCTGCCTCGGGCATGGATGTGTGTGATGTCCTTAGGTTAGTTTGGTTTAAGTAGTTCTTAGTTCTAGGGGACTGATGACCTCAGATGTTAAGTCCCATAGTGCTTAGAGCCATTCGAACCATTTTTTGCACTACCTAAGCACTTGGTCCTCCACGAGGAGCAGTTTCCCGGGTGGATGCAACACATTCTTTCATGTCAATAATGCACCCTCTTTCAAACTCACGGATCTGACGGTGCGGTTCGGGCATAGTCTGCGAGTCATCCTGTACATCTGTTCAAGTCACACTGATCCATTAACTTCTGTTTATAGCTACAACGAGAACCGCAGGCACATTTTGCCGGTGGGTGGCGTTGCGCCGTGATATCGATTTTGACCTTGAACCTTCAGGGTTCACATGCTGATGCTTTCTGAAGAACATATTAATGTACTTGTCCTTTGAATATAGACGCCCATCTCTAGTGGTTCAAGGTGTCTACTTTTTCTGAACGTAAGTGTAGTTTACTGACACGCATAAGCACGTTTTACATGATGACGTTCTTATATTTAATTACTCTCATCTTCTTAGTGTTCGTTTGTTTTTTTAAGTTGTATGTATGTGTTAAACCGGTGACCTAGAAACGACGGAGAGGCTTCGTCCCGCCGTTGCCCTCAGTGGTTCACAACCCCACAAACAGAAGTCCACCCACCCCACCGCCGCCCAACACCAAACCCAGGGTTTTTGTGCGGTTCAGCCCCCAGTGGATTCCCCCCCCCCACCCTGCCCCCCACCCCCACCCCTGACAACGCCTCATACCAAGAGTACTATGTACGCGTACGTGGAAACGGTGCTTGCGCAGAAATCGGGGACACAGTGCAACTGAGGTGGAATAAGGGGAACTAGCACGTATTCGCCAAGCTAGATGGAAAACCATCCACAGGCTGGCCGGCACACCGGAACTCGGCACTCATCCGCTGGGTGGATTCGTCCCGGAGACCGACACGCCTTCCCGCTCAGGAAGCAGCGTGTTAGACAGCTCGGCTAGCCGGGCGGGCTTAAGTAAGTGATGACGTAACGTCCTATTTCGTTCGTCACAAAGATTCTGCAGCGCACATTACGTCACTAGGAAGAATAACAAACAACAGATTCAACCTTTGATTTCCTCTGTGCCAAGAAGGGCAGTAGACAGCCTTAACGTACACTTGTGTGACTCTTGAGCGTCGGATAATGTAGCATGGAGCGTGCCAAAGATCACTCATTTTTAAGGGTGTCCTGGAGAGTATCAGTCACCGCAGTGTACCAGATGAGTTGAAACAGGTGTATGAAAAGGCTATTGCTGAATTGAAAAATCGGAAATTTGTGGTAAGGTATTATGGGACCAAACTGCTGAGGTCATCGGTCCCTAAGTTTACACACTATTTAATCTTACTTAAAGTAACTTACGCTAAGGACAACACACACACACCCATGCCCGACGGAGGACTCGAACCTCCGACCGGGGGAGGCGCGCGGACCGGGACAAGACGCCCCAGACCGGGTATCCCGCACCGCTATTGCTAAATTTAAAACAGACATTGGAGACCACTATACTCGTCCTTCAGTTGGCGAGACCACTGGCAGCTGTAGCATATGTATAGCTAAAGTCACTGTGGGGAAACCTGAGTGCACAGCACCAGGATAATCCCACATACCCCTGTGTGAAGCATTGGAGAAGACGAATCAGGAAGTT
Source organism: Schistocerca nitens (assembly GCF_023898315.1). Classification (NCBI taxonomy): domain Eukaryota; kingdom Metazoa; phylum Arthropoda; class Insecta; order Orthoptera; family Acrididae; genus Schistocerca; species Schistocerca nitens. The sequence goes on from NC_064620.1 coordinate 448,849,618, forward strand.
TCATATCAGCGCACATTCCGCTGCAGAGTGAAAATCTCATTCTGGAAACCTCCCCCAGGCTGTGGCTAAGCCATGTCTCCGCAATATCCCTTCTTTCAGGAGTGCTAGTTCTGCAAGGTTCGCAGGAGAGCTTCTGTAAAGTTTGGAAGGTAGGAGACGAGATACTGGCAGAAGTAAAGCTGTGAGTACCGGGCGTGAGTCGTGCTTCGGTAGCTCAGACGGTAGAGCGCTTGCCCGCGAAAGGCAAAGGTGCCGAGTTCGTGTCTCGGTCGGGCGCACAGTTTTAACCTGCCAGGAAGTTTCATATCAGCGCACACTCCGCTGCAGAGTGAAAATCTCATTCTGGAAACATCCCCCAGGCTGTGGCTAAGCCATGTCTCCGCAATATCCTTTCTTTGAGGAGTGCTAGTTCTGCAAGGTTCGCAGGAGAGCTTCTGTAAAGTTTGGAAGGTGGGAGACGAGGTACTGGCAGAAGTAAAGCTGTGAGTACCGGGCGTGAGTCGTGCTTCGGTAGCTCAGATGGTAGAGCACTTGCCCGCGAAAGGCAAAGGTCCCGAGTTCGAGTCTCGGTCGGGCGCACAGTTTTAATCTGCCAGGAAGTTTCATATCAGCGCACACTCCGCTGCAGAGTGAAAATCTCATTCTGGAAACGAATCAGAGTGCTGTAGTCCACACTGTCAGGGACGCTGTGGCCAGGAGAAGATAGGGATGAGGATCTGCTGTTGATGACAGACTATGCCCCCTGTATGCTTAAAGCGGGAGCGACACTGAAAGTATTCTGTCCCCCTATGGTCAATCGCACCTGCGTCGCCCGTGGCCTACACTGTCTTCCAAATAATGTCAGAAATAATTTTCCTAAGGTTAACAGTACCGTTTCCCCTGTTAAACAAGTATTTCTCTCCTGAGGTTAACAATATCATTTCCTCTGTTAAGCAAGTATATCTCAAAGCTCCTAAACACATTCAGTTCTTGAATGCGGCGTTGGCCACGGTGTGCCAAATCGCACATGTGCCGGATGTGCGGATCGCATGCGATCCTAGGCCCGCCTTGTCTCGGCTTTGCTCTGTCTGAAGTGCTCGGTACCGCGCGACATTTCATTGTGGAGTGGGGCGCCATTTCATCCAGCGTGGTTCAAATGGCTCTGAGCACTATGGGACTTAACATGTGAGGCGGCATTTTCTGGTCGGCACAACTCTCTTCAGTTTGACAAGATAGTGATTTTAATGCTGTTGGTCCTGCGTTATTTGCCCTGGATGTTAAGGACGTTCACAGGTACAGTGCCTATTTGCACTAAAAGATACAGTGTAGCGCTGTCTCGTTACAAGCTTTTAAAATGAATGGCAATGACAGAAGAGAGGGTTGAGAATTCTCAATTTCTAGTATGAAGTCGCATAATTGACGTGTACTGCGAATTTTCGATGAAACGACATTCCAATACCCTGCATAAATTACGACTATCGACAGATGGGATTCATTGTTCTGTACAACAAGAAGCACTTTGTGCTAAATTTCCATGCATGGATCCGTGCGCTGTGGCCGAGCGGTTCTAGGCGCTTCAGTCCGGAACAGCGCTGCTGCTACGGTCGCATATTCTAATACCGCCTCGGGCATGGATGTGTGTGATGTCCTTAGGTTAGTTAGATTTAAGTAGTTCTAAGTCTAGGGGACTGATGACCTCAGAGGTTAAGTCCCCTAGTGCTTAGAGCCATTCGAACCATTTTTTTCATGCATGGGGCTCATGAAATTCGTGGTAGTAATAGTAAAACTTTGACGTCTCTCGCATTATACGACTGTCGGTTGTAACAGTTTTTAATGTAGGTGAATGAAGAGTATGTAGACTGTATATGTGTATATGTCATTGCAAAGTACGTTCATTAAGACAAGGGGCATGCCTGGAACAATTTTTCGATTTAAAAACCGCTATTGTTCATTTGATGAAGGAAAGTGTGGTAAAGGAGCTAAAATTAGAACATTTGGAATGGATTGTGGACTTTGCATTTTAAGTGAAGTTGGCTGCACACCGTCCACAGTAAGCAACTGAAAGGTAGGAAACAACTTATTTCTGTTTTGATCAGGATGCATTTGAAAAGAAAATCGCGTTTTAGAACAGGCAAATTCTGGCAAAACACAGTCTACTTCCAAAGCTCATTGACACAATGGCCCTTTAGAGCATAGTTTTCTAAATGTTTTGTGGACACTGCCGATCTTTCATCTGGCTTCGAGACCGTTGCCCGTTTCACTTGAAACCATGTCAGTGCATGTGCAGATGTAACTGATCGATGTGCAGTGAAATTCCTGTCTGTAGACAAATCCTTTTGCGTTAATATTGTCTAGGACGTCTACATCGGTTTCCTCAGGCAGAGTTTCCACATCTCAGTAATGAAGTTGCAGCACTGCTACAATACCTCAAACATTTTTCGATTATGAAACTAAATAAGTCACGACTACGTGGTAAGTTACATGCGGAAATCTGTGAACTTCTCCGCGTCTGTCCCTATGCCAACATTCTGGGCCAGGCAAAAATTATATAACGTTTCCAGCCTGTCAAAAATACTTAAATAATACTGAAAATTTGTTTTGTTTGTGATTTATGTTTCTTAGAAATGTGAAGTATAAAACCAGGTCGTATACAGTGCGACTGCATTACCATTTGAATGCAGCACATTCGCAATTTCCCCCTCCTCACATTCAAACAATCTGCTTTGGTAGTGGGGGAAGTGCGCAGCTAAGCTGAACCCTATGAAGCTCATGTCAGGGCATGGTGCATGGGGGCTTAATTATTTTAAATGATGCAAATATTTTTTTTTTATTCTTTAGTAGCTGACTGTCCGGTTACGAAGTCTCGTAACCGGTTGGCCCTGACTAGTATTACTCCGCGATCTGACTGCATAGAATAACAACAAAGAATGAAAGAAAATTTCCGTTAACACAATTAATTAATTAAGTCCCCAGCAACTATAAAACCTACGAAACCAAAGCACAAGTGTACCTGTTCTGTGTGTGGAAGTGTGATTCAACGTACTCATCTGGCACGGTTCTTCCTCAATACGACAAGACATTTACCATGAAGAAATTAAAAAAATAAACATAAATACTATAATTGCACATCGAAACCAGAAATACAGTCTAGTACAAGAACACGAGCCAAATGCTTTGTTGACTGAACCTGTAATGACGCATTATTTAAGACACTGAAATAATAAAAAGAAAAGGGAATTTTTTTACCTTCATATATATTGACGAAAAGCACTCTGATCATTACAATATCTCCATTCGAACAACATCTGCTGTCTAGCCCATCAAACAACTGCATAAAACATGGAACAAGCACTCCCTACTACAACATCTCAACACCGACTCACTACTACTACTCCTCCACAAGCACTGACTACTGCCACATCTCGACAAGCACTGCCAGTGGAGGCGGCGGAATAAAACTCTTTTCTCGCAATCTCTGGCGCTGTGGCTCAGTGTAGCCACCTTTCATATGCCCTTCCTCCACGGGCCAGAATTTGATGGTATTTTTGCCAGCATTGGTGGTGAAAATACCACCAAATTCGTCCACAAAAATACAGACAAAAATAAAAGATAATATTAATACGTAAATATCACATAATTAGATAAAATTTTGGCTTTGCACTGACCTTTCAATAACCTAATATATAAAATACAGTAAGCAATACAAATTTTTAATACATGTGACTTTACATAATAGTTTACACAATACACAAAAAATCTGTTTATACAAATGTTCACATAAAATGCTTTCAACGATTCAAAAAAAAAAACAAGTAGTTGATAGTTCCAGCAGTATCACCCACCAATGGTCTACAGGTGCAGACACCAACGAGTGACATTATTTCAGTAGAGACAGTTCCATCAGTGGCACCCAGCAATGTTAAACAGATGCAGACAGCAAGAAGTAACATCATTTCAGTAGAAACAGTTCTAACAGTGGCACCCAGTAATGTTGAACAGATGCAAACACCAACAAGTGACATTATTTCAGTAGAAGCAGTCCATCAGTGGCACCCGGTAATGTTGAACAGGTGCAGACACCAACAAGTGACATCATTCAGCAGAAGCAGTTCCATTAGTGGCACCCAGCAATGTTGAACAGGTGCAGACACCAACAAGTGACATTATTTCAATAGAAGCAGTCCATTAGTGGCACCCAGCAATGTTGAACAGGTGCAGACACCAACAAGTGACATTATTTCAATAGAAGCAGTCCATTAGTGGCACCCAGTAATGTTGAACAGGTGCAGACACCAACAAGTGACATCATTCAGCATAAGCAGTTCCATTAGTGGCACCCAGTAATGTTGAACACGTGCAGACACCAACAAGTGACATTATCTCAGTAGAAGCAGTCCATTAGTGGCACCCAGTAATGTTGAGCAGGTGCAGACAGCAGTCCATAATATTCACTATCACTAATCACACTGTTCATCAGAGTTTACCAGCAGAAATTAAACATGTCCTAGTGGCACCAATCATGTAGAAAAAGTGCAAGTAACAGTCCATAATATTCACTATCACTAATCACACAGTTCATCAGCAGAAATTAAACATTTCTAGGTGTCACACATCAATGTTGAACAGGTGCAGGTATGAACAACAGTTTGAATGCACACACAATTGCTTTTACAAAATTATTATCAATGCTCTTACACTAAACATACAAATTATAATAAACACACAAATGATATCAGATAATTGTCATACTACTATTACAAATACACAAATATCAGTAAACCTATAATATTTATGGGTGTCAGTGCAAGCCACAACAAACAAGTAAAATAATATTTAGGAGATAGGTCGGTACCAATTATTTGGGATTAGGAAAGGAAAACACACTCACTCACCTTTCATCCACATTAAGTGCTACTGTGTAATTGAATAGTGTTAACTGTGTAAATGCAATTCTGTCAAAATTTGATGTTCAACTTGTGTATCAAGTAGTAGTGGCACAGTGTATAACAGTCAATAATAGTTAGTCAACGTCATAGTCATCATGTCAAGATCAATGTTTGCCAAGCCAAATCAAAATGTATGGTTGCTGAACAACTGTCAGCGTGCCAAGATATGCAAATACTTCCTCTCTTCAAAAAAAAAAAAAAAAATATGTACTGCTTATTGATTTAACAAAGTGTGTGTGTAGACAATCTTCTTTCCACTTGAGTGTTCTAGTCTGCTATCTTCATCCTCCTTGTTCCATATAGACCAACAAAAAAAATATGCTCCTCACTTACTTCACCTCTTATCCACCAAAACTCCAATAATCATCAGCATCACATAATCTCAATACTTCAATAATACCTCTTACGTCGATACATATAAATCTTATCATCAATATCATTTACCTTACCTCTTGTCCACCAAAACTCCAATAATCATCAGTATCACATAATCTCAATACTTCAATAATACCTCTTATGTCGATACATATAAATCTTATCATCAATATCATTTACCTTACCTCTTGTCCACCAAAACTCCAATATCATCAGTATCACATAATCTTAATACTTCAATAATACCTCTTACGTCGATACATATAAACCTTATCATCAATATCATATACCTTACCTCTTGTCCACTAAAACTCCAATAATCATCAACTTCACACAATCTCAATACCTCAATAATACCTCTTCAATACATCGATACATATAAACCTTATCGCCAAGATCATTTCACTTCCATAACAACTCCTTCCTCTAGTCAGTCTCCTCGAACAAGTACAGATAAAATCCTAGTGCAAACTTCAATTCATCATCCCATGCAATCCGAAGACACAATGTCCACACACAACCTCTGTGTAGTCCACCTGAGCCAAATCTTCTACTCATTATGAATTATAAAATACATTTTGGTTATCTTGTCCATCATTAAACAAAAGAAAAGCATACATGACTTCTAACAGCCTTTAGTTTGAATAACTCTCAGTAAGTAAGTACGAGTACGTAGTATGAAAGATCACATAAGACTTTGAGTGAATAAATCGTAATATTTCACAGTGTGTACACCACTTCAAGAATCATGGCAAAACAGAAGCAAACATGTGGAGTATTTCTTGTGTCAAGTGTCACTTCCTATTTCAATTGCTCACGAAGAATGCAGTGTAATAACTGTCAATGGTCTAACCCTAGTGTTGGTTTGTCATGTCGTTAGCTTCCTTCCTATTAGCACAAATTTATACAGCTTCCATAAAACCTCCAGCTCATGTGACTTCTATGAAGTTTCTTGTACCAACGTCGTTCGTAGAATTATAGCAGTTCATTTTCTTATCTTAAAAATATAAGGCACTGAGCGTAAGCAAAACATGCAACAGCGAGTAAATATACCAGTAGAGAACAGAATGTCAACAAGTGGATGCAGCACAATCCCTACAACGAGGCTCTGCCAAGCAAACAATCTATAATTAATACCATAGTGTAACCTAAACTCTATGTTCGTACACTGTACATCAGCATTGCTATATTCTAAATTGAAGAGTAGTTATGACAACAAAACAGAAATGTGTAAATATGTAATCCATACGCAAAGCAGCAAATATATATCTTACATCATAAACAGGTCATTAGCATCATATCAGCATAAGCAAATAAGTGTTCACATGTAATCTTAATAAGTAAACATGAAGGCGCAAGCAGATAAATCACAAAGTGTAACCTACATACATAACCATATCAGCACAACTAATCAGGTGACAATTATAATTTAAATAAATAAGCACAGCAGGCACATAATAAAAAAAAGTGACATCAGTGAAAAAGCATAGCAGCCAAGCGATGCATAATACACACAAGTAACAACCTTGTTCATTAATCCATCATTATCAAAATTAGTTAACACAAAGTATGAATCACGTAATCGCGAGCAGCAAATTACGTCTAAAGTACGTACCTAAGTGGAAATATGTTACCTGAAAAATAAACTCAATTAATAGTTACCTTTTTAGTTTATTACTTTCTTCTTCGAAATGACATTCTTCCTGAAATTTTCTCGATGGCAAGTCCTCTTAACGTCGGACACACACAGAATTTACCTGAAGTTCTTAAATATTTTATACAACCGTATCCTGAAAAATACTGAACGTTAATAACATAATTCATCAAGTCACTATAGCTTTATACTGAATTTAATCGGAGAAATTAGACTGTGTATTTGTTTACGGCTGTCAGTGCATTCGCACTGAGCGCTCGATCACCTGTAGGCGCGTGACGTAGGAAGTAATTGTTTGCGGTCAACGACTGCCTTGTGCGGCGCGCAGACTTGACTGTTGCTTTGAGTATGTGCCGCCGCCAAAACACAGCGCGGTATCCTTGTATTCTTTGCATGTTTACATGTAGCTGTTAGTTTCTCTAAAGTACGTCATTCCACAAAAATTTTAACGTTCGAGCCGAGATTTAAGAGTTTCTACTTCGACAGTGTTATCATGAATAATTTTGCGAATCCTATATGAACCGTTATAAAGCAGAAAATATTTGCGACACAAGCCCTTTCCTTTGTGAGACAAACGATGAGACTTAATTAACACCTTTTGACCAACTGACAAGGTCTTTAAACGACCAGGACGTTTTGCTGATTTCTCTCTTCTAGCAGCCGCAGATGCAATATTTTGTAGGGCCAGGTTGACAACTTCAGAATGCCGCAGTTTCCGTGCAGGCGGGAAAGGAACTATTTCAGAAATGCGATTTGTCGGTACTTTATTTTTTAATATCAATAGAGGCGGTAAAGAAGTTGAATCATTAGGGAGTTCATTCAGAATGTTTTGAAAAATATGAAGATACTGATCCCACGTTCTGTGATTCTGATGACAATAAAGTCGACACAATTTATTGATTTCCTTCACCCATCTCTCTGAAGCGTTAGATTGAGGGTGAAAAAGTGAAATGAAAATTGGTTTAACCTTACGACGCCGTAGAGTACTAAGCCAAATTTTAGAGCGAAACTGTGATCCATTATCTGATATAACCTTATCAACATGACCAACTTCTTTAAGAAAATGTTTGATGAAAGCGTTAGATACTGAACGAGCTGTTGCTTTGCGTAAAGGTGTAAAACACACATATTTTGATGTCAATTCCACTGCTACGAAAATGTACGCAAAACCATTAGTAGAACGAACCACTGGACCGAACAAATCGACTGCAGCCATGTCCTTTAATTTCGCTGGAATGATAGGAAACAACGGTGCTCTGTGAGAAATAGTAGGCGGCTTATCCTTTTGACATAATTTGCATTTGGCAAGAACAGATCGAATACGCTTTTCCATATTACTGAAGCAGCAATTTTTCTCGTAATTTATGAAAGCATTTTCTGGGACCAAAGTGTGCATAACTGAAATGTGTGTACCAAATCAATTTATTGACCCACTCATCAGGAATACAAACTAACCAAACAGAGTTGTCGACCGATTTTCGTTTAAAAAGAATATCATTGCGAACTAAATAATACTGTCTAATCGCTACGCTTTCCTTTCTCCTCCACTTCTCCTTAATGTCCTTCCAGATTAGTTCCTTGTTTTGCTCCTTAGCGATGTGCTGCAGCGAAGACGAAATAAAATTCTCAAACGCAACACCTTGAATGTACATCAAACAATAATTGTTTTCTTTGCAATCCTCTTCAGCACTCTGTTTCAAACCCATAGGTGCACGTGATAAAGCATCAGCAATAATATTTGAAGAACCCTGAATGTAAACAATACTAAAGTCAAATTCCTGTAGATACAACGCCCATTGTGACAATCTTCCATGAGTTAATTTTGTTGACATAAGAAATTCCAGAGCTCGATGATCGGTGTAAACCTTAGTATGTCTGCCATACAAAAATATGCGAAATTTTGTGAAAGCCCATACAACAGCCAAAGCTTCAAGTTCCGTAATCGAATAATTCTTTTCTGATTTAAAGAGAACACGACTTCCAAATGCAATAGTTTTCTGTACTACAACGCCGTTTTCTTCTATCTCTTGAAATAAGTGTGCACCTAGTCCTTTGTATGATGAGTCCGTCGCCAAACAAAAATCTTTAGATAAATCCGGATGTGAAAGAAGTGGAGCAGCAACTAAAGCATCACGAAGTTGTTCAAATTCTGATTGAGCTTCCTCATCCCAACACCAATTAGAATTCCTTCCAGATAGTTCACATAAACGAGGTGTGGCCAAATCGTCCAATCTAACAAAGCGTCTAAGAAAATTACAGACACCAAGGAAACTACGAACATCACGTTTTGTGGTAGGAACAGCATAATTACGAATAGCATCTAGTTTCTCTGGATCAGGAAGAACACCTTCTGTAGAAATAATATGACCAAGAAATTTCACCTGAGAACGACCAAATTCAGATTTTTCCAAGTTCACAGTAATGCCAACTCTTGCAAAGATACGTAATAATGAATCCAAAATTTTGTTATGCTCACTCCAAGAACGTTTAGCAATAAGAATATCGTCAACATATGAAGTAATATTGTCACGAAGATAAACAGGTAAGATTTAGTTTAAACTACGAATGAATGCTACTGAAGATACAGTAAGTCCAAACGGTAATTTCCGAAACTGGTAACAGTTACCAAAGGCTAAAAAGGCAGTGTATTTTCTACAATCAGGGTGGAGTTCTATTTGCCAAAAACTTGCGCGCATATCAATCGTGGATAAAACTTTAATTCCATGGAAATGTTGAGGAAGTTCATCTAAATTTTGTGGACGGTCAGTTTCAGGAATGATGATATTATTTATCTGTCTGGAATCCAGAACCAAACGAATTGACCCATCCTTTTTAAGAACGACATGTAATGGGCTGGTATAAGGACTGACTGCTGGCTCAATAATGCCTTGATCTAACATGTATTGAAGTTCACTCTTAACCTTGTCTCTGTACGCCAAAGGAATAGCGTACGTTTTCCCGCGAAATGGTGTGTGTTCTTTTACTTTAAATACACTCCTGGAAATTGAAATAAGAACACCGTGAATTCATTGTCCCAGGAAGGGCAAACTTTATTGACACATTCCTGGGGTCAGATACATCACATGATCACACTGACAGAACCACAGGCACATAGACACAGGCAACAGAGCATGCACAATGTCGGCACTAGTACAGTGTATATCCACCTTTCGCAGCAATGCAGCCTGCTATTCTCCCATGGAGACGATCGTAGAGATGCTGGATGTAGTCCTGTGGAACGGCTTGCCATGCCATTTCCACCTGGCGCCTCAGATGGACCAGCGTTCGTGCTGGACGTGCAGACCGCGCGAGACGACGCTTCATCCAGTCCCAAACATGCTCAATGGGGGACAGATCCGGAGATCTTGCTGGCCAGGGTAGTTGACTTACACCTTCTAGAGCACGTTGGGTGGCACGGGATACATGCGGACGTGCATTGTCCTGTTGGAACAGCAAGTTCCCTTGCCGGTCTAGGAATGGTAGAACGATGGGTTCGATGACGGTTTGGATGTACCGTGCACTATTCAGTGTCCCCTCGACGATCACCAGTGGTGTACGGCCAGTGTAGGAGATCGCTCCCCACACCATGATGCCGGGTGTTGGCCCTGTGTGCCTCGGTCGTATGCAGTCCTGATTGTGGCGCTCACCTGCACGGCGCCAAACACGCATACGACCATCATTGGCACCAAGGCAGAAGCGACTCTCATCGCTGAAGACGACACGTCTCCATTCGTCCCTCCATTCACGCCTGTCGCGACACCAGTGGAGGCGGGCTGCACGATGTTGGGGCGTGAGCGGAAGACGGCCTAACGGTGTGCGGGACCGTAGCCCAGCTTCATGGAGACGGTTGCGAATGGTCCTCGCCGATACCCCAGGAGCAAGTGTCCCTAATTTGCTGGGAAGTGGCGGTGCGGTCCCCTACGGCACTGCGTAGGATCCTACGGTCTTGGCGTGCATCCGTGCGCCGCTGCGGTCCGGTCCCAGGTCGACGGGCACGTGCACCTTCCGCCGACCACTGGCGACAACATCGATGTACTGTGGAGACCTCACGCCCCACGTGTTGAGCAATTCGGCGGTACGTCCACCCGGCCTCCCGCATGCCCACTATACGCCCTCGCTCAAAGTCCGTCAACTGCACATACGGTTCACGTCCACGCTGTCGCGGCATGCTACCAGTGTTAAAGACTGCGATGGAGCTCCGTATGCCACGGCAAACTGGCTGACACTGACGGCGGCGGTGCACAAATGCTGCGCAGCTAGCGCCATTCGACGGCCAACACCGCGGTTCCTGGTGTGTCCGCTGTGCCGTGCGTGTGATCATTGCTTGTACAGCCCTCTCGCAGTGTCCGGAGCAAGTATGGTGGGTCTGACACACCGGTGTCAATGTGTTCTTTTTTCCATTTCCAGGAGTGTAGATATTGTAAGCCTTGTATAGTTCCTGTGTGATGACTAAATACTGTAGCATGTGAAGTCAAAATTTGGTGCAGTTCTTCTCTTGCAACGTCATCTGGCACTTCAGCTTTCTTAACCTTTTCATTAATTAATTCTTCGCTATTAATTATATCATCCATCGCGTCTCTATATCTATTGTCGTTGTCATGAATAAACACACTGTCGTCATAATGCTCAACGAAAACATCAGAAGTAAGAAACCTTAAACATTTTGTATCTGATTCAGTTGCTAAACACTCGAAAAATTTCAAACATTTCGGCATTCCGGCAACAGTCAAATTCACACTTCCTTCTTTAAAGTTTAAAATTACCTTATGTGTGTTAAGAAACTCCATACCTAATATAATTTGTGTACTGAGTAATGGAACAATAATAAAATTAGCAGAAAATTCGTATCCTTGACATATGAAATTTAGATTGGTCTGCTGTTTGACTTCCACACTTTTTCCAGAAATAGCTCCTCGAATTGTAGTTTTAGAAACAGGTAACACAGGACAAGCAATAGTTCTTACACATATACGAAAAACTGATTCACTAATGACATTCAGTGGGCTCCCAGAATCTAAAACTGCAGTGAACTTATTCTTACCCACACATACTTCAATAATAGGATGTAAAAATGCTTCCACATTATTTTCCTTTTCGTCTAGCAAAATGTCTCTCATATCTTCCAGGCGTACGTAGTGTAAAGTCGTAGTGTCATTACTTTCTGAACCGTCTATATTGCTGCCAGAAGCCGAAGCTACAAGTCATTGTCGATTGCTTGCGTCACGTCTTTGATTATTCGCGTCATTTCGCGGATCAATTTCTACGATTTGCACTTGTCTCTCTGAAGTTCTGTCACGTGGAGGATGCCAATTAGGTCCCTCCTGTCTGTTAGATACAAATTCTTGGTTGTGTCTGTTATTAAAATTTCTATTTTCCTGTCTGTCTGCATGACTACTTCTTGTGCAATTTCGACTGTCACTTCTGAAATTATTGTTGTATCTACTACCCTGGTTATTTCTGTAGTAAGAATTTCTATTACTGTATAAATAACTTCTGTCTTGATGATACCGATTACTGTTTCCGTATGATTGATCATTCCGGTAAAATTTCCGTTATTATAACTGTCTGTGTAATTTCTGTTAGAACGTCTGTTATTGTCATAAGGCTGGTATCTATTGTCCTGTCTGTTTCGTCTGTCATTCTCAAAATTACCGCTATAACGTCCGTTCCGATCACTATCCCTTTTCTCTGACAATCTATTGTAATTACTGTTACTGAAAAAATTACAAGAAGTCCCGTCGTCGTTGTTATACTCAAGTTCTTGTAGCAAAGTCTCAAAAGTCTCAATGTCGTCTTTACATCTTCCAGCTAAAGCAATTTGTCTTATGGATTGTGGCAGCTTAGTTAAACAAATGCGAATTAATTCAGTTGGGCTATAAGAGCTGGAAAGGAACTGATTCTTTCGAATCATGTCTTCAAAGTATTCTGCTGGCGTACGGAACTCAGACTGTTTAAAATTACGCTGCATAATAAGACTATGTTTGACTCTGTCTTGTGTGTTTTCGGACCAATATGCCGATAGAAATGCATGATAAAAATCATTTAAATTATAACAATCTCTAATAAGTGTGCGCATGCGCGTCGCCGGTTCGTTTTCTAAACATCCACACATAAATTCCAGTTAGCGACTTAGTGGCCAATTTGGTGGAAGTGCGTACATAAATTGATCTAACCATGAACATGGATGTATGTCATTCTTGGAATTGCGAAAGATCTTAAATTTCCGAATAGTCAAAAAGTGTTTATAGTCAAAGTTTTCGCCTCGTGGCGACAAGGACCTACCGCGTCTGTCCCAGTCCGAATGTCGATTATTGTCAAGTTCTCGCGCCTGGCGCTCTCTTGTTGCTTCTCGTAAATGAAATAAATTACTTTCTTCAAACCCCTCTGCTATCTGTGATTCTAAATTTCTTTTGCTGTCTTTTCCTACGATTTCGCCTTCAATTTGTTTGACTTGCTTTTGTAATGCCTCAAATTCCCTTTTAATCCGTTCCTTAAATTTTCCCTGATTTTCAACATGCTTATTTATGTTCTGGTACTCTTCGGTTTCTGCAAATGGCAATGGAGCTGTATCATCTGAATCTCTGTCCCCATTTAAACTAAGACTTGGCAGTTTATCTGAAATCTCCTCAACTCTTTCCGATAAGTCACCAATTTTTTCTTTCTGTTTATTTACGTCTTCTGTAAGTGTCGCGACTCGGGTTTCAGTATTGACACATTTAGTAGTTAACTGTTCATATTGTTGCGTTAGGTTATTTATTCTGTCATTTGGTACGGATTCCTCGATTCTCTCAAATATTTCCTCCTTATCGTGTGCACGTTGTAAATTTAACTCTGAAAATTTCTGTACTATCACGCGATCTCTTTCCTCCTGTTTTCTATCCTGTTCCTTTTGTCTGATTTCTATTGAAATTAATCTATTATTGTGAGCATTCAAAATCGGTTGTACTTCTTCTCTAATTTCTTTCTTTAATTCATCTTTCATGTTTTTGAAACATGTCCCTATTCGTGAGTCTAACCGTGTTTCCATTGTTTCCATCTCTGTTTTAATTGTTCGTATTTGTGATCCCACTGTTTTTAATTCAGATCTTAACTGTGTTTCCATTGTTCCCATATCAGTTTTTAATTCAGATCCCAAAGTTCCCATCTCTGTTTGAATTGTTCCTATTTGTGATCCCAGTGAGTCTAACCGTGTTTCCATTGTTCCCATATCAGTTTCTAACCGTGATCCCAAATTTAATATTGGACTCATCAACTGCTCCATGTTAACTTGTTCGAAATTCTTTTCGCCCCTAACATTTCCCGCAAAACCAGTTTCCTTCGTCATAGCTGTAAAGCTATCTGTGTTCGATACTATTCCAAAATCTTCTGTCGTTAATCTCGTATTCTGAAAATTTTTTGATTGTGAAAAATTTTGAAATGGTTCCGGACTATTTTCCCGACTTATTAAATTGTTTTCAACTTCATCATTCATCATACTGTTCTCCTGTATTGGCGAGTTCGCCATGTTAACAATTTCGTCATTCTCACTATTCATCATTTTTGCCTTTTTCATTGATCGCGTAATCATTTACAAAACATACAAAACTCGTCACTATACGAAAATTACACACAATCACACTATATCTCCAACAATACCATTCACACGAAATGTTTCCCTGAAACACGATTAACGAACAATTGAAATAATTGCACTAAATTGTCAAACCCGTAGACAAGACAACAAAAATTAAATTCTGCAAAAAAAAAAAAAAATACCATTAGAAGAATGACAATTACCAAATCTACACATGCAATATAGACTACAATTACTAAACTACAAATTACTACAATAATACTACTGTCTGCTATTTTTGCAATCAGAATAATTCCAAGGGACGATCCGAAGCAGCGGTCGCCACGTGCATGGGGGCTTAATTATTTTAAATGATGCAAATATTTTTTTTTTATTTTTTAGTAGCTGACTGTCCGGTTACGAAGTCTCGTAACCGGTTGGCCCTGACTAGTATTACTCCGCGATCTGACTGCATAGAATAACAACAAAGAATGAAAGAAAATTTCCGTTAACACAATTAATTAATTAAGTCCCCAGCAACTATAAAACCTACGAAACCAAAGCACAAGTGTACCTGTTCTGTGTGTGGAAGTGTGATTCAACGTACACATCTGGCACAGTTCTTCCTCAATACGACAAGACATTTACCATGAAGAAATTAAAAAAATAAACATAAATACTATAATTGCACATCGAAACCAGAAATACAGTCTAATACAAGAACACGAGCCAAATGCTTTGTTGACTGAACCTGTAATGACGCATTATTTAAGACACTGAAATAATAAAAAGAAAAGGGAATTTTTTTACCTTCATATATATTGACGAAAAGCACTCTGATCATTACAATATCTCCATTCGAACAACATCTGCTGTCTAGCCCATCAAACAACTGCATAAAACATGGAACAAGCACTCCCTACTACAACATCTCAACACCGACTCACTACTACTACTCCACAAGCACTGATTACTGCCACATCTCAACAAGCACTGCCAGTGGAGGCGGCGGAATAAAACTCTTTGGCGCAATCTCTGGCGCTGTGGCTCAGTGTAGCCACCTTTCAATGGCTCACAAGCCGAATTCTTGGCTTCTCCAGGTTTGAGGGAATGGCCAACGGCCTTGCCTCTGTGGGAACACCAGTTCCAGTCATATCACCGCTGTTAAGCGTTGTCCAGCTGGGCTGGCACTTGGATGGCTGACCATCCGATCTGCCAAGCGCTGTTGGCAAGCGGTGTGCACTCAGCCCTTGTGAGGCAAACTGAGGAGCTACTTGATTGAGAAGTAGCGGCTCCGTTCTCGGAAACTGACGTATGGCCTGGAGAGTGGTGTGCTAAACCCCCCCCCCCTCCCACACACACACACACACACACACATCCGCATCCACTGACGCCTATGGGGTGATGATGACTTGACGGCCGGTCGGTACCGTTAGGCTTTCATGGCCTGTTTGGGTGGAGTTTAGGTTTTTGGGTTTAAGGGAATGGCTCCAACCCAAAACCATACCTACATCTTGGTGAACCTGGCTCTTGGCAGCTCTATATTCTGCTGAATACCTCCAAGAAATCAACGAACTAATGGACATTATCGTCTACAGCTTACCAGCTTTTATTCAAAAAGCCAAGGTAGCTCTTAAGATAAACAAGTATATAGTATTACATAACCTCCTTCATCAGTGGTCACCTTTGGGGGGGGGGGGGGGGAGGGCGAGGTTGAGCCGTAGTTGTGTCAGGCTCTTCGAAAAGCGCGCCAGCCGGAGTGCTTTTGTTTCGCGTCGAGTGTTTGCGGTGGCGCTTTCAGTTTGGCGCGCTGTTTGGATCGCTACCGCCCTCAGGCGGGAGGTGGAGCAAGTGTACGGTCGCGCGACGATCGAGGAGGACGTACAGGGCGGTGACCGAGAGAGGTTGCGGCGCGATCGGGGCCCTGTTGTTGTTGGGGGTCGTCAGCTGCTTGTCACGTGCTTTGCCCGACCTCTTGGCTGTCAAGGGGTAAGTCTGCCTTACCCGCATGTACGTGGCTTATGAAGCTTAGAAGCCGTGGTGCAGGAGATCAGCGCGTGGGACCGTATGTCTTCCTATCGGCAGTTAAACCACTGGCAGCGGTTGGCTATGACGAGCATTTGGAAGTGCAACGTGTTCCCGGCGCTGTGGTGGAGTGTGAGAAGTTGAGTACTGTTTTTATGTAACAGAAAAAAGGGGTTTTTCAAATTCTAGTGAACTGTATGAGTTTCTTCACCAGTGGTTTTGTTGGGGTCTTCCCACCACAGTTTTCGTTTGCCTATCCGCAGGAATGTGGTAATTGCTCCTTGGTCGGACCGTTTCATTCACACCTCGATTGGGTGATTTACGGGGTCGGTGCAGGCACCGCCCTTCTGGGCTTGAGTAACTCGGGGAGGTGGTGGCTTGTAATGGAAGTTTTGGGGCTGATCTGCGGTGGCCCTGTAGACCACCAGTAACTATTCCCCCTATCGTGATTTTGACCCCTTTACACGTGTTACTCCCTCACCGACCTAAGGAAAATTTTTTTGGGAACTGCCTTTAATGTGAAGGTCTGTGTGATGCCTTATTCACATTTATCTTGTAACAACTGACAGGTGTAATATAAGTTTTTTAACTGGCGAGAGACAACTATTTTAGCTTTAGTACAAACTAGCTACTTAAAGGTTTTTTTAAAGGATTGTTCTCTTATATATACAACAAGTTTAAAATCTTATTATTGGGAAGTTGTTAACGTCATACCTTGCCAACAATTAAAAAGAACTCTTTTAAATAGCACAAACACACACACACACACACACACACACACACACACACATATATATATATATATATATATATATATATATATTTACTTACTTATCGCGAATGGACCCAGAAGGATCACGCAAAGCTTTCTGACGTCGTTTCTTCCATACTTCTTTCATTCGTTCTCCATGTTTGCTTTTTCTTTCTTCTGTCCATTTTGTTCCTGGTCTCTTTAGTGCTTCCTTCTCCGACAATACATTCCACTTTTCCATCTTATTTCTAAACGTTTTTCTATCTTTGACATCTTTAAGTTCAATATTTGCTTTTTGTAAATCTAATTTTACTTGGCTAATCCATGGTGTTGTTGATTTGACTTTTTCTATGTAAGTGAGAATTCTGTTGGTGAGTCGTGTGGGGGGAAGTCTAGTGACATGTCCATAAAATTTTAATCTTCGCCTTCGTATGTCTGCTGCCAGGTTTGATATAGTTTCTGTGGTTCTTCTTGATTGTATCCGGTATCCTTCTTCTGTTAATTTTGGACCTAAAATCTTTCTCATAATTTTTCGTTCTTCTTTTAGTATTTTTTCTAAATCAGATTTTGTGTGGAGTGTGAGCGTTTCACTAGCATACAGTGCTGCTGGCTTAATTACTGCGCAGTAGTGTCTGATTTTTGTGTTCGAGGAGATGCATTTTTTATTGTATATTTCATGTGTCATACCATATGCTCTCTTCATTTTCTGTTGTCTGATATTCTGTGCAACTTTCTCTCCTCCGGTTGGCTCCAAAATTTCACCTAGGTATTTAAAATGTTTTACTCTATTTATTTTTCCATATTTTGTGTTCAAACTGTGTATATGGAATTTCGTACAGAAAAATTCTGTCTTTTGAAACGAAATTTGTAAACCTACTTTATCCGCGCATTCCTTAAGGATCTCCATTTGTTTGGTGGCGATTTCTTCATCATCTGCAAGTATGGCCAAGTCGTCCGCGAATGCTAAACAAGATATCTCCACGTTGTCTTTGGTTCTACCAAGATGGATTGGTTTCCAGTAGGATTGATTTTTTAATTCTTTTTCCCATTCCTTAATGACTTTATCCAGGACTATATTAAACAAAAGTGGAGATAGCCCGTCACCTTGACGTACTCCAGTTTTTATGAGAAAAGGTTCAGAGATTTCTCCCCTGAATTTAACTTTAGATACAGTGTCTGTCAGTGATTCTTTGATAAGCCTTAGTGTTTTGGAGTCAAGTCCAAGTTCCTCTAAAATGTTAAACAAAGATTGCCGGTCAATTGAGTCATAGGCTTTCTTAAAATCTACAAATGTACAAATTATGGGGGCATTTCTAATTGCTTTGTGTTTTAATATTGTCTTTAAATTAAATATTTGTTCTATGCATGAGCGACCGGGGCGGAAGCCTGCTTGATAATCACCAATTTGGCATTCCAGCTGCTCTTGTGTTCTTTTCAGCAGGCATGTTGAGAGAATTTTGTAGGTGACTTGTAAAAGTGAGATTCCCCTGTAGTTATTGACATTTGTTCTGTCTCCTTTTTTATGTAACGGGTGAATAAGGGCACATTTCCACTCCTCTGGTAATTTTTCTGTTTCCATTTTTTTGTTATTATTTTTGTGAGCTCTTGCAACGTCTTTGGTCCTAGGTTTTTTAATAGCTCTGCAACAATGCCATCTTCGCCAGATGTTCTATTATTTTTTAAGTTTTTAATGTGACATTTGATTTCTTCCTGTGTTGGTGGTAATGAATCCGGTTGAGCGTTGGCACAGATTTCTTTCGCAAACCTTAAACTAGGTTCTGGGCAATTTAGTAGGTTAGAAAAATATTGAGCCAATACTTGACAGTTTTCCTGGTTTGTTAGGGCTAATTTACCATCTGGTTTTCTGAAACATAAATTTTGAGGGATTTTTTTTTTTGGTCATCAGTCTACTGACTGGTTTGATGCAGCCCGCCACAAATTCCTTTCCTGTGCTAATCTCTTCATCTCAGAGTAGCACTTGCAACCTAAGTCCTCAATTATTTGCTTGACGTATTCCAATCTCTGTCTTCCTCTACAGTTTTTGCCCTCTACAGCACCCTCTAGTACCATGGAAGTCATTCCCTCATGTCGTAGCAGATGTCCTATCATCCTGTCCCTTCTCCTTATCAGTGTTTTCCACATATTCCTTTCCTCTCCGATTCTGCGTAGAACCTCCTCATTCCTTACCTTATCAGTCCACCTAATTTTCAACATTCGCCTATAGCACCACATCTCAAATGCTTCGATTCTCTTCTGTTCCGGTTTTCCCACAGTCCATGTTTCACTACCATACAATGCTGTACTCCAGACGTACATCCTCAGAAATTTCTTCCTCAAATTAAGGTCGGTATTTGATATTAGTAGACTTCTCTTGGCCAGAAATGCCTTTTTTGCCGTAGCGAGTCTGCTTTTGATGTCCTCCTTGCTCCGTCCGTCATTAGTTATTTTACTGCCTAGGTAGCAGAATTCCTTAACTTCATTGACTTCGTGACCATCAATCCTGATGTTAAGTTTCTGGCTGTTCTCATTTCTACTACTTCTCATTACCTTCGTCTTCCTCCGATTTACTCTCAAACCATACTGTGTACCCATTAGACTGTTCATTCCGTTCAGCAGATCATTTAATTCTTCTTCACTTTCACTCAGGATAGCAATGTCATCTGCGAATCGTATCATTGATATCCTTTCACCTTGTATTTTAATTCCACTCCTGAACCTTTCTTTTATTTCCATGATTGCTTCCTCGATATACAGATTGAAGAGTAGGGGTGAAAGGCTACAGCCTTGTCTTACACCCTTCTTAATACGAGCACTTCGTTCTTGATCGTCCACTCTTATTATTCCCTCTTGGTTGTTGTACATATTGTATATGACCCGTCTCTCTCTATAGTTTACCCCTACTTTTTTCAGAATCTCGAACAGCTTGCACCATTTTATATTGTCGAACGCTTTTTCCAGGTCGACAAATCCTATGAAAGTGTCTTGATTTTTCTTTAGCCTTGCTTCCATTATTAGCCGTAACGTCAAAATGGCCTCTCTCGTCCCTTTACTTTTCCTAAAGCCAAACTGATCGTCACCTAGCGCATTCTCAATTTTCTTTTCCATTCTTCTGTATATTATTCTTGTAAGCAGCTTCGATGCATGAGCTGTTAAGCTGATTGTGCGATAATTCTCGCACTTGTCAGCTCTTGCCGTCTTCGGAATTGTGTGGATGATGCTTTTCCGAAAGTCAGATGGTATATCGCCAGACTCATATATTCTACACACCAACGTGAATAGTCGTTTTGTTGCCACTTCCCCCAATGATTTTAGAAATTCTGATGGAATGTTATCTATCCCTTCTGCCTTATTTGACCGTAAGTCCTCCAAAGCTCTTTTAAATTCCGATTCTAATACTGGATCCCCTATCTCTTCTAAATCGACTCCTGTTTCTTCTTCTATCACATCAGACAACTCTTCACCCTCATAGAGGTTTTCAATGTATTCTTTCCACCTATCTGCTCTCTCCTCTGCATTTAGCAGTGGAATTCCCGTTGCACTCTTAATGTTACCACCGTTCCTTTTAATGTCACCAAAGGTTGTTTTGACTTTCCTGTATGCTGAGTCTGTCCTTCCGACAATCATATCTTTTTCGATGTCTTCACATTTTTCCTGCAACCATTTCGTCTTAGCTTCCCTGCACTTCCTATTTATTTCATTCCTCAGCGACTTGTATTTCTGTATTCCTGATTTTCCCGGAACATGTTTGTACTTCCTCCTTTCATCAATCAACTGAAGTATTTCTTCTGTTACCCATGATTTCTTCGCAGCTGCCTTCTTTGTACCTATGTTTTCCTTCCCAACTTCTGTGATGGTCCTTTTTAGAGATGTCCATTCCTCTTCAACTGTACTGCCTACTGCGCTATTCCTTATTGCTGTATCTATAGCGTTAGAGAACTTGAAACGTATCTCGTCATTCCTTAGTACTTCCGTATCCCACTTCTTTGCGTATTGATTCTTCCTGACTAATGTCTTGAACTTCAGCCTACTCTTCATCACTACTATATTGTGATCTGAGTCTATATCTGCTCCTGGGTACGCCTTACAATCCAGTATCTGATTTCTGAATCTCTGTCTGACCATGATGTAATCTAATTGAGGGATATATCCTCGTATTTTATCTGCGAAAGTTCTGTAGAAGTCTCTTGTATTATAGTTTTAGAAATTTTCTTCTATGGCATCCAGTTGTGCCTTTGTGTACTTCCTTTTTGCTTGCCTAATAGATTTTGAAACCTGTTTTCTAACCTCGTTAAATAAATGTAGACTTTCTTGTGATTTTTTACTGTTATATTCTTGAAATGCCTTTTTTCTCCTTTCCAATGCATTTTCACAGTCTGAATCCCACCAACGGTGTTTGAATATCTTTTTCAAGGGAATGGTTTCCTTAGCTATTCGCGTGATTTTAGAATGAAATTCTTCCCATGTGTTTGCCTTTTCCTTCTCCCATTCTTCTTTTACTTTAGATTCTTTAATCTTCTTGGTGTCATATTTCTGTATTTCTGTTTTCTTCTGATGACTTCTTCGTGCTGTAAACTTGATTTTAATTCTAGTTAGGTAATGGTCTGAATCAATGTTTACTCTTCTGCGTACTTGGACGTCGTAAATTTCTTTTTGTACTGGGTATGAAATCGCCACATGATCTATTTGAAACTCGCCAATTTGTTGTATAGGAGATCTCCATGTCTTTTGTTTTCTTGGACATTTTCTTAGAGATGTTGACATTATCTTCAGGTTATTCTGCTTACATAGTTCGACGAGCCTTGTACCATTTTTATTGGTAAATTTATGTGCAGGATATTTGCCTATGGTTTTTTGGTGGATTTTCTCTCTACCAATTTGGGCATTAAAATCGCCGAGTAGAACTTTTGTATCATCTTTTGGAATCTTGGCCATTATATTCTCCAAATTTTCCCAGAACTTTTCTGTTTCTATGGGGTTTTTCTTGTTGTCTCCGTTTGTGGGAGCATGAACATTAACCATTGTGTATGTTTTGTTGGCACATTGTAAGCGCATCGTCATTATCCTATTATTTACGGGAGTAACTTCCTTGATGGAGCTGAGCACGCTCTTGTGTATGATAAATGCCATCCCGAGATGGGGGCCTCCTCTTCCGATATATATATATATATATATATATATATATATATATATATATATATATATATATATATATATATATATATATGAGTTAAAATATTACTATTGGGAAGTTGTTAACGTCATACCTGGCAATCTCCTTTTCATAAAGAAAATTTGTCAGCTATTCGAAATAGTTTTTTTTAATTAATGCCAGGCTTAAAAATTTATTATTGAGAAAGCCATTTAAAATAAAAGGATAACCTCAGCAGTGTGTGTTATTTGACCAGCACCTCCTGGCCCCTACTTCCACGATAACGTTTTTGGAGTAACATGTGTACTTGAGTTGTTGTTTGTGAACCGCCCTAGTTGACGGTTCAGTATTGTTAAGAACAAACAGTATATTAAAAAAATTTACAGTGAGAGGCCAATGTCAGGATTCCCTGACTCCTGCACAGAAGTCGACAAGAGTTTAACTAACTTACACCACGCATTGCTCGAAATGTCCAAAATAACCTTTTTGAGTGGGAAGTACTTCATAAGTGGATGAAAATTGTCACCTGCTGCAGATGCTGTAAATACAGTAGCTTTCAGTTTTTGGATCACTTCCAGAATGTAGTTTTTCATGACATATTATTGTCTCTGAAAACAGCTAAAAATTTCAATGTTAAGACTCATTAATCATATGCCCTTTCGGTGTAGTCAAAATATCAGTTTAATTTCATGCTAGAAACTCTAAAAATGAGGATTACAGTGACTTAGCAGCAATTTATTTTTTACATACCATGTGTACATGTCACAAACTGCATTATTTGATGTACTCCCTATGTTCGCTCAAAACCTTTCACAACCAAGATAGTACCATCAGCAAACAGTAATACTTTGGAATCAGTTGTCATGTTACAAGACATGCAGTACTTCCAGCACTGGCCACTGAGACACCTCTCACTCCCCAATGACACAAATTTTGCAGTAATATTTTGCAGTCAACACAACTAACTATTTAATCCGTCCAGTATCTCACAGAAAAAAGAAGGTAGATCATTTTCCGTTGTTAAACCACTTCTGAAATCAACCTGTACCTTTGACAGGAAGTTATGTGAACTGAAATGTTCAGTTGCCCTTATACGTAAAACGTTTTTAATAGAAAGAAAGGGACAAGATGGAC
The DNA here is from genome assembly GCF_023898315.1 of Schistocerca nitens. Lineage (NCBI taxonomy): Eukaryota > Metazoa > Arthropoda > Insecta > Orthoptera > Acrididae > Schistocerca > Schistocerca nitens. Next base: position 448,873,183 of record NC_064620.1, read on the forward strand.
AATTTTATATCCACGCCATAGAAAAGTTCTAAAATTGTCTACATTATCCCTTTCTTCATCTTTATAAATCAATTTCCCCGCCTAGTACTTTAATCGTTTAGGACACTGACTGTTCCTGAAGGAAAAATTACAGATGTGGCTAAGTCCTGGGCTAACACGTGGACTACAGTACTTTAGTATCCTCCTAGATACCCCATCATATCCATAAGCGTCTGTAGTCTTCGGCAATTTAATTTTTGACTCAGTGTCCGTCCTTGTCATGATCACGGGGGTGTACTTCAAATATCAATGTTGGAGAGACATTTCCTAAGAGAGTTCTATCATTCCCCATAGAAGCTACGTTCTAATTTAATTCACCTTCTATATTCAGAAAGTGATTGTTAAATACTAGACGTACATCTAACTTACCAATAACAACACATTTTTACTATGTGCTTACTTTATAACCACAATCTTATGCTATATGTCAAACACTTCCTTCATATCTGATGATATGGTTTTAATTTTATCCTGAGAATTAATTACTCTATTTCTGTGCCCCATGATTTTTGGCTTTCTAATGGGCTTTTTAAGCACCTTACAGTACTATTTCAATGAGCTACTACTGCACGATTGTTACTGACCCTAGCGCTTTGGTATAGTTCTCACTTGGTTCCGCGATCTACATTACATCCTTATCAAGATAGTCAGCCATGTAGATTGCCTGTTACTGCCAGTACCCTCCTTAAACATTTTAATCGAAAGCAACTTTCAAAGAGCATGAGTAGTATTTTGGGAGAAACGTTATATTTAAAGTCTATGTTTTCATTCCGAGATGTCTTAACAGATGTCACATCATCCTGTCCCTTCCTGCTCCGGTGTTTTCCACACATTCCTTTCCTCGTCAATTCTGCGGAGAACCTTCTCCTGGGATACCTTATCAGCCCACCCAATTTTCAACGTCCTGCTATAGTACCGTATCTCAAATGTTTCTAGTCTTTTCTTCTCCAGTTTTCCAACAGTTCATGTTTTACTACCATACAATGCTGTGCTCCAAGCATACATTCTCAGAAACTTCTTTCTCAAATTAAGGCGTATGTTAGACATTTGTAGTCTTATCTTAGCCAGGAATGCCCTTTTTTGCCAATGCTAGTTTGCTTTTTAAGTCTTCCTCGCTCCGTCCGTCAAGGGTTATTTTGCTGCCTAGGTAGCATAATTCTTTAACTTCGTCTACTTTGTGATCACCAATTCTGATACGAAGTTTCTCGCTGTACTCATGTCTGCTACGTCTCATTACTTCCGTCTTTCTTTGGTTTACTCTCAATCTATGTTCTGTACTCAGTAGACTGTTAATTCCATTCAATAGGTATTGTAATTTTTCCTCACCTTCACTTGGGAAAGCAATGTTATCAGCGAATTTTATCATTGTTGTCAATTAACTTCGAATTTTAATCATACTCTTGCACCCTTTTTTCTGTAATTGATTCTTCGATGTGTGGATTGACCAGTAGTGGCGAAAGGCATCATTCCTGTCTTACACCTTTTTTAACTGGAGCAACTCGTTCCTTGCCTTCCAGTCTTATTGTTCCCTCCTCGTTGTTTTATATATCTTTCCCCATAACTTACCCCTATTTTTTCAGAATTTCGAACAGCTTGCACAATTTACCATTGTCGTGCACTATGTCCAGGTCGACAAATCCTATGAAAGTGTCTTAATTTTCCCTTAGTATTGCTTTCATTACCAACCATAACGACCGAACTGCCTCTGTGGTGCCTGTAACTTTCCTTAACGCCAAACTGATCCTCATCTAACACAGCCTCAGTTTTCTTTTCCATCCTTCCGTATATTAGTCAGCAACTTTTCTCGCCCTTGCCAGCTCTTGCAACCTTTGGAATTGAGTGGACGATGTTTTTCCGGAAGTCAGACGGTATATCGCCAAACTAATACATTCTACAATGTTTACACTTTCCACAATGATTTTAGAAATTCTGGCAGAATTTGATTTATCCCTTCTGTCTTATTTGATCTTAGGTCTTCCAAAGCTCTTTTAAATTCTGATTCTAATATTGGACCTCCTATCTCTTCCCTACTGACTCCTGTTTCCTTCTTCCATCCCGTCATCAGAGAAGTCTTTCCTCTCGCAGAGGCCTTTTATGTACTCTTTTCACCGATGTGCTGTCTCCTCTGCATTTAACAGTGGCAGTCCTAATGTTACCACTCTTGCTTCTAATTTCACTAAACGTTGCTTTGACTTTACTACTCCTTCTGCCAGTAATTTACTTTTCGGTTTCTTCAGACTTTTCATGCCGCCATTTCGCTGTAGCTTCCATTTCGGCTTTTTTCTGGAGCTCTTGACGTTACACTATATTCATCTGACCAGAAATCCTGGTCGTCTTTCCATTTCAGTTCATGTTATAGGCACCATAAACATCCTGCCACTCTTTTCCTTTATGAGGAAAAAAGTGTATGTTGACAAAGATTAACATATATAAATGGTGTGCAGTTTTATTTAACATGTATGTATGTGTGTGTGTGTGTGTGTGTGTGTGTGTGTGTGTGTGTGTGTGTGTGCATCGATACCTTTTAGTGTCAAAATTTGGTCATCATCGTCTGAAAGGCCATTTATCAATTTACTGACGGAATGTTCCTGTAGTAATGAAGAATGAACGGAAATGTTGTCTTTAGTTCTGTTATTGTTCCTCTGCACTCTTGTTGAAAGAATACAGTCTGCATCAGATGATATGAAATTAGTAGATCATCCAACAAACTTTTCCTTCCAACATTGCTTATGAAATTAATATCAAATTTACCGCACACACCTAATTTTTTGGTACTTTCTGTAAAGTGATTCAAGAACTCTCTCTAGCTTGAACAGAAATGTCGTGAAGTATAGATAACTATAATTAGATGTGCAGTTTCACTTATTCAGTGCAATACCTTAATACTTCGCCGGCCGTTGTGGCCGAGCGGTTCTAGGCGCTTCAGTCTGGAACCGCTGACCGCTACGGTCCCAGGTTCGAATCCTGCCTCGGGCATGGATGTGTGTGATGTCCTTAGGTTAGTTAGGTTTAAGTAGTTCTAAGTTCTAGGGGACTGATGACCTCAGATGTTAAGTCCCATAGTGCTCAGAGCTATTTTTGAACCTTAATACTTCATTAGATTCGAAAGGAATACCGTTGATTACCTGCTTAACCACTCTCCCCGCTCCGCAAAGAACTCCATATTTGTTTTGCACAAACATGAAACACAGAGTTCGTAAAAAATTTTGTTGTCATGAGACATTAACAACGCGCAGCAAAGTTTAGGAGACGTGAAATATTGCTTTTGGGGGCTCTGCTACAAGTAAATCAAGTGGAATGAATGTCTCCAAGGAGGTCGTGAAGACGTTGAAGATCAGCACCTTGGACATCTCAGCACATCATCAGTCGACGAAAAGTGAAAGAAATCATTGTGAACAGTGACCGAACCGCAATAAAGGGGTATCACTGAACAAATTAGCATATCACTGGGCCATGGCATGAAATTTTTCGGGGGTTTTGGGTATGAAACGTTAGACACCAATTTTTTTCACAAAATTGTTAAATGTCAAATCAAAACAGCGTCCAATGCAAATCGCCAGGTGAAGGCAATATGGCTGCATAACTATTGAAACGTGTCATGAAACGTGATTTTACGAAAATCCTATCGAAATTAAGGCTCAATCATGCCACTGGAAGCATTGAAACCGAAAAAATTTCAACAAGTGTTGTCAAATATGCTTACTGTGGTATCCGGTTTTAACAGCATAGTCCAACATGAATTGTTGCCATATAGTTGCGCCATCAATAAAGATCACTACTTACGAGTTCCATACCGTTTGCGTGAGGTAACTCGAAAAATGTGCCCCAAGTTATGGATTTAGCACCATGATAATACAGCTGCTCAAACAAGTTGCTTGTGAATTATTTGGTCAAAAAACAAGGGTACTGTAATGATGCTTCTTCCTCCATATTCGCCAGACATGGGTTCATGTGACTTTACTATACACCCAGAACCTCAGAAAACCTTGAAGGACCCTCGCTTTTGAGCCGTGGTAAAAATTTGCTGTTTTCAAGAGCGCGCCGCAGCGCGTAGTGTAAAGCAGTCGCCTTCTGTTCCTGGCGGTGGCGCCGCTGTGGCAATCGCAGTTTTGGTGCCTCCCTCTGGTGGGAAAGGGGAAAAGTTGCTTGTTCACGTGCATTTAAGGGGCGCTATGAATGCTCGGCAAGGGGTCAGTCGGCCAGTCTCGGCGAGTCTGGTCAGTTGGTCAGCCGGGTCTGTGTGGGGCAGTCAGTGTCTGTCTGTCGTCCGGAGTGCTAGTATGTGTTAGGCCGCCAGTCTGCTCGAGTTGCTTGGGCAACGGTCATTGGCGGTTGGATCGTTCGATTGGTCGGTCGCGCACTGAGAGACAAGATGACTGCTCCGCCTTGAGCGTCGGCGCATGTGAGGTCCCAACGTGAGTCCAGTGGGCCGCGCCGTATAGGAAGGGGTAGTGGCTTCGCAGTCGACACGACAGCAACAGGAGTCAAACCACGACATCGGGCTGGCCGGGGCGAGCTGCGACGCCGTGAGACGGGAGATCGGCGCGCCTTCCTGTGTCCGTTGAAGCGGCTGGTAGCGGACGGTTCGGGAGAGCCTTGGGGGTGCTGCGCCAGGTCTTCGCCAGAAATCGCAGTTTATTAGAAGTTAAGTGATTGGGGATATGTTGTTTCATTTACTTGTTAAATTCTACTTGTTTTTTTGGGGAGGTCACCAGCCGCTTTGTTTTGGGGTCGTCCCACCATTCTTCTCCGTTTGCCCACCCGCGGGAAGGTGGTTATTTATGAATTGGGTGTCCGTTTTCCCTTGTGGAGTTGGGGCGGGTTAGAGAAATCTGCGGTTCCGGTTGTTCAGTAATCCCCCTCTCAATCTGCCATACATTAATAGCTGCCTCTACCATGTTTGTCGGATTCAGTGTTAATGAATTTATTGCTTAAGGTGTAAAGGCCGAATTCCTTAAATATGTTTTTATCTTGCCTATCATCTTGCGAGGTGTTATAGGTGTAATATAGAGCATGTTGGTATATTTTATGTAAAAGTACATGTCATGGATTTTATTTAAATGGTCATTTTAGTATATAAAGTTGCCACCCTTCCACGTTAAGAGTTCTTTCAAAAACAAGTTGCACTTTTGGTGGCAAATAATTTTTAATGTGAGTGTTTTGTACCATTTCCATCCGTCTTGCGGGATGCATAGTTTATGTGTTTGTGTGAGTTCTTAAAATTTTTAGTTTAAAGTAATCTGGTGTGTTGCAGATTTGCACCAGTGTAGTCTTTCAGAGGTGGTTGTGAGCGATCGTGACCACGGCCGTGTTAAAAGGGAGCGGCAAGGTTCTCAGCCCGAAAGCTCATACTATCAAAAAAAAAAAAAAAAAAAAATTGTTATGTCTGCCCCTGAATAAATTGTAACTTCATATTTACAGGGTGCTTTCGGATTATAATTTTAAATCTGTTTAAAAACAAAAACGGGGGTTTTAGGAATAAAATTTCTATTTATTAAAAAAAATTTTTTAATTTTTTTCCTGAGTTACCCTTTGACAACTACTTCCACGCTCATATAGTGTGATTATATGTGTTAATGTTCTTGATGAATCGCTACTAAATAACGTAAATTCTTAAGAAAAGGTTTTGAAAGTAAATTCACGGTTCAGCTTTAAAGCCAGATTTCCTAAGATAAATTCACATACTGTTCTTGAAGCAGCAAAGCATCTGTCCACAGATTAGCAGGGACTAAGAAAGCACCGCTTGTGTGTTCATCTTCCCTTTCCTCACGCGATATCCTTCAAATCATGGCTGGAGGGTACCAGATGGATTCTACACTGAAGAGCCAAAGAAAGAGGAACACCTGCCTAATATCATGTAAGGCTCCCATGAGCACGCAGAAGTGGCGCAACACGACGCAGCAGGGATTCCCCAACGTCTGAAGCAGTGCTGGAGGGAACTGACACCATGAGTCCTGCAGGGCTGTCCATAAATCCGTAAGAGTACGAGGGGAGTGACGATCTCTTCTGAACACCACGTTGCAAGGCGTTCCAGATATGCTCAATAATATTCATGTCAGGTTAGTTTGGTGGCCAGTGGAAGTCTTTAAACTCAGAACAGTGTTCCTGGAGCCACACTGTAGCAATTCTGGACGTGTGGGGTGTCGCATCGCCTTGCTGGAATTGCCCAAGTCCGTCGGAATTCACAATGGACATGAAAGGATGCAGGTGATCAGACAGGATGCTTACGTACGTGTCATCTGCCAGAGTCGTATGTAGACATATCATGGGTCCCATATCGCTCCAACTCTACACGCCCCACACCATTACAGAGCTTCCAACAGCTTGAACAGTCCCCTGCTGACATGCAGGATCCGTGGGTTCAAGAGGTTGTCTCCATACCCGTTCATCAGCTCGATGTATTTTGAAACGAGACTCGTCGGACCAGGCAACATGTTTCCAGTCATCAATAGTCCAATGTCAGTGTTGACGGGCCCAGTCGAGACGTAAAGCTTTGTGTCGTGCAGTCATCAAGGCTACACGAGTGGCCCTTCGGCTACGAAAGCCCATATCGATGATGTTTTGTTGAATGGTTCGCACGCTGAGACTTGTTGATGACTCAGCATTGAAATCTTCAGCAATTTGCGGAAGAGTTGCACTTCTGTCACTTTGAACAATTCTCTTCAGTCGTCGTTGGTCCCGTTCTTGCAGGATCTTGTGGCTCTGAGCACTATGGGACTTAACATCTATGGTCATCAGTCCCCTAGAACTTAGAACTACTTAAACCTAACTAACCTAAGGACATAACACAACACCCAGTCATCACGAAGCAGAGAAAATCCCTGACCCCGCCGGGAATCGAACCCGGGAACTCGGGCGTGGGAAGCGAGAACGCTACCGCACGACCACGAGCTGCGGACTGCAGGATCTTTTTCCTGCTGCAGCGATGTCGGAGATTTGATGTTTTACCGGATTCCTGATGTTCACGGTACACTCGTGAAATGGTCGTCCGGGAAAATTCTCACTTCATCGCTACCTCGGAGATGCTGTGTCCCATCGCTCGTGCGCCGATTATAACATCATGTTCAAACTCTCTTAAACCTTGATAACCTGCCATTGTAGCAGCAGTGACCGATATAACAACTGCTCCAGGCACTTGCGTTTTTATACAGGCGTTGCCAACCGCAGCGCCATATTCTGCCTGTTTACATATTTCTGTATTTGAACACGCATGCCTATACCAGTTTCTTTGGTGCATCAGTTTATACTGCTAGATTTCCGGAAAGCGTTTGTCACGGTACACCACTGCAGACTACTTACGAAGGTCCAAGCTTACGGATTTGATTCACAGGTACATGAATGGCTCGAAGACTTCTTAAGTAATAGAAGCCAGTACTGTGTCCCAGGCGGCGTGTGTTCTTCAGAGACAAGGATATCGTTAGGGGTACCCCAGGGAAGTGTGATAGAACCGCTCTCATCCATAAATGATCTGACGGATTTGGTGAACAGCAATCAACAGCTGTTTGCTGATCACAATGTAGTGTACGGAAAAGTATCGTCCTTGAGTCACTGTAGAGGTATACAAGATGACTTAGGCCGACTTCCTAGTTGCTGTGATATCTCCCGCTCTTTTCCAGTTATACCTCTTCTTCTTGTAACTGTTGGACAGCATATTCGCTATTACTAGCTGAAGTTTATTGCATAACTCGATTAGTCTTTCTCTCATTTCTATTACCAACCCCGTATTCTCTCGTGTCCCTTTCTTCTACCCCTTCCCCTAAAACCACATACCAATCCTCGGTGAGTGTCAGGTTTTCATCTCCCTTCACATACTGAATTACCTGTTCAGAATCTTCATACACTTTCTCTGTCTCTTCATCTTCTGCTTGCGATATCGGCAGGTATACGTGAAATACTGCTGTTCTCGACGGTCGGTTGACGATTCTGATGCGAACTACATTAGCTCTGAACTGATCATAGTAAATTACTCCTATTCATAAATTCAGTGTGTTCCACTGCCTTCTGTATCCTTATGACGTTGATCACTGCTGATTCTTCCGCCTTTTAGGGGCAGCTTCCAACCCCAGTGGTAAGAGAGTGCCCTAAAAACATTGTCTGCTCTTCCGCTCTACATCTTTGTGATTTCTGTGCAATTCACAACGAAGTGTCAGGCAGACGGTTCATCGAGCTACCCTTAAGTAACTTCTCTACCGTTCCGTCCTCGAACAGCATTCTGGAAAACGAACACTTAAATCTTTCCGTGTAAGCTCTGATTTCTCTTTTTTATTATGATGGTCACTTCTGCCTATGTAGGTTGGCGCTGACAAAATATTTTCACACTCTAAGGAGGAAGCTGGTGAATGAAATTTCAGGAGAAGGTCCGGCTGGAGAGAAAAACGCTGTTTTTTAAATAACTGGCACTCCAAATCGTGTATCATATCCGTGGCAACCCTATTTTGCAGTAATACAAAACGAGCTGCCTTTCTCTAAATTTTTTCTATGTCGTGACCCCCCCCCCCCCCCCAATTGTATCTGATGCCAATTCCAAACCGCGCAGTAGATTACTGTAAGCAGTCTTTTTAGTATTTTTGAGGCACACCTCGTACATGCCTCGACTTCGAAAAAGCAGAGAAAAAGAACAGTAAACAGTTCGTGTATTACATGTTGCATTTTATCTCTGGATCTTCGACAAACATTCATTTAACGGTTTGATTGGTTGGCATTGTCAATGGCTCGCTACCAGCAGTGGAAGGTGAATCTTTGACAGTCACACCCGCTCGCGCTGGTAGAATGCCAGGTAGAGCGTTAAACAAACTTCGGTCGAAGATTCTGGGACAGAATCCAACAGCAGTCATGTAATAAGTGACCACTAAAGCCGTTTCCTAAGCAATTCGCACATACTGGTAGTATATTACACTTCATTTGTTTCTTGAGGCCTGCAGTGCCAAATATGTCCTCTAATCGCATATTATATTCATGACAGTATTACACTTCGTTAGGAAATTTTCTTTGTTTCTGAATGGGAAGTTCTTTTCTGATGGAGTACAATGTTATTTCTCCAGCTGCAACATAGTCGCGAATATGAACAGTGATCCAATACAGTCATTTTTTTCATTATTCCAGTCTTTGATCACAATATAAATTCCATTGACGATGACCGGTTTCAGACAGTTATGACCATCTTCAGATCTGTTCTATAGCATGTCCTAATGTGATAAAGCCGTAATGGCAACGTCAAAACATCTATATCATCGCCACGCGTTGCTGAGTGTATATATGTTTTGACGTTGCCATTATGGCTTTATCACATCAGGACATGGTGGAGAACAGATCTGAAGATCGTCATTACTGACTGAAACCGGTCAGCGTCAGAGGAATTTATATTGAGATCAAAGAATGGAATAAAAAAATTAAAAAAATTAAAATATTATTTCTGTTTCACTAGTTTCAATGTTAAGACTGGTTGTTGGAGAATTAATAAGGAATGCCTGTCTGAATCCAGAGTGTGTGCTGCCCTATGGAACAACCAGAATGAAAATTGTTCCTGTCATAGCATAAAAAAGGCGAATAAGACTTGGGCAAAATAAGGAACGAAAAGAAGGGAACTAGCTTTCCGACTAAACTGCCAGCTACAAAGACATTTAACGCAAAACATATTGACATATTCGCGGTTTTTTAGTTGTTGGTATTAGTACCCATGTCATGTAATACGATACATAGTGTCAAGTTAAGTAACATCATACATGATGTCTTCCCCCCCCCCCCCCCCCCCCAGGAACAAATCCAACCCCAGATATTTTATCCCTTGAGAAAAACTTTTTGGCAATTACATGTATGTTGTTCAGCCATGTGGTATTACATATTGTTTACTACTGCTGGCGAATCTTCTGCAATTTCGGCACAAGATCAGAGACTGTAGCCTATGATCTGCAAGATGCAGCTAAGAGAGCTCATTGCGCTGGGGAAGTAGGGTTAACTCGTAAAAGGGCGCGAATGTATTAAGGCACTTTGATTTAAATGTCTTGAAGCTAGTTCCCTTCTTTTATATCCCTAACACTGTCCAGGACATATTCGCCTTTTTTGGGCAATGATAGCAGTTTTCATTCTGGTTCCCAACTTTTACTGTACCATAACTTTGAAAGCTGACCGCCATAGCTTGGAACCGATATAGATTTTTCTCCACTCAGGCGACCACTGACGCGGTATAAGTTTTTTATTGTCTTTATCACCGTGTTGCTTATATCGTGGCAACGGATAAAGCTTTCACAAAACAACACGATGGCCATTAATATGTATGTATTTGCCTATTTCCTTACAGAATTTGAACTGATTGGCGGAAGTGCGAAAGATGTAAGTGGATCGTCTAAGAAAACTCAGAAAAAACGTGTATTTTGTAAGTAAAATCCGAATGAAGCTAGATTTTTGAAGCAAGTTTTCATTTTGGTTGTAAGAATGCACTTTTTATATATTTGAATCACACTGAACCATTTCCGTGCATTCAATTCACGTAAGGACGATTTTTACATGTTACATTTACCTTGGCTGTAAATCTTCGTCTCTCCGAGTAAGGTTTACTGCGTAAAAAAATGCAGTTTATCCATTTGTCTACTTTAGTGCATAGTCTGAACCGATTCGTACAAATTTAACGTACAACAGTGCTGCGCTAAACCTTTGTACGCAGTATTTGAACATTGCCATTAGCTGAGCATTAAATTCAGCCAAGTTAATATCCTTTGCAAAAGTAATTAATCGATTCGCATAATCTGCATGGACGCCAACTCCGGTCCATCGTTCCAACTTTGCTTAATATACTGTAATATAACTAAAGTAAGATAAATGTTCGAATGGCTGAACAAATAGCTGCTAGTCCGGGCTAAACGATAAACTTTTTAGCCCATGTTCCTAGCTCGAATAGGAACCAAACACCAAAACACATCCTGACCCCCCCCCCCCATCCCCCCCACACCAAATCAAGATTCTGCGCACAGCCTTGTCCTCGCTTATATCACTCGAAAAGCAAATTTTGAATACCCCGCTACTAGGCTATTCAGTACGTCAATTACTCACTTCTGGCTGATATTAAAGGATTTATGGTAACGTAAAGTGTTTTATCTGTCAAACTTTTTCAACAGTAGCTACAGTTCTATAGTAATAAAAATTACTTATTCCACTTACATTTATTCTACGAGATCTTTTGTTTCGGATGAGCGTTCGTATAACAGAATACTCATTTTCCGATTTTTAACTACGATGCTTTTTGCTTAATTGTGGATACTCTGCTTCGAACAAAGAGGTTTTCTGATGGGTACGAAAACAGAACTGAATTGTAAAGCGAAAAGAAACACTCTAACAAATTACACAGACTATTTACTGTGTCTAAAAGGTATAACGTGGTGCCAACATGAAAGCGATGTAAAACGCCGCTCATTATGACTGTACAGCAAACGTCTTTTCTAATTGTACTACGTTACCAAATTAATTGTTGTTGATTATACGTCATTCCACAAAGTACTTAGTATTTCGCTGCCTTTTCATTGTACAGAAAGAAGGTGTACTATTTCTGTTCATATTTAAGCTAATTAAGCAAATTCTTTGACTGTAAAAAGATCATTTATCCATAACACATAAGTAACAATAATTTTCTGGATGAAACAGACCCCCAATGGTCATGGCTGTCGCTGGAGTAGCTTGCGTACCTCTGCGATAACGATAGCCCTAGCATAAGTACACCCACAATGGAGAGGTATCTGTTGAGAAGCCAGCCAAACACGTTGTTCCAAATAGGGCTAGAAGCCTTTTAAGTAGTTGCAGGGGCAACAGTCTGGATGATAGACTGATCTGGTCTTTGAACATCAAACAAAACGGCCTTGCTGGGCTGGTACTGCAAGGCCGTAACCAAGGGGAAACTACAGCCGTGATTTTTCCCCAGGGCTTGAATATTTACTGTACGGTTAAATGATGATGCAGTCCTCTTGGGTAAAATATTCCGGAGGTAAAATAGTGCCCCCACTTGAATCTCCGGGAGGGGACTATTCAGGAGTGTCATCGTCAGGAAACACAAAACCTGCATTCTGCGGATCGGAGTGTTGAATGTTAGATCGCTTAATGGGGTAGGTAGGTTACAAAATTTAAAAACGGAAATGGATAGGTTGAAGCTAGATACAGTGGGAATTAGTGACGTACGGTAGGAGGAGGAACAGGACTTCTGCTCAGGTGAATGCAGGGTCATAAATACAAAGTCAGATAGGTGGGAAGCAGGGGTGCGTTCAGTAATGAATAAGGAAATGAGAATGCCGGTAAAATACTTGTCGTAGCCAAGATAGACACAGAGCCCACACCTACCACAGTAGTACAAGCTTATATGCCAACAAGCTCCGCAGATGATGAAGAGCGTGAAAAAATGTATGATGAGAAACGAAATTATTCAGATAGTTAAAGGAGACGAAAATTTAAATGTGATGGGCGTCTGGAATTCGATAGCGGTCGCGCGGCTCCAGACTGTAGCGCCTAAAACCGCTCGGCCACTCCGGCCGGCGGTGGAACTCACCATGGACGTCGGGGGCTGAAGTTGCGAATCATGCAGCTTATTGCGCACAGTTTGAGTCGTGGCTGCACGAAAAGCATTATTCGACATGGTGGAGTTGCTGTCAGGCTTCCTCCGAACCATAATCCATAGGCAGCGATCATCCACTGCAGTAGCAGCCCTTTGGCGGCCTGAGCGAGGCGTGTCATCGACAGTTCCTGTCACTCGTATCTCCTCCATGTCCGAAGAACATCGCTTTGGTTCACTCCGAGGCGCCTGGACGCTTCCCGTGTTGAGAGCCCTTCCTGGCACAAAGTAGCAACGTGGACGCGATCGAACCGCGGTATTGACCTCTAGGCATGATTGAACTACAGACAATACAAGCCGTGGACATCCTTCCTGGTGGAATGCCTGGAACTGATTGGCTGTCGGACCCCCTCCGTCTAATAGGCGCTGCTCATACATGGTTGTTTACTTCTTTGGGCGGGTTCAATGACATCTCTGAACAGTCAAAGGGACTGTGTCTGTGATACAATATCCACAGTCAACGTCTATCTGTAGGAGTTCTGGGAACCGGAGTGATGCAAAACTTTTTTTGATGTGTGTAATTATAGGGGAATTAGTGTTTTGGCTCCTATCAAGCGGAGCTTTTAGCGCGGTATTGAGAAACGGATCGGAGAATGAGATTAAGGGAAAGATGTGAGAGGAACAAGCAGGTTTTTCACTTGGACGTCTTCTATGGACCACATTTTTAGCCTTAGAGAAATAAGGCAGAAAGTTTATTCTAAGGGTCAAGAAGGACACCTAATCTGTATCAATTCTGAATATCTGTATGATTCTATTACCATCAACGGACTACGGGAATCGATTATGTATATACGTGCAGAGCTGCAGACGTACCTGAAGATGGACAGCATAAAGGACCAAACAGATCTTTATTTTTAAATAAGTGATTATTGCTAGCTTGACTGTTTTATTAACTGATGATCAGCACATACACCTAACACACGCCGGCACGGTAGCTCAGCATGTTCGGTCAGAGGGTTAGCTGCCCTCTGTAATAAAAAAAACTGAGTGAATGGATCTATGAGCATCAACGGGCGTCAGGGAATGTCCGCCACCAACAGTTGCAACGAACTATAACGAACAAAATGAGAATTTTTTTTTAAAAAAAAAGAAACATGACCAGAAAAGATGCCATTGGATGCCGAGGGAAGAAAACCATCTCCGAGTAAGCAGCTGAACCTGCCTCTCACGGGTTCTTCCTGCTACGAATACTGTGCCAATTTCTTTCTTGACAGACACTGGTAACTTTGCGGAGCGACCCTGGTTTGTTGACACACTAGAATGGGTCCAGGGCGTGCATACGAGCCCCGCAGTATCCCAGATATGCTCCATATAACGAAATCAGATGACCTCGGAGAACCAACTGATTACCCTAATGTCCGGGAAGTGCTTGGCAAAACATTCTGACAGTATTTGGTAGCCACTGGTTTCTGGATTGCTATTATCATACATTATTATTTTTAATAAGGTGAGGTTTCTGGATTGTCTTGATGTGTATACAGTTGGCCTTCATTGAGAGTGCCCTAGACCACTAGCAGTCAAAGTGGTCCCTAACGCCCACTAGTGGACGTTCCAGCTTTGGTGGTGGGCAGTAGGCTAGTGGCAGTTATAGGCATTTTAATCAGGTTTTCATAAAATTTTGACGTAAAACATGTGATAAAAAATTTACATTATATGCTTTAACTTGCTGCAAGTCTGGTGAATAAATTTTATAAAATTACTTCCCTGCTTCATAAATGATCTTTAAATGGGTTCGAAAGGTTGATTTGAAAGGGTACAGTACCGCCCGACATTGAAAATAGGTACAACATACCTCATTATTTTTATCAGAATAACACTTTTTTTTCTAATAATAACTCAATTTCAATTAATACAGTGAAGCCGGATACCAGTGTGGGAAAGAATGACAATTTATTTATTTAATTGATCACATGTGCACTCCCACAAAATAAATCCCTACATCCAGTTTGGTGAGATCTGTGAAATGAATGAATGTATGGTCGTCTGCTAACCGCAGATAGTGAACGTGAATATATGATCATCTTTGAGACGATCCTTTGGCCACCTTTGGTGGGACCAAAGAGATGAAATTTACCTGAGCTTTGAGCGCCTGAAATGTGGCTGACCAATACGGTAGCAAGGTGCTCCCCCACTTCGACAGAGGTGCGAGATGACCTGAAGAACGGCCATGTTTCAGCACTCTGCCGCTGGATCTTGTGCTGTTAAGACCTGTCTTAGGTGTGCTCCGTAATGACAAAAGAATGGAGACATGGTATACATGTGGAATATTTAAGAGTAGTTTGAAATAATAATTTCTCTATTTCAGGAACTTTTGTGGGGAGAATTAAATGTCAGGCAGGTAATATTAATGGTATCGAAGTAATCTTCGGAAGTGACCAACGGTGACAATGAAACCACGTGTAGCAATAAGTTGAAATACTTCCGTGTGCTTAAGCTAAGCTGAATTACAAGCGTGTGTACAATAAGTTGAAATATTTAAGAAATAGCGTGTGCAGGACTTGAAATTAGAGACGAGTACTTCCACGTGGTGAGTACTGTGTGAGTCTCAATCTGTGTATGAGACAAAGGATAAAGAGAAGTACTCGTCCATGGTATCAGTTGAGGACTTGTGTGTGTGATGAATATGTTCTTAATATTACCTTGCGTGATATGTTTCCGTGTGACGCTTGATTCAAACTATAATACTCTGAGAGAGAGGTAAGGTGAGTCAGCCGTCTATCCAGCAACGCCACTTGGCTTGCATTGCACAGTAAGACGTGCATATATCTCCAGAGTTCATAGTAGGAAAGTAGAATTACGTAGTGGGGCAGTGTCATGTGAAACTGGGATAAATATTAATTGAAGTGGGAAAGCTGAAAGTGATAATGTTGTGACTAATCCCTGTGTTGTATTTCATGTTGTAGTGTGGTGTATGTCATGTTATTTAAGTATGTGTGGTTTGCATGGGAGAGTAGCAAGGTGGTTTCAGAGGTAGTGGGTTATGCGTGTTCCTTTTGTACTGCTCGCTCTGGAGGAAAGTTTCGTGATGATGATTGTGAGAGTCGAAGTGTGAGAAATAATAAAAGATCCACCATCCTATCCAGAAAGTGCACTGTAGCGTTAAATAATTACGAGACCATAATATAGAGATTCACCAATGTAAAGCCATGCCCACTGGGCGGAATTTCTCATGTGTTATTGTTGTAGGTTATAGAATGTGTGTTTAGGTTGTAGAATTTATCGGAATAAATAAGATAGTGAAAAGAAAAAGATTGGTGGCCTTTTCCTTCGAATTGTATGTTGTCAAGATATGGAGAAATTATAATGTGTGCGCCACTCATATTCAGTGCGATGGCCACGTGTTGATAAAGCCGTTAAATAAAAAAAAAAGAAAATGTGGTATTGCCAGTGCGTAGTGAACAGTCAGAGTTCTGTAAATCACTGATAGTCAGATGCGTGTTTCCGTTGCGTATTATTCATATAGGAGGATAACTTGTAACTTAATTGTGAGTACTAGAGTTCATGTTACTCGATAAATGAGAATGAATCCACTCGCTTGGCAGACCACTCATCTTGCAGGCCTGACTGCTTGATGCCACAGTATGAGCAAGGCATGTGGGTGCCTCTCAGATTACCTATACTCTATCCGAACAAATGGATTTGTAAGATCATTACAAGAAATTTGCGTATTTTTTCCCGGTGACAGTTGATGACAGCCTCCATTCTATCTCACTGATCACCCATAAACGTGAACACTTCCATCACACGCCTGAACCGTGCACCCTTCGTAAGCAGTTAACTTGAAAATTAACAACTGGCCGCGTACAAACGTGACCTTGGCGGTCAAGCGGATAGACCAGTAGGCAAGGGTCCTGGAGGACCCGAGTTCAGCCCCAAATAGAGGTCTGTGATTTTTCCTCTTCCCATTCCATCTAGGATGGCCCCTGCTTTCAGGTCAACACCGAGGAGCCTTCTGCTTCTAGTGCCACGACAAAGAGAGGCTGTATTATATCTACAGTCAGGCCACACATGCCCAGTCACGAGTTTGCGCCACAGATTTTATTTTTACCTAATTTGCTAATGGACTGTCAGTGGGTTTAGAAAAAATTCAGTACATGCAATTTTGTGCTTACAAAATGGTCTGACTACAGTATGTATACTAATAATGAGTCTGTAAAACTGTTGTAACTGTCTGAATGATAATTTCTTTCAAGAGGTTTTCACGTGTAACTTGGTAATAGCTTGGGGCACCCTATACGCTTTATTTAATCGAAATCGGATGACGGGAAATAAGAAATAGTATCTGTCTACTTCTCTGTTTGAACAGGCTAATCTCCACAACTACTGAAAGAATTTTCAAGGGGTTTGCACAGGTAACTTTGCATATCTTGGCGAATAGTATATGCTTTATTTCATCAAAACCGAATCACCAAGAAAAGGGTATTGTCATTTAAAGTTTTGCCTAAAACTATAGTATCTGATGTTTCTCTCTTTGAACACGCTAATCTCCAAACTACCATACAAATTTTAATGGGATTTTCACAGGTAAATTGACCACAGTTTATTTCATCAATAGCAGATCAACGAAAGAAATCATGATTTACAGTTTCATCTAAAACAGTCGTAACTGTCTGCAGACGCTAATCTCTTTCATGGAGTTCTCACATGCAACTTGGGAATAGTTTGGTGTACCATATAGGCTTTAATTCATCAAAATCTAAAGATGAAAAAATATTATAATTGAAAGTATCATACATACTGATATTACACTGAAGCGCAAAAGAAACTGGCATAGGCATGCTATTCAAATACAGAGGTATGCAAACAGTCACAATACGGCGCTGCGGTCGGCAGCACCTATATAAGACAACAAGTGTCTGCAGCTACAATGGCAAGTTACCAAGATTTAAATGAGTTTAAACTGGATGTTTGCAGTGCACGATACCTATGGACTTGAGGAATATTACGAGTATTAGGGACAAATATTTACTCTTTGAAACAGATATTTACGTAGTTGATTCGATGACCATGCCCCTCAGTACCCATCAATCAACAGCGACACTGTGCATGGCGATGTATCATGATCTGTCACCGCCTGGTAGGGGGGAAGCGGCGCATGCATCATGAGCTTTGCTTACCCAGACAGATAGACACATGAGGGTAGCTGATGTTATTGCTGGTACTGTAGCTTACGTACTCAACATCACTCCTCATAACAAAACTACTAATATCTCAATGCAGCTACAGTTAACAGCTAGTTAGAAATAAATAATGTTAACTACATTACTGGCCATTAAAATTGCTCCACCAAGAAGAAATGCAGATGATAAACGGGTATTCATAGGACAAATATGTTATACTAGAAGTGACATGTGATTACATTTTCACGCAATTTGTTTGCATAGATTCTGAGAAATCAGTACCCAGAACAACCACCTATGGCCGCAATAACGGCCTTGATACGCCTGGGCATTGAGTTAAACAGAGCTTGGATGGCGTGTACAGGTGCAGCTTCAACACGATACCACAGTTCATCAAGAGTAGTGACAGACGTATTGTGACGAGCCAGTTGCTCAGCCACCATTGACCAGACGTTTTCAATTGGTGACAGATCTGGAGAATGTGCTGGCCAGGGCAGCAGTCGAACATTTTCTGTATCCAAAAGGCCCGCATAGGACCTGAAACATGCGGTCGTGCATTATCCTGCTGAAATGTAGGGTTTCGCAGGGATCGAATGAGGGGTAGAGCCACGGGTCGTAACACATCTTAAATGTAACGTCCACTGTTCCAAGTGCCGTGACCGAGACGTGTAACCACCAGTATGGCGATGACGAATACACGCTTCCAATGTGCGTTCACCGTGATTTCGCCAAACACGGATGCGACCATCATGATGCTGTAAACACAACCTGTATTCATCCGAAAGAATGACGTTTTGCCATTCGTGCACCCAGGTTCGTCGTTGAGTATACCATCGCAGGCGCTCTTGTCTGTGATGCAGCGTCAAAGGTAACCGCAGCCATGGTCTCCGAGCTGATAGTCCATGCTGCTGCAAACGTCGTCGAACTGTTCGTGCAGATGGTTGTTGTCATTTGTTGTCTCTGTTGACTCAGGAATAAAGACGTGGATGCACGATCCGTTGCGGATAAGATGCCTGTCAGCTCTACTGCTAGTGATACGAGGGCGTTGGGATCCAGTACGGCGTTGCGTATTACCCTCCTGAACGCACCGATTCCATATTCTGCTAACAGTCATTGGATCTCGAACAACGCGAGCAGCAATGTCGCGATATGATAAACCGCAGTCGCGATAGGCTACAATCCGACCTTTATCAAAGCCGGAAAGGTGATGGTAAGCATTTCTCCTCCTTTCACAAGGCAACGCCGGTCAAATGCTGTTTGTATATGAGAAATCAGTTGCAAACTTTCCTCATGTCAACATGTTGTAGGTGTCGCCACCGGCGCCAACCTTGTGTGAATGCTCTGAAAAGCTAATCATTTGCATAAAAAAATGGTTCAAATGGCTCTGAGCACTATGGGACTCAACTGCTGTGGTCATCAGTCCCCTAGAACTTAGAACTACTTAAACCTAACTAACCTAAGGACATCACACACATCCATGCCCGAGGCAGGATTCGAACTTGCGACCGTAGCAGTCGCACGGTTCCGGACTGCGTGCCTAGAACCGCGAGACCACCGCGGGCGGCTCATTTGCATATCACAGCATGTTCTTCCTGTCGGTTAAATTTCGCGTCTGTAGCACGTCATCTTCGTGGTGTAGCAAGTTTAATGGCCAGTAGTGTATGTATAAAGCACTTATACGACCAGTACTTATAGATGCCTTTGAAGTCTGGACATTAACAACTTAAGATATTGAAACACTGGACGCATTTGAAAGAAAGGTACTTAGACGAATTATAGGCCCAATCTGTGAAAGAGGAGATGGAGGAGGAGATACAACCTTGAGCTGTATATCATATACAAAGTCCAACCCATCAGAAGGATAGTGAAATCATCCAGACTGAGGCGGGCGCGACATGTGGCTCGCATGAATGATACAGAAGTACCAAAAAGAATATTACAAGAAAAGCCAGGAGGGCAGAGAGGACGTGGTCGGCCAGGAGCCAGATGGGAAGATGGAGTAATCAAAGGTCTTAGGAAGATGGGCTATAGAAACTGGAGAGTATTGGCAAAGGACCGAGAGAAATGGAAGGAAATTGTAGAAGAGGCCAAGGCTCACCGCGAGCTGTTGAGCCAAGAAAGAAGAAGCAGAAATAAATAATAAGGGCAAATTAGTAAAATAAAACGGTGTATTTTAAATTTATAGATGTTTACACTAAGCAGCCAAAACATTTGACCACCTGGTTAGTAGCACTTCAGTCCATCTTTGGAACAATATGCTGCAGCAGTTCAGCATGGCAAGGATTTGACAAGGCTTTGTTAGGTTTTCAGAGTTTTTGGCAACAGATGTCTAATGCACAGGTCACGCATTTCATATAAATTAGGGGCCACTGATTTGTGGATGCAGTACTGGCACCGAGTGGCATTCCAGATGTGTTCCATCATGTTCGTATCAGGCAAATTTGGTGACCAAGACTTCAACATCACTTTCATGCTGGAAGATGTCACCGCTATTGGGGGAGACAACTAAACATGAAGAGATGCAGGTGGTCTGCAGTAATGTTCACATAGTGGACAGATGTTATGATATTTTCTATTAGTAGTACAGCCCCTTACTCATTGCAATCGTAACTGACGAAGTCACTGTATCAGCATTGGAACACATAGGGGTTGCCTGCTGTGAGCCCCATATTCAGCATTGTGAGCTGGGCGGTGTGCTCTGAGACATATGTGTCTGCAGCAGCCTTGTACTTGTCACCTTATCTGCAACAGATCGCCCCCTGTCGAACTCGGCAGAGGGAGCAAATCTGCAACCTGCACTTTCTGTTATGAGACGTGTATCTTCAGCATCTTGTCGCCTACTCGTGGTTTTGCCATCCTTTAACCATTTTCCATAGATGCTCACAACAAAAGCAAGCGAAAAGCTGACCAGCCTCATCGTTTCCGAACACCTCATGCCCAGGCATCCATCCACAACAATCTATGCTTTGTCAGAGTCGCTTATGTCGGTAGATTCCCCCATTGGTACCCCGTATCATCACTTGAATCATTCTCGATATGCCTTTGCTCTGCCTACATATTTTTCTGACCACATAGCCACCATACGGAATTCAGTCTTCCAGTGGGCGTAATCTTCAACCAGCAGTGCCTCTAATTTGAAAATGTGGACTCGCTTTCGTTTTTTTTAAAGACTGTACGATCTAGTGACATATCTGAAATTGTGTGACTACTAATGTATTTAGTACTGCTTTGACTAACAATTTTTTCTTTCCCATGTAGCTTAATTTTCTTGTACGTTTAGTGACGTCATTTTCTGTGTAAAGCTTAGATTTTGCCACTTTTATAGCTCCCTTTATTTTGGTTATAAATTAAATTAAACCAGAACTGGACATACTTGTGAATAGGTAGTGATCGGTGGTTCTTATTTGTAGAAAGCATTCTTGTTTTCAGTCTGTCGATTGTTGTTTTACTATCTCAAAGTTACTGGTTTCGAGCAGCGTCAAACGTTTTCGCATCTGTTAAAAAATGTGGATGAAATTTGTGTTTTAATCTTGTGTTTACAATATTAAAAAACTGAAAAATATTATAGGTATTATATGTATTATATTAGATGCCAGGTGAGGTTTAGGTGAAAAAAGTGTGAAAGAAGTACATGTAATCACAATCAAACAATAAAACACACCATTGATGTACAGTACACGACACACACCTCTAACATTGTCGGAAAAGTCTTTCAAAATTGATTGCTTTCTAGGCAAATTATTCCAATGACTTTGCGGATGACATGCTGTAAAACCATAAAAAGGGGAAAATGCAAACCGACCTGTGTATATCCACTCTCTCAGTTAACGTAAATATGAAAACAACCTGGAACTTTGTATGATACTTTTAGAGAAAAAAATCGAGCCCTACAGAACTTGACACATAAATGTCGAACCATGTTAAGTTAAATAGAAAAAAAAGGAATGCATTGTGTTATGCAGAAGACGGAGTTCTCGTTCTCTGTTATTTCTAGAATTGGGTCTTTGACCCATTCCAGCCCCCTCTCATATTTTCCTCGGTCGATCAATGTGTGTTACACCCTATGGTATGTAGGACCTTGCCAGCCTAAGAAGTCGACTTTCATCCGTCCATATGATTTTCCCAATTTTCCTCTAGTAGTTACCTTGCTATTTAGGACAATGAAAGGTACTGACGAAAATATTCGTTCCTTATTCTGTCCTGTCTTGAATATCCATTTTTGATCTTAAAAATCGCGTCTCTGCTGCTTGTATTTGTTGTTGTTCTTTTTTCCCATTATCAATGCTTCACTACCATGTATCAAACTAGAAACTCCCATTGTTCTATAAAACTTCACTGAAGTTTCTTTACGAACTTTTTTAATGATTTTATTATTCCATTCATTAGTCCATACTTATGTAGCCGTCCCTTAAGTTCAACGCTTCTGTGATATGGTACATGACAGCCTAGATATTTAAAATGAATTGTTTCCTCTATTATTTTTCCGTCAACGACAGTTTTAATTCTTATTCGATATTTTACCCTGAATGTCATTACTTTGGTTTTCCTTGTGTAGATGTTCAAATTATCTTTATTGGGAATTTGAGCAAGTCTGTATACAAGGATATGCATTTCATCTTCCCTTTTTCCAAAGATTACTTGGTAGTCCGCAAGTTAAAGAGTACTTAGACTTTTCTCAAGTTCAGTTCTGAAATCATAGTTCTCATCCATCCATTCTCGTAGGATGTTGGTAATATAAACATTAAAAAGCAAAGGTGACAGACTGCAGCCCTGGGCGTTGGTCCTGGTTGACATTTATTGGTTAATTCTGTTCTTCATTGGCTTGTAAGACCACCTTTGTACGGTTATACAGACATCTAAGAACACTGATTGCCTGGGATAGCGCCTCTTATCCAGAATCTCCCACAGACTCCTCCTTCTCACATTGCTGAATGTCGTTCCGTGTTCAACAAACGCTAGATGCATTTCTATTTTGAATTCTCTAGGTTTATTATTAAACTGTTTCACAGTGAATACATTATCAGTACATGAACGGCCTGGCCTAAAGCCAAATTTTTTTCTCAAGCAGTAAGGGAATCTTAATCGCTATCACTCTTCCATTTATTAATTTTGCATAGATTTTGTAACCAGCTGTCATAATACTGATTCCACTGTAATTATTACAAACTGTTCTGTCCTCCTTCTTAAAAGATGAAATCACTTTCATTCATGTCCAATCTTGTGATATTTATTGTTGTATGCAACACAAATTATACAAATGAAGGTGCCTTAATTCATAACTTCTACGTTAATCTTAAATATTCTTGTAGCTTCCTATTTTTGCTAGTTTTCAGAGCTTCTTTTCATTCTACCCCTGCTATTAAGTCAACACTTAAATTTTCGTTTACAAAGTCTCCCCCTCGTTCTGTTTCATAATACCATAACTCGTAGTACTTCACACATTTTTCTTCTTTTATCTTCTTCTTTTTCTTCTTCTTCTTCCGTCATGCATTAGGCTTTCTCTCAGCCTGTTGCAGCTACAACTGGTCCTTCCATCGTTTTGAAGTTCTTCCAATGCATCTTTTACCTTGCGGAGTATATCGCTCAAAGTGGAGTGGTATTCTTGATTTATCCATTCTTAACAGATGGGATATCCATTTTTGTCGGTATTCGTCACCTTACTGTTTATATCGAAATATTTAATTCCTTCCTGATATCTGTATTTCTTCTGTAGTCTAGCTCGGTAGATATCGCTGTGTACCTTTCATGAGTTACAATTTTGCAGTATCTCTTTCCGTTTTTTTAGATATTTAATCATCTTAAATGCAAATGGCTAACGTCTATGTAAATCATTTTCAGTATTGATGACAAACTTATCCCACGTATTTCTGTAAAATTCTCTAGTCATTTTCTTTATCATTCTTTTTTTTTATCTACAGATATTTGTAAGAGCAGCACTGCAATTTTCTAGACTGTTATGGTAAGCTTGGTTCTTTTCTTTTGCTGTTTGTTTCATTTCTTCCGTCCATCTTGGCAACTTATTTTGTTGGCTGTCAAAGAGTTTCCCTAGGTATTCTCTTACTGCTTGGTGGTAGCAGATACGTATTATGTTCCATTCCTTCTCTAAATCCTTTTCTGTTCTTGTAATAACTATTGTGATAATCTTTATATAAAAAAGTATCCTGACACAGTCATTCTACAATAAATAGGTTTTGTACATTGCTCCCTTGTGCTTATACTGTGCTGAATTTCTCCATTTTGTTCACACAATAATTCTGGAAACAAAAATGAAATTGTCTGAGGAGATATCAGACCCACGGTGTAGACGTGTGTCGATAATGAGAGGTGACATTTTCTGTTTTATGTTGACATAGTGTATTAACGATGTCAATTCTCTTGCTCTCCATATGCACTTATTGCTGTCATCTTTCTTTTAAAAGGTGTTCGTTATTTTCAGCTGATTGAGGTTTGCCAAATATCTGAGCTCTTTTCCGTTGTCGTTCTCATAACGTATTGGTATATTATCAACTCTAGCATTTAAACCGGCGCTTATAACAGAGTAGTCATTCTTATCCCGTTGTTCCAGCGGATTCTGAAGATTAGAACGTTTCTATTTGCTGCTTCTTTCCTTTCTTTCTTCCTTCCTCCGGTACAAATACTGCAAAGATTGTCAAATGCCTTCTCTCCAGTTTAAAGCTTGCTTCTGTGAGCAGTACTACAACTGCCTGTGTCCTAGTCTCCATATCCACTCCGCTGTACATCAGAATATAGTTTCCTATTCCTATAGTACCTTTAAGCTTTACTTTCTGGTGTGGCAGCGATATGTACTCTCTTTTGTCTTAGTATTTGTATTAATTCATTCTCTAATGGATTGACACCATGCACGTTCTATGTACACAGATTCAATTTGTATGCTATGCCTAACCGATTTTCCTTTTACGTAATCCAGTTGTCATTAGAAGATACGTCCGAGGTTTTTGTTCCGAGGCTATTCCATTGAGGCTTTTGATTACTCTCCACTTTCCTCTAGAAGAGCGTACTGACCTCGCTTGCTAGAATAGTATGGTTGTTATGGAACAGTTTTTCCAAAACTCCTCTGTTACCTGATAAATACCCCATATTCAAATTGGACTGCCATATCAATTCAATTTACAAGTGAAACGCGAAAGTATGCACGGAACTGAAATAAAGATCAATGACTGGTTTATATAACTGCTACTTCCACTTATCATTTATGTATGGTGGTGAAAGGTATGTGTAAGAGTCACTAGGAGGTATACAGTGGGTGAAGGGCGTTCTTTGGAAACGCCACGGGGCCGCGGGTTAGCCACAGCAGGAGGGACTGGGCCGAACTCGGCAAGTTGTAAACAGGCATTGTGAGCCACAATGGAGAGAATGTTTCCTAAGAAGTTGTGAACTGGATGAGGATGGGAAAACATGAAACACAAAGAGCGAGAGAAATTTTCTGGATGCAAACAAGGTCAGCAGTCACTGAAGTTTGCACGTAAGCACAGAACTGGCTCACCAAAACTATTTTTGTAGCGGGGAGGGAAACGCTCGAGTGCGTTCAGCAGTTATCATTTGAGAAAATGTGAAACCAACTCATAGTGGGAGTGAATTTCGGCTTTCTCCCCCACTCTAAGAGTCAAATGTGTATTCCTGATTAATCACAGCAGATACCTTAAGGAGAGGGACATTGTTAGGACTTCTATGGATGTTTCACTGGACGGAACTCGAAAGGTCCAGAGCGACTGCCTATTGGGAGTTTTTAGCAGGAGAGTCTGTGAACACTTCGTCTTAGAGCTTAAGGGAGGGAAGACTTGGTGTTAGAGTTCCAGAGAGGAAACAATGGGTCTTTGTGTACACTTACAGCAGACAACATTTTGGTTGATTGTTCTGCCTCAGAGCCGATCACAGGTGCGGGTGCCACAATTGTAACTTTCAGCTACCACTTTGTATCTGAGTATGATACACTTGCAACATTTCCTCATGACGTAATGAGATGGACTTGAAGTTATTTCTTTGAAGTTAGGATCATGCTTTTCTGGTTTAATTACACACTTAGCTTGTTGAACTCGACGTACGATTAGGCAGGAGTACTGGTGCTTATATGTAACGTACTTTTCTGGGCCTTTCCTTGAATCTGTTAATTCATTTGCCAATCACTAGCAGCTTACCTGGGCATAGAAAACTGTAGGGCATTGTTAGTATTTCCAGAATGAGATTTTCACTCTGCAGCGGAGTGTGCGCTGATATGAAACTTCCTGGCAGATTAAAACTGTGTGCCCGACAGAGACTCGAACTCGGGCATACAGTTTTAATCTGCCAGGAAGTTTCATTGTTAGTATTTCTATCCTCCTGTGCTAAGGTATTATCGTGCACGTTAACCACAATTCACTTAATAATTACTTTTATTACCTACTCAATGTTTCAGCAGTAAATAGGACTTCGTCCTAACATACTGCGTCATTTTATACTTTGATGAAACCTTTCCTCATTGTTTCCATGTCAGATATGGTACTCAATTTCATTGGGATATCCCTGTTCAAGTTCAGATGTTCATTAGCTTTGATTGTGCGATTTTTTCTTAGTTTTACACATGATCTACCGGGTAGGGTCTGTTTATTGTATATAGATCAGCGGGTTCAGACTTTGACAGCTTCACGAAGGTATGTTTAAAGCTCAACTGTAATCTCACACGGTGATGAGGTGCCATGTTCAGACCTCCTGATCTGCCTGATTGTTCTACCAGGGTTTTCTTAGCTGAAACATCCAGATAAGGTGACAGGGAACCGCCTTTCATCCTCTCCCGCTGCTACATTACTTGTAGGGCCGTGCGATGCCTACGAACCACAAGATTTACATTGGTTTGGACTTGGGAGAACAAATTGCTGGCCGAGCTGCTAAGAAAGCTGGCAGAGTAGATATCCAAGGTCTTGTTGTACCAGCCTACTAGGCTCTGGGGCTCTTGAGAACATATCGGTCTTTAGTTACCTAGGCAGAGTCTAAAAACCCAAATTACAATAGAATGTTTGTATTGTAAGTAGACAGAACTTTTATTTCTTTTGTAATACTGTAAACACAGGGCCAGAACCCAATTATAGTTTACTTTTTATGTTTTGTAATAGATTTGAGTTGGAGCGATGATGCACAAAACTAGTAACTTTCAGTTAGTAAAACAGCGAGCATCATGCTCAAAAGAAGTGTAATTAAATAAAACTGTGGTCCTGTGGAACCTTAAATAAGCAAGCGAAAAAAATGATCGCAACCTTATACTCAGATATTGTATTCAATTGATATGGCGTCGATGGTGGTTTTATAGAGTATGAAGAGCTAAAAGCGTACGTCGCTAGCTGGAAACGACAGCGAATAGACGCAAAAACTGCTGCAGTCCAGCCATGTTGTGCTGACATCAGAGATTTTTTCACTGTGGCATATTGCGCCATTGTGTGCCGTCGCAACTGCAAGAAAACTCGTGCGATCCGCAGATGGAAACAACGAGAGCGTGGGATGGGGCCCTTATTACAATGCAAGCCAGTGGCTCCACATACAGAACTTCAGCGGCGCGTTTGCCGCTACAGTTGTGTGGACACAGCGTCTCCTAGAAGTGTGTGTGTGTGTGTGTGTGTGTGTGTGTGTGTGTGTATATGTTGCTCCGCAGATACGTTGTAGTATTCCGCGAAGGACTGCATCAAATAACATGTTTAGCTTCCCTTTCTGTGTGTGTCGCCAACACCACGCCATCTCCACAAACTTCTCTTTTTGTGAACGCGTGCGTCCAAGCTACTCTCTCGCAGAATATGCGCCCGTAGTTCCCTTCTTTGCTCAGTGTTCGCTCATGGACAGCTGAAAACAAACAGTTGTAAATACTTTACACATTTCTTGGTAGTCTTGCTAATTAAAACGATAGCGAACCCGAATACAGAGGGAAGTTCTGTCATGAACAACGAAATTATGTTATACCTCGAATTCGTGCTGCTTCTTCCTTCAACAATTGCTTACATCAGTCATTTTTAGTTCAGAGCCTCCTGTTTGCAACTGAACAAAGGCAAAAATTGTCTTGCCAGACGCGTTTCACCTCAGTTTATTAGAGCATCATCAGTAGCCTGAAAAAACATACAAATTTTCATTAGTATGCAGCATATTCAACATATATATATATAACACGCTGTTGTACATGAAACATACCAACTGTTCCTAACTAGGCACCTTTTTCTCAATATAGTTCATTAGTTACTGCCTATCCCCATATTATTCTACATGTGCTCTAAGTGAAATGCATATGTAAAACAATATCAGTATGTAAACACTTACTCAAGTTAATGCGACAACTTTCCTCTCCCCGTCCTTTTTTACTGCTTGGGGATTTCGGTTCGCAGCATCTTCTACGGGTAATCACCAAGTCTTCTGATAGGGGCTTTCTGGTCGACCAAGCCGGCCGTTGTGGCCGAGCGGTTCTAGGCGCTTCAGTCCGGATCCGCGCGACTGCTACGGTCGCAGGATCGAATACTGCCTCGGGCATGGATGTGTGTGATGTCCTTAGGTTAGTTTGGTTTAAATAGTTCTAAGTTCTAGGGGACTGATGACCTCAGAAGTGAAGTCGCATAGTGCTCAGAGCGATTTCAACCATTTTTGAACAGTCGAAGTATCCTGCAATATTTCAAGTGACATCCTCCACAGATCGCCTTCACCATTTTTAAGCAGTTCTGTGCAAAGGCTTTCTATCTATGAGGGGCAGTGAAATGAGAGCCGAACACCCACCATATTAGAATAAGGACTGGTTCCATTCAAAAGTACACACTATCCGCGTTAAGACATTTATCTCGCTGGGAAACGACATGATCAGTTCCTCTTTCGTAAAACTCAGTTGGCCGCTGGCGGATCTACAACCGCACCCACTCATGCACGTTCTCGTGCAGCTGAAATCGACGTCCAGGCATATCTCCCTTCAGGTCGCAAATGGTGTGAAAATCTCACGCTGAAAGATACTGGCTGTATGGAGGATGTTGCAATGTTTCACAACTAAATCGCTGACACGTAGTCTTCGTCCGATTGGCAGTTTTGGGGCGGACGTTATCGTGTGAGAGGATAATTCAGTCCGACAGCATTCCTGCGTGTTTTGACTTACTGGCACGTAGCAGTTACGGTCAATTGTCTTGATAATGGTGCTCGTTGATTGTAGTTCCACACTCGAGGAACTCGAACGAACAGAGGAACCATCCTGTTACGCGACAACGCCCGGCCCCGTACTGCCAATCGGATGAAGGCGAGACTTCAGTGATTTGGTTGGTGTAGTATCGGTAGTTCCGATGCCACAGCGTAGGTACACGCTCGTGGGTTGGCACTACCAGAGCGGACGAACTATGCCGACCACAGCGCCCTCTAGCCGACGCTGTGCAGCTCAACGAGCGTCGCTCTACTTTCTGCCCACTTCATCAAGAGCAGACGGCCAGAAACTTATCTTCTACTTGTAGGGGGGCTAGCCACTATAGACTTTCCCTTTGTAGCTTCTAGCATCTGTTAGCTTTGATATATGAAGGCTTCGCACCTCCGTGCTCGTCTGTACCAATAGTTAAGTAATGTGTCTGTATATGTTTATACACCAGTAAAGGTGCTTTAACTTTACTTGCAGTACCGAAGTGCTTTACCTCACCTGCTCCTACTCGCTTCCTTCATTCGGCCTATTTTGCAGATCTCAGGAGCAGACCTACGCGCCGCCTTCTGGGCGGGATACAAAAGCTGGGGAACATTGCAACATTCTCCGTACAGCCCGGAACTTTCGCCGAGTGACTTTCACGTCTTTAGAGACCTGAAGAAAGACTGCGTTGGTATCGATTTCAACTGGACGAGGACGTGCAAGAGTGAGTACGGTTGTAGAGACGTCAGCAGCCGAACGCGTTGTACGACACAGAAATTGATCGTCTCGCCTCCCAGTGCGATAAACGTCTTAATACATGTGGTGATTACTTTTGAATGGAACCATTCCATGGATCCGTTATGAAGGTTGTTCGGTTTTCATTTGACTATTTCTTATAATTAAAAGAGGAGGAAGGAATGCTGGAAGCGATCTTCTTCTGGAACATACACATCTTCATCCCAGGTGTTAAGCCATCTGGGTCGCCGCAGTTCCATAGCTGTTCTGAGTCTCCTCCTGCATAGCGTTGTTTCTACCGTGTGTTGGTTCTTGGGGAACACCTCGGAACCCAGTGTCAGAGTCTGTGTTCTCCTCTTATCTGGCTACCTGTTGAATGCCTAAAAGGCAACCTGTGGCCATCCCCATATCATTCACTTCCTGTATCTCTGAATTATACACTGACGGTAAAAAAATCGCAACAATAAAAAATAATTAATATAATTTTCTTTCGGGAATACGTCTAGGTAACACGTATAACTGATAAACATTGCAAGATCGCAAGTTAATGTATGCTCGAGATAAGCCACTGCAAATGTGAAATGCTAGTACATTAATAACCAGTGTAACTACCAGACTGTTGAATGCAAGCGTGTAAACGTGCATGAGTTCTGTTATACAGGTGGGCATGTCAGTTTGTGGGATGGACTTCCATGCCTGTTGCACTTGGTCGGTCAATTTAGAGACAGTTAATGCTGTTTGTGGGCGATGCTCGTGTCATTGTCCGATGAAGTCCCATATGTGCTCGATTGGAGATAGGCATGTGTTCGAGAAGGCCAAGGCAACATGTCGAAGCTCTGTAGCGTATGTTCAGTTACAACAGTGGTATGTGGGCGAGTGTTATCCTGTTGGAAAACAATCCCTGAAATGCTATTCATGAATGGCAGCACGCCAGGTCGTATCACCAGATTGACGTACACTTTTGCAGTCATGGTGAGTGGTTCGAATGGTTCGAATGGTTCTGAGCACTATGGGACTTAACTGCTGAGGTCATCAGTCTCCTAGAACTTAGAACTACTTAAACCTAGCTAACCTAAGGACACCACACACATCCATGCCCGGGGCAGGATTCGAACCTGCGACCGTAGCGGTCGCGAGGTTCCGGACTGAAGCGCCTAGAAGCGCTCGGTCACTCCGGCCGGCATGGTGAGTGGGATAACCAGGAGAGCGCTGTTGCTATAATACGAAATCGCGCCCCAGACCACAGCTCCAGGCAGAGGTCCGGTGTGTCTATTACGCAGACTGGTTGGTTGCATACCCCCAACTGCCCTCCTTCTAACCAACTCATGGTCATCACTACCACCGAGGCAAAACCATGTTTCTCAGAAAACACAACCGACTTCCGTCCTGCCCTCCAATGAGCTCTTCACTGACCACTAGAGTCGTAGACAGCGGTGGTTTGGGGTGCGCTAAAAGGCGTCTGTCTGGGAACTGTCCTTGACGTAACCGGTTAATAACGGTTCACAGGGCGACTGTGCTACTCAAACTGCCTTTGCAGATGCAGTACGATGTACCAGGGACACCTAACGCGATAGTCTTCCCTCTCAGAAGTGCCACTTGCCCGTCTGGAGCACTGTCTTCTTGCGACCCTACGTTCTGGTCACCACCGCTGCCACCAATCATATACAGTGGCCACATCCCTGCCAAGTCTATCTGCGTTATAGGAGAAGGAACCTCCAGCTTCTCGTAGCCCTATTACACGACGTCGTTCAAACTCAGTGGGCTGTTCCTAATGGCGTCTTTTTTACCTTAAAGGCAATCTCAAAGGTTACTAACGCTCACTATCGTTACAGCATATATGTAAAGCAAACCAGATTTGCATCCTCATAGTGGCAGTACCAGCCCCACTCTTACACGACTGATACGAAATTGGAATAGACATCATCTTTTTATATAAAATCGCTCAACTCCTTCTTGGTGATGTAATTTTATTCCGTCAGTATATAACGAAACTTTTACTGACTGGCAACCAGTTCATCTCGTCTAGTCTCATAATACGGCTCCAGGTCCTGATTCGATTCATAATAAGATGATCGACCATCTGAATGCGAGTCACAGACTGCATCTGCTTATTATCCCTGGCGGTATTTGGATAGAAGGTGTTGTCCCTTGTGAATGGAGAGATAGTGTTTGACTTGTTAGGTGCAACCCGCCATGAATTCCTCTCCTTTGCAAACCTTTTCATCTTACAGTAACATTTTCAACCTATGTCCTCAATCATATGCTGGATATATCCAAATTTGTCTCTTCCTCTACAGCTTGTACAATCTTCGGTACCTCTACAGTTCCCTCTAGTACCATCTAAGTTATTCCCTGATGTCTTAACAGACTTCCTATTACACTACCCCTTCTTGTCAGTGTTTTCCATATTTTACGTTCCTCGACGATCTGCGAAGAACCTCCTCATCCCTTCCTTATCAGCTGATATCCTATATCAACATTCTTCTGTAGCAACACATCTAAATGCTTAGATTTCCTTCTGTTCTGATTTTCCCACAGTCCATGTCTCACTGACACAGAATAATTTGCTCCAGACGTATATTCTCAGAAATATCTTCCTCAGGTTAAGGCCTATGTTTGATATCAGTAGACTTCTCTTGGCGAAGAATGCCCGTTTTTCCAGTGCTAGTATGTTTTATTAAGTCCCCCTTGCTCCAACTTTCATTGGTTAATTTGCTGCCTTGGTAGTACAATTCCTTAACTTCATCTACTTCGTGACCATCAATCCCGATGGTAATTTTCTCGCTGTTTTCATTTCTGTTACTTCGCTTTACATTCGACTTTCGTCCATTTACTCTCAATGGATACTCTGTACTCGTTAGACTGTTGATTCCTTTCAACACATCCTGTAATTCACCCTCACTTTCACTGAAGGTAGCGCTGTCATCAGCGAATCTTGACGTTGATATCCTTTCACCTTGAATTTTAAATACATCCTCGAACCTTTCTTTTATTTCCGACATTTCTTCTTCGATGTGTAGATTGAACAGCAGGGGCGAAAGGTTACATCCCCGTATTACATCCTTTTTAAGCCGTGCACTTCGCTTCTGGAAATTTTGCCTTTTGGTTCTTGTACATATCGTATATTATTCGACTTTCTCTATAGCTTATTCCCATTTTTCTGAGGTTTTCGAACTTCCTGCACCTCTTTATATTTCTGCCATGCGGGTACGTAGTTATGCGATTAAATGTCGACAGATCCCCCTGGCTGGCAGCATCACTGGCGGTGGTGGAGTGAGAGCGTTTTTCCGCCGCCAGAGGGAACCGCATTTGACTATTACGTTGATTTAAGTGCTCTCTTTCAGTGATCGGGCGCTGATGACCGCGCAGCTGAGAGCTCCACAAACCAAACATCATCTTTCAATGATCGGGGGTCAAGCAGTTTGCGTGGCGACGGTGGGTAGTTAGCGCCGTGACGTTCTGGCAGATAAGATCCTTGGCTAGCTGGTGCGTTTGGAATGCTAGAGTTATGTGATGTCCCGCGTCGCCGGCCGTGGTGGCCGTGTGGTTCTAGGCACTACAGTCAGGAACCGCGTGACCGCTACGGTCGCAGGTTCGAATCCTGCCTCGAGCATGGATGTGTGTGATATCCTTAGGTTAGTTAGGTTTAAGTAGTTCTAAGTTCTAGGGGGCTAATGACCTCAGAAGTTAAGTCCCATTGTGCTCAGAGCCATTTGAACCATTAGTCCCGTGTCTGCCAGATCAATAGATGTTCCATGATGTAGAAGTTATTTCGGTGTGCTGCTTGGGTACGTACATTGGGATCATCCAGAACAAGCCTGGGTCCACTGTGGTACCGGGTTGGTTTCCTGTCAGCAGGTGTCCTTTTGCAACATGACAATACAAGGCCCCACACTGCCCGTACAACAGTCGCAACAATCACAGACCTGCATTTTGAGTGTCTACGCAATGGGAAGATGGAAGTTCCGTTCTGAAGAGGGACGCCACGCAGTGCATGAGTCGTTACGTGGACTACCAAAAGAATTTTTTTCTAAAGGAATTTATACATTCTGTAAGCGCTGGAGGACTTGGATTGAGCGTGGGGGAGATTATGCTGAAAAGTGATACAGCTTTGTTCCACTTCCGCACAGTAAATAACATTTTAAAAAGTATTTATGGTTTTCATTTGACTCACCCTCGTACGTAATCTTCCCATCATCCTATTTACTTGGATTTGCTTAATTACATGCAATCTGTTTTATTTGCCAGTGGATGTGCGATGTTAATTGCCTGTTAATCATGCCTGGGGATTTCTAAAGCTTAAATTTCGAATGTCTTCTTAAATCCTAACCTATTGATCTTATTAAACATCCGTCTTAAGAGTTGGATTTCATGTTAAGATTCAGAAAAATTTTTTGAAGATTATTTTACTAAAATTTTTTAAATATTATTTTAGATATTTTGTAAGTTCTGCCATCAGTTGACTTGCTTCCAAAAGAAAAGGTCAGTAGTACATTAAATTCTGGTGGTAGCTGCTTGGATCTTTTCGATGCGGCAGTAAATTGGTTTATTTTTTATTAGATGTTAATGAAATTATGGTGCCCGCATCTCGTGGTCGTGCGGTAGCGTTCTCGCTTCCCACGCCCGGGTTCCCGGGTTCGATTCCCGACGGGGTCAGGGATTTTCTCTGCCTCGTGATGGCTGGGTGTTGTGTGCTGTCCTTAGGTTAGTTAGGTTTAAGTAGTTCTAAGTTCTAGGGGACTTATGACCACAGCAGTTGAGTCCCATAGTGCTCAGAGCCATTTGAACCATTTTTTTTTTTTTTTTTGAAATTATGGTCGAGTATCCTAAACTAAACGACAGTTCCCTAACGCGTTTCAACATTGTCGAACGCTTTTTCCAGGTTGACAAATCCAATGAACATGTCTTGATTTTTCTTCACTCTTGCTTCCATTTCAATCGCAACGACATAACTACGTCTCTGCTGCCTTTACCTTTCCTAAAACCAAACAGATCGTCATCTAACAGATTTTCAGTTTTATTTTCCATTCTTCTGTATATTATTCTTGTCAGTTACTTGGACAAAGCTTATTGTCCGAAAATTCTCGTACTTCTCGGCTCTTGCAATCTTGGGTATTGTGTGAGCTATTCACTGTCGCAGTATCTATGGTCTCAGAGAATTTCAGGCTCATCTCTTCATTCTTTAATACTTTCGTACCTCACTTCTTTGTGCATTAGTTCTTCTTGACTAGTCTCTTGAACTTCACCCTACTCTTCATCAGTAACAAATTGTAATCTGAGTCTATATTTGCTCCTCGAGGCCTTACAATGCAGTATCTGATTTCCGAATCTCTAACTGACAGTGATGCAATCTTCCTCCATCTCCCGGCCTTTTCCAATTATATCTCCTCCTCCTGCGATTCTTGAACAGAGTATTCGCTATTACCATCTGAAATTTATTGCAGGACTCAATCGTCTTTCTCCTCTCTCATTTCTGCTGCCAAGACCACATCTTCCGTAATCCTTCCTTCTACTCGGTGCCCCTGCAACTGCATTCCAGTACCCAATGACTATTTGATGTTCATCTCTCTTTACGTACTGAATTACGCGTTCAGTATCCTCTGTCTCTTCATCTTCTGCTTGCGACGTCAGCATATATACCTGAATTATTGTTTTGGGTGTTGGTTTGCTCTCGATTCCGATGTCATATCAATCCTTAAAGCAGGCTAAAACCCAACGTCCACCGACAGCTACCAATTAACCTCATCAACGTGCTCTAAAAACTACTAAGAAGGTGTGTAGCCCAGCGATAATATTCGGTTCTCGAATCAGAGGGCGTTTCTTCCGCCTGTCATTGTGGTTTTCGTGTAGGACCATCGTAAACTGAACATCTGGCTAGGTCGGAGAAATAAGCTGTTACACTACTGGCAATTAAAATTGCTACACCAAGAACAAATGTAGATGATAAACGGCTATTCATTGGACAAATATATTATACTAGAACTGGCATGTGATTATATTTTCACGCAATTTGGGTGCATAGATCCTGAGAAATCAGTATCCAGAACAACCACCTTAGGCCGTAATAACGGCCTTGATACACCAGGGCATTGAGCCAAACAGAGCTTGGATGGCATGTACAGGTACAGCTGCCCATGCAACTTCAACACGATACCACAGTTCATCAAGAGTAGTGACTGGCGCATTGTGCCGAGCCAGTTGCTCGGCCACCATTGACAGACGTTTTCAATTGGTGACAATCTGGAGAATGTGCTGGCCAGGACAGCAGTCGAATACTTTCTGTATCCAGAAAGGCCGTACAGGACCTGCAACATGCGGTCGTGCATTATCCTGCTGAAATGTAGGGTTTCGCAGGGATCGAATGAAGGGCAGAGCCACGGGTCGTAACACATCTGAAATGTAACGTCCACTTTTCAAAGTGCCGTCATTGCGAACAAGAGGTGACCGAGACGTGTAACCAATGGCACCCCATACCATCACGCCAGGTGGTTCGCCAGTATGGCGATGACGAATACACGCTTCCAATGTGCGTTCACCGCGATGTCGCCAAACACGGATGCGACCATCATGATGCTGTAAACAGAAAAAATGACGTTTTGCCATTTGTGCACCCAGGTTCGTCGTTGAGTACGCCATCGCAGGCGCTCCTATGTGTGATGCAGCGTCAAGGGCAACCGCAGCCATGGTCCTCGATCTGATAGTCCATGCTGCTGTGAACGTCGTCGAACTGTTCGTGCAGATGGTTGTTGTCTTGCAAACATCCCCATCTGTTGACTCAAGGATTGAGACGTTGCTGCACGATCCGTAACAGCCATTCGGATAAGATGCCTCTGATTCCGGCTGCAAGTGATACGAGGCCGTTGAGATCCAGCACAGCGTTCCGTATTACCCTCCTGAACCCACCGTTTCAATATTCTGCTAACAGTCATTGGTCTCGACCAACGAGAGCAGCAATATAGCCATACGATAAACCGCAGTCTCGATAGGCTACAATCCGACGTTTATCAAAGTCGGAAACGTGATGGTAGGCATTTCTCCTCCTTACACGAGGCATCACAACGTTTCACCAGGCAACGCCGGTCAACTGCTGTTTGTGTATGAGAAATCGGTTGGAAACTTTCCTCATGTTAGCGCGTTGTAGGTGTCGCCACCGGCGCGAACCTTGTGTGAATGCTCTGAAAAGCTAATCATTTGCATATCACAGCATCTTCTTCCTGTCTGTTAAATTTCTCGTCTGTAGCACGTCATCTTCGTAGCGTAACAATTTTAATGGCTAGTAATGTATAAACGTCAACAGCTCATCACAGCTATTTTTACCTACGTGTCATTCACGTCACCACTTGGTGCTATCTTATTTTACTTACCTCCATGACTCAGGCTTTCGAGGCTCTTGCCAATTTTTATTCGTTAGTTTTTTATTTCACCTGTTGTTCCAAGTTGGAATTGGTATGCTATTCAGCTTCCCGTAGGAGTATGCGTTCGTCAGGGTTAGGTGCTGGATTTGTACCCTTCATTACCGTCAATGGGCTATTGAACTCGTAACAGATCTTTTACAGGCCCCGACCATCGGCAAGTGCTGACCGCTACTGTGACTGACAGCGTCAGTTTGCTATTGTTCGTGGAACTGTGGCTATTGGTTCAAATGGCTCTGAGCACTATGGGACTTAACACCTATGGTCATCAGTCCCCTAGAACTTAGAACTACTTAAACCTAACTAACCTAAAGACATCACACACAGCCATGCCCGAGGCAGGATTCGAACCTGCGACCGTAGCGATCACGTGGTTCCAGACTGAAGCGCCTTAGAACCGCACGGCCACACCGGCCGGCACTGTGGCTATTCTGCAGTCTGAAGGCTACAGGCTGAGTTCCATAAATCTACCTAAATGGTGGGAGCCGCCCCGACTGGGTGGTCTTCAAAGGAGAAGATTCTTCGCAAAGAATGGCTGGCGTTTCCTGGTACGGTTCGGGAAACAAACTTCTGAAAGCGTCGGCAGGCAGCAGCACTTTACAGGTTTTTTAAATCTGGTTTGTAGGACAGAGCGGATCAGGTTGTGCAAAGGGGCCCAAATCAGTTGCTGCTAGTGGCACAAACATACAAATTTTATTTGCTAAAAACACCTTATCACATGCCCTTAAAAGAATTCAGAAACAATACGGCTGAAGGCCAGTACAGAAATTATTAAAATTGCGTTAAGGAATACACACGTCTGAAGGCCTTAGTTACAGAATAGAAGAACTGAGGACTTAAGGTCTGGATAACAAGAACTCCAGTAAGGAAATTTTAATAGGTTTTAGACAAAGACCTTTCAGTTAAAACTTCCGGGCTGAGAGGCCGTGGTCGATGTATAAAATTTCCATCTAACGTTTCGTCACCATCTGCGGGAGACATCTGCTGAGGTCGCCCGGCTATTGCCACTGAGGATCCAGGTAGTCTCGCATTTATAGAGCGCTTAGAGGGCACCACCATTCGTCACGTGATGCCGACGGTATGCCTATCTTTGGAAGGCGTCA
Organism: Schistocerca nitens; assembly: GCF_023898315.1. NCBI lineage: Eukaryota > Metazoa > Arthropoda > Insecta > Orthoptera > Acrididae > Schistocerca > Schistocerca nitens. The sequence continues at coordinate 448,911,297 of NC_064620.1, forward strand.
TCATTCTCGATTAAGAGAAGTCGATTGTCATTCTGCCGGCGCAACGTCGACATCCATATTTTCTCCAACTTTAAAACCTCCTCTTTTTTATTAAAATTATTATGGTGTTTGTGAATCGCTATTGCTTCTCTATAGATGCACGCATGATAATGGGATGTTCGTGCTAGACCGCTTGTCTCATTAAATTTAAGCCTACATCGTATGAAAGACCTTTCAAATTTTTATTTAAGTATCTAGGGCCTAATCTTAAAATATTTCACATAAGCTTCGGCTGAAGGTCACATACTGAACATTAAAACAAAATAAATTAATACTTGGCTGAAGGCCTGACACAGTACTTGAGACAAATCACAATCCCACACAACAGAACAGTGGTGCTGCGAAGTGTTCCAAGGGTTGGCCTGGGGAGGAAACTTTAATAACACGTTAGGTAAGACAGGCAGCCTAGCTCAACACTAAATAATCGGGTGGCAGCACGACCTAGGGACGGCTGAAGAACCAACCAACAACATAATCAATTCCCTTCCACCCAACCAACAGCATGACAACCGAAAATATCAATGAGGACGAAGACTGCAGCAGCACTGTGTGTTAATAGGCATCTAAATAGAGTCAAGGCATAATAACTGTGGTGTCACCGCCAGACACCACACTTGCTAGGTGGTAACTTAAATCGGCCGCGGTCCTGTAGTACATGTCGGACCCGCGTGTCGCCACTGTGTAATCGCAATCCTAGCGCCACCACATGGCAGGTCACAAGACACGGACTAGACCTCACCCCAGTTGTACGGACGACATAGCTTGCGACCAGACCTACGAAGTCTTCCTCTCATTTGCCGAGAGACAGATAGAATAGCCTTCAGCTTAGTCCATAGCTACGACCTAGCAAGGCGCCATTTGTATCAGTGCTTATAGCTTACTAAAATTCAAGAGAGATGTATTCCAACAAGAGAATAAAAGTTAAGTAACATCTACGTACTTTTCTTCTTATTCATTGATAAGTCTCATGTTCCAGAACTTCAAGCCCGTCTGCGTTAGTTTAGCGTGCACCTAGCTACCTCATTGTGTCTATGCTGTAGGAACTAGACACAACAATAACCACTCAAAGAAAGAAAAGGAGAACAACATCAAGCTGTCGAACTAAATGCCGTTCCGGACAGCATCAACATGGCGAGGAAAACACACTGCCGGAAAACTATGCTGACCACCAGGGCAGGTAACCAGAATGTTAATGGCCACAAGGCAGAAGATACCGCTGGTGCACTTTGTGGTGTCACCGCCAGACACGACACTTGCTAGGTGGTAGCTTAAATCGGCCGCGGTCCATTAGTACATGTCGGACCCGCGTGTCGCCACTGTGTGATCGCAGACCGAGCGCCACCACATGGCAGGTCTAGACAGACGTACGAGCACTCGCCCCAGTTGTACGACGACGTTGCTAGCGACTACACTGACGAAGCCTTTCTCTCATTTGCCGAGAGACAGAATAGCCTTCAGCTAAGTTAATGGCTACGACCTAGCAAGGCGCCATTTGTACCATTGCATGTATCTCAAGATAGTCTCACTTGTATCATCAAGAATGCTGTATACCAAAGGACGATATAAAAGTTAAGTGTTCTAGTAGCTACGTTCTTTTCTTTGTCACATTCATTACTAATCCTGTTCCAGACTTCGCGCCAGTCGGCGCGTGTGTACGTGTGCCCTTTCGGCTACCCGTCTCTGTGGACTGGCTGCCTTGTCAGTCCACTACACACTTCACTAATAAGTTACAATCATTTCAATAGTTAAACACCATACAGGAAGACGGCTGCAAAATTTGCCGACCAGCACACCGTACGTTGCTGCTTGCGGAAATGGCCCAGGAAGCAACAACCAGCAATGAACGAAGAGATGTCACAGCAGTTGAAGTTTCGTAACAGGTTAACTGATTACTCAACTCCAGTATCCAGGCTCGCTGGGCGACGAACTTTGCAGCTCTCGCAGCTAGTGCCTCACAACTCCGACCCCACGTGCACGCCGCCAGCTGCCCCTGCCTGACCACCTGCCGCAGAGACTTCCTCGCTGCTCTCTCGCAACTGACAGACCGCTCACACACACCACCACACGGAAAAACAGCGGTCATACCAAAGATGGTACAGCAGTACCAGTATCGATAAACGCTGCTGCTGTCACCGACGGAGGCAAGTGAGCAACTCGTTCAAGTAGTAACTGAGGGAGCAATAAGGCGAAACTCGACGGTGAGAAAACGCCAAAAAGTAAAAAACGGCATCAGCGCGAGCCGGCACGGCTCAATTTTCTCCGAGCGTTAGCAGAAAGCAGCCAACAGCAGTGACTACTTTCTTTTTTGGAGACTGATTGGCCGAAATGTCAGCTTGTGAGCTTTAGCAGCTTAGTCGGGGGCAGTGGTGGGGTGCACGTGGCGAGTCGAGCCCTCTGGGGTGGATGTGGTGTGGAGTTGTATTTGGGAAATTCCTAATCAAAGGCCAGTAAGATTGTTCTCTAGATAAGGAAAGTTAAGAAGCCTTTGGAAGTGCATTCCCTTTCCCTCAAATGGCAAATGTCTTAATCTAGTGCTGGTTTTCGAGGTAGGTGTTGATGTTAGCTAGCGAACACGGACTGTTAAGTAAGAGGCCACCTAACAGAATACGGAGAAACTGGCTAGCTGGAGGCGTTGTTCAAGGAACAAAGCAGCTTGGCGTGAGTTGATAGAAAAAGAATAAATTAAGTTTTGGTCCAACAGAAATTCGGAGTGTGGAGTACTCATGTATGTCCTTTCACTTTTGGAATTTACACCGTTTTCCCGTGTTGTTTACACAAGGAATGGGACAAATCGGTAAATCGGTTGGTAACCGTGTAATGACTCATTGCGATAATAGTTGCCCAGTTCGGTAATCGGACTTGGGAGCTATTGAACGTGGTCAGTTTGCTTCAGGGCACTGAATAGTGGTAGAAGGGACTGTCTCGCGGGTCTGAGGGAGGCTAGCGATCCTTATTTTGCTTTGTGGCGCAGGCCTATAAATTACCCATGTCCACCAACAAACGTTTAGGAGGAAGTCTACAGAGCGATACATTTCGAGGTTTCTCTCGTGGCCGCGACAGTATTTCACCAGACGACGCAGAAGCTCCGAGATGAGGGACGAGGAGGAACGTTTCAGTCTCCGCTGGAAAAAGAGGTTATCCCTATACCGTATGTCCACGGTTTATGCATTTGTTGTAGTTCCCAATCTGGCAGTTCCAAGGAGACATCTGGAGAACATCTGCTTAAACCCTTTCCCATTGCTTGCAATTTCCTCCCATAAAAATTGAGTCATGCATTTCTGTCGTCGTACCACAGTTCATCCTGACCCAGAATTCTACTTGGGTACCTACCCAAAATACCGCTTGGATTTTGGTGCAGAGTCCCGGTTTTTGAGACCCTCGTCGACAAAAAGCTAGCATGGCTGCCCCGTATTCATCAGCTAAAGAGTAGTAGTATCCGAGAGCTTTAAGCTCTCTGCTTCATTCCCCGAACCTCTAGGATTGCGGATCGCGCTGCTGTACTTCGTTTTTACTGCACCCAAGTCTCATCCGAACCGCAATATGGTTCGATGTTTACGGTTCAGCAGAGACTTTGCGAGGTGCCGGGGCTAGCAGTGTATTTAACACTAAATTCTTCTAGAATCTACATATGTAAATGATGCTCTAAGTCCCCCCTATTCTAACTCCGACTTTTGCTGCTGCACATGGATTAAAAAGATACGCGAACTGACTGTAATCAACCCTGCAAGTGGAGTAGAAAAGAGTTTGGCACCTGCAATAATTTAATTTGATAAATAAGTTAAATAAAGGAACGTTTCATTAACGTAGTGAGAAATGATAGGGTTGCTCTACCGATTAACAGAATGAAAGTTCTGTCCAAAATATCAATATGATTTATCAAGACTAAACACAAAATAATAAACAAAAACACATGAAACATTTACAATACATCAAATTGGCTCAAATTGGATACTCAAACAAACGCTGTGAAGTTGAAGTTGTCCCTAAACTAGATTGTGACTTTTATGACGAAGTGGTATGTGGAGCCAATTCCTTGCCACTCAAATCCTAAGAGAGACACACCGCTAACCAAACATTAATTGCTGCTACATTAGTGAGAACTCAGACAATGAACACCCAAGATAGAACAAAGTTAGAAAAGACGAACATGCGCGCTCTGCTGAGCTCTGATTATCTCCTAGCAAAAATGCCTGCTTTGCCGGTGCTGCGGACGTACATTACCAAGCTGTCTTCTTAGCTGCAAGGACACGATCTGGCGTACTGGAAGCGATGCCTGGTTGCTTCGACGTCCCGTCGTGGTAGTGATAATGTCGCGAGTATAGCCTGAAACAAATTATCCTGGCCTGGTTGTTCCAGACTAAAGACTTCCTAGCAATACAAATGCGCCTCTGAGGGAGACGAAGAAGGCTCGCCACACAATCACTGACGGTACAGTGATTGATTTTAACGAGCGAAGTCACCCAGTAACTCCGATACAGTCAACATTAGCCAAAACTGTTCAAGACAGACAACATAGGCCTCTTGTACACAGAACGCTCAATTGCCAACTGTACTCGGAAAGTTACGTTGAAGTCGAAACTTCAGCAACTTCGTCAAACAGTTACAATTAAATAAAAGTATATTAGACAGCCAACGGAAGGCAGGCTGACCCGCGCAGCGAGAGCTCAGTCTTGTAACCTACTTCGACCGAAAGGCGAGAGCCGACTACCCACAAGAGCACCCGTACAAACCGAACACAGAACATTCCCGCCCCAACGACAGTGGCCGTGGTTAACCGTTCCAATCAGCAACTCGAAAACCGGCGGAAAATTCCACTCTACTGCCGGAGCACTACCATTCCACCAATGGAGATTCTTGGCGCCAATTTCTGCGCCGATTTTGCTACGTCACGGAGCTATGCCCTGACCAAGCCAATCACAGTTACGATTTTGCAGAAAGCGCGGGAATTTGCCCGCCAAAACTGCCTCGGTACACAAGTCATTCCCACGCCTCGCTGGTAGCCCGCCAGAAAGTGTTTTCGCTAAGTTTCTGCGAAGTAACGGGACCTCTAGCCCAGCCGCTACTTCAGGCCCCTCCGAGCGTGTCTCCTCCGCTATTCTACCATGTCGGCGTCTGGAAAGCATTCACTCGACTCCCTCACACCCGTCGGCTTACCCTTTCAAGATTAGCAGAGCCCGCCTGTCACCGGACCACCCGGGTGACAAGAGACGCTGCATGGGAAGTCCGCGTGTGAAGGAATAGCAACTTTACACTGCATGCAATTGGAGAGGAAAATTGTAAGATAGAAATATGAGAGGGGGCTCTTCACCTTTGAAGTTATTGAACACAATGCATAATCACGGAGTAACACTGACCAATGACGCCTTCTAGACTAGAAATATAGACAGTATTCTAGCCGAAGTAGGGATCTTACTTCTTGAGTTCCGGCAGCACCACACCTTGTTCACTCACGAAATCACCATACAAAACTTCCTAATCATCTGTGTTTTTCCCTACTAGATCGACTCCCTGACACATCCTTATGAATGGAATGACCAGATGGAATGCACCTCGAGATCATCTGCTGGAACCTCCACCTATCCCCCCTGGAATGTGGTCCCCGTGTGTTTCCGCACAATCCCTCGTGGTTAGAACCCCCATCATGAATTAAGAGACAGCTATTGGCTTAGCCCCAGCCTAAAAGATTGTCTGCAGACTCAATTCTGAAGTCGATAACTCAAGTTAGGATAAAGAATTTTTCCACAGAAACTTTTCTACTTGGTGTGCTTGTCCCGCAAAGAAGGCAGGGCAGTGTGGAAGGGAGGAGACGAGACACTAGCGGAAGTGGATCATGAGACGTGCTTCGGTGGTTCAGTCAGCCGACCGATGTGGCCGAGTGGTTCTAGGCGCTTCAGTGTGGAGCCACGCGACCGCTACGGTCGCAGGTTCGAATGCTGCCTTGGGCATGGATGTGTGTGCTGTCCTTAGGTTAGTGAGGTTTAAGTAGTTCTAAGTTCTAGGGGACTGATGACCTCAGATGTTAAGTCCCATAGTGCTCAGAGCCATTTGAACCATTTGGTTCAGTCGGTGGGGCTCTTGCCCACGAAAGCCAAAGGACCCAGATTCGAAAGTCGATCCCGAATACGGTTTTGGTCTCCAGAAACTTTGAAAATAGTGCTCACTCCGCTGCAGAGTGAAGATACTGGATACTGCAGGTAGTTTTATGAACCGTGACCACTGCATGAACATTTCTCTATTGTTGTGACAGAACACCGTAGAATATTTATTTGAAATAACTCAAATATTGTACATTTAAGTTCTTGTTCATTACACCAAAAAATGTTCAAATGTGTGTGAAATGTTATGGGACTTAACTGCTAACGTCACCAGTCCCTAAGCTTACACACTACTTAACCTAAATTATCCTAAGGACAAACACACACACCCATGCCCGAGGGAGGACTCGAACCTCCGCCGGGACCAGCCGTTCATTACACCACGCCCTGTTTATTGAAGTATTCCTTTAGCTTATTTACTGAATGGGGAACGGGTAATAGGCATTGTGTGAGATTTAAAGAGACTATTGACCAGAATGAGAAACATTTGACTTCCAGTTTGATATTTGTTAGGAAGCTGCTGCCTCACTATAGCTAAAGCATATTAGTAAAAAAGGTCTCCTATTTGCTAAACAAACCATAATATCAACTGTGTGGCTTACGCCAAGAAACACCTATATATATGTCCATACACAAATTACAAATCTCAGTGGTTCGGATGACAAAATATTGTAGTGTTTCCAACAGACCTAAGAGTCTCGCTTCTGACTGCAAAGAAAAGTCGCCTAGATCAAATTAGCTCAACAGCCTACTTCATTAAATATAGACTCGTTGTTATTTGACATTGTCAAATGGTGGGACAGGCAATCGTTTGTTACAATATGTGAATAGAATCATTAGTCGAGATCACAAAATTTCCTTTACTCAAAACTAGCTACAGTTCACTGAAACAGTTGTTCTGTGGAAAATTATGAACTCTTCCAATATTATCGGAGTTGTTTTGCGAGGATACTTCTCGGGAATACTTGGATGTTCCCCATATGAAAGCTTTAGAATGACTTCTCTAAATGAGTTGTTCTGTGGAAAATTATGAACTCTTTCAATATTATCGGAGTTATTTTGCGAGGATACTTCTCGGGAATACTTGGATGTTCCTCATATGAAAGCTTTAGAATGACTTCTCTATTATTGTATTACTTTCGATATTATCTCTCTGCTTCTAATGACCCATAGCTTCAGGGCAGTCCCTGTGGAGCATTTCAGCAACGTATTCATGCACTCATGACGTTAGTGTCAGGTATTGCTTTGTTAATCTGATTCATTTTTACCACCGTTTCGTGATTAATTTTATGTAGAGTCTACTGGGCATGTTTGCCAGAAGTATAGCTTTGTGTTTTCTCAGTGGGAAGATGTCCTTCCGGTGTTGTCTCAGGGCCCCCTTTGACGACACATTTCAAACATGAGGCTAACGCTCTGAGGGGGGGGGGGGGGGGTCAAAAAGAGTGGAGGACAGTATGGAGAAAGTGCTCATCTGAGCAGCTCACGAAGTGAAAGTTAATGATGCATCATGATATCACAAATTTTTATAAAATGAAGCAACACAACCTGTGTGACAAAGAAAGTAAACAGCGATCTGCTCAGAAAATGCATCGCCCTACCACTATACCACAATTGTGATACATTTTCGCAGAATCAGTGGACTGTTTATTGGAGCTGAATGGTGTATGGGAGAGGAATGGCGGGTGGTGATAAAATGGCCACAAAACATAGATAGCCCTCCAGAATTCCATACTTCGAAAACATTCTGTATGTAGGAGACAACTCAGTGCTGTAGCCAATGTGACAGTCAGGCAGTCAGGCAGTCAGTGAACTCATTAAGAAGGACGAAGGCAGCCTGGAAGCTGGGCAGTTTTCGCAGAAATAAGAAAGTGGTTTGCTTTGTGCTTTTCCAGCAGAGCCGACGCCTCTGCTAGCCTTGAGCGGAAGGCGCCGTGCCACCAATACGATCCCCAGAGCATAAGTGAATACGACATTTTTGTCTATTCTGTTTGAAAATCTAAGAACGAGACACCGAGACGACGCCCGACCAGCACTGGAAAGTTCCCTGCTTTCGCTCCAAAATTTCGTGAGTCGTCTCGCCACCGCGCTTGGCGTGGATAACGAGACAGTGCTCCATCACAGTACCAATCCCTTACTTGTTAAGGTGCATTTTGTACAATAGCGGAAAGTTTTTGCAGTGTTCCCCCATTTTTTCATGAAGTAAGTGATATTCTCACCTGTCACATTGGCTACAGCGTTGAGTTGTCTCCTACATACGGAATGTTTTCCAAGTATGGAACTCTGGAGGGCTATCTATGTTTTGCGGTCATTTTATCACCACCCACCATTCCTCTCCCATACACCATTCAGCTCCAATAAACAGTCCACTGATTCTGCGAAAATGTATCACAATTGTGGTATGGTGGTAGTGTGATGCATTTTCTGAGCAGATCGCTGTTTACTTTCTTTGTCACACAGGTTGTGTTGCTTCATTTTATAAAAATTTGTGATATCATGATGCATCATTAACTTTCATTTCGTGAGCTGCTCAGATGAGCACTTTCTCCATACTGTCCTCCACTCTTTTTGACCTCTCCTCAGAGCGTTAGCGTCATGTTTGAAATGTGGTTACAGTTTTAGTGAATTTTGTTCTCTGTTAATTTTTAGCGTAAATTTTTCAGTCATTAGAGCAATTAAATATGTGTAAATCTCAGTCTTGGGTTCGATTCCAAGATCCTGCTATAGTTGTGCACAAGGCCAACTGAGATATCAGTTGTTTTAAGAATTCAGAGAAACGAACGAGCATTGTACTCGCTCATCTTGTACGATCAAAGATTTGTTTATAATGAGCATTGCACTTACGTTCCCCTGCTCTGATTCAGAACATGGCCGCAAGTTGAACACTTTATGCTAAAATATATTCCAAACCACGTACAATCCAAATTAACCGTACCGACTTCAACATAAACAGTTCTGGAAACAACCAAGTGAACCTTCACACTGAACTTGCATTGGAGAGGAGTCAGTTCCAAATCTCTGTCCATCCGGCCTAAGTTAGGTTTTCCTTGATTTCTCTAAACTGGTTAAAGTAAGTGCAGGAACAGATTATCTGGAAGCGACACTGCAGGTTTCTTTCCTTTCGCTTAATCTAGCAGTACTTTTCTCCATCTGTAATTATCTCGTCGACAGTAATCTCTCCTTGGAAAGACCTAGAAATGAGAATTATTTAAGTGTTCCCAGAATGAGATTTTCACTATGCAGCGGAGTGTGCGCTGATATGAAACTTCCTGGCAGATTAAAACTGTGTGCCCGACCGAGACTCGAACTCGGGACCTTTGCCTTTCGCGGGCAAGTGCTCTACCAACTGAGCTACCGAAGCACGACTCACGCCCGGTACTCACAGCTTTACTTCTGCCAGTACCTCGTCTCCTACCTTCCAAACTTTACAGAAGCTCTCCTGCGGACCTTGCAGAACTAGCACTCCTGAAAGAAAGGATATTGCGGAGACATGGCTTAACCACAGCCTGGGGGATGTTTCCAGAATGAGATTTTCACTCTGCAGCGGAGTGTGCGCTGATATGAAACTTCCTGGCAGGTTAAAACTGTGTGCCCGACCGAGACTCGAACTCGGGACATTTGCCGTTCGCGGGCAAGTGCTCTACCAACTGAGCTACCGAAGTACGACTCACGCCCGGTACTCACAGCTTTACTTCTGCCAGTACCTCGTCTCCTACCTTCCAAACTTTACAGAAGCTCTCCTGCGAACCTTGCAGAACTAGCACTCCTGAAAGAAAGGATATTGCGGAGACATGGCTTAGCCACAGCCTGGGGGATGTTTCCAGAATGAGATTTTCACTCTGCAGCGGAGTGTGCGCTGATATGAAACTTCCTGGCAGATTAAAACTGTGTGCCCGACCGAGACTCGAACTCGGGACCTTTGCCTTTCGCGGGCAAGTGCTCTACCAACTGAGCTACCGAAGCACGACTCACGCCCGGTACTCACAGCTTTACTTCTGCCAGTACCTCGTCTCCTACCTTCCAAACTTTACAGAAGCTCTCCTGCGGACCTTGCAGAACTAGCACTCCTGAAAGAAAGGATATTGCGGAGACATGGCTTAACCACAGCCTGGGGGATGTTTCCAGAATGAGATTTTCACTCTGCAGCGGAGTGTGCGCTGATATGAAACTTCCTGGCAGGTTAAAACTGTGTGCCCGACCGAGACTCGAACTCGGGACCTTTGCCGTTCGCGGGCAAGTGCTCTACCAACTGAGCTACCGAAGTACGACTCACGCCCGGTACTCACAGCTTTACTTCTGCCAGTACCTCGTCTCCTACCTTCCAAACTTTACAGAAGCTCTCCTGCGAACCTTGCAGAACTAGCACTCCTGAAAGAAAGGATATTGCGGAGACATGGCTTAGCCACAGCCTGGGGGATGTTTCCAGAATGAGATTTTCACTCTGCAGCGGAGTGTGCGCTGATATGAAACTTCCTGGCAGATTAAAACTGTGTGCCCGACCGAGACTCGAACTCGGGACCTTTGCCTTTCGCGGGCAAGTGCTCTACCAACTGAGCTACCGAAGCACGACTCACGCCCGGTACTCACAGCTTTACTTCTGCCAGTACCTCGTCTCCTACCTTCCAAACTTTACAGAAGCTCTCCTGCGGACCTTGCAGAACTAGCACTCCTGAAAGAAAGGATATTGCGGAGACATGGTTTAGCCACAGCCTGGGGGATGTTTCCAGAATGAGATTTTCACTCTGCAGCGGAGTGTGCGCTGATATGAAACTTCCTGGCAGATTAAAACTGTGTGCCCGCCCGAGACTCGAACTCGGGACCTTTGCCTTTCGCGGGCAAGTGCTCTACCAACTGAGCTACCGAAGCACGACTCACGCCCTGTACTCACAGCTTTACTTCTGCCAGTACCTCGTCTCCTACCTTCCAAACTTTACAGAAGCTCTCCTGCGAACCTTGCAGAACCAGCACTCCTGAAAGAAAGGATATTGCGGAGACATGGCTTAACCACATCCTGGGGGATGTTTCCAGAATGAGATTTTCACTCTGCTGAGGAGTGTGCGCTGATATGAAACTTCCGCAATATCCTTTCTTTCAGGAGTGCTAGTTCTGCAAGGTTCGCAGGAGAGCTTCTGTAAAGTTTGGAAGGTAGGAGACGAGGTACTGGCAGAAGTAAAGCTGTGAGTACCGGGCGTGAGTCGTGCTTCGGTAGGTCAGTCTGCCTTCGGCGGTGCTACGGCACGGACGTCTGTTTACGTCCCTGCCGGAGAAGTTCGCGCTCGCGCAGTTGTTTACCTCTTCGGCGTACTCGTGCGTTTAGAAGACTCGATATAGAATGGCACATGCATACCGAAAGTCGACTCTCAAGATTAGTTTTTCGAATGAATATGCGAGACCGAAAGCCTACGAAATAGAAAGGTTCCTACGAGACGAAGTTAAACTTGACTACAACGAACTTATCGGAATTCACCTCTCCATAGTGAGCAGTGTTGTTTACGTCAAGCTGATTAACGATGCAGTATGTGACAGAATCATCCGAGATACTAAACATGGACTCAAATTTCGTCACTCTGATGGACATGTTGGAGAAGTAACTATTGATCATGCAAGACTGGGCTTACGAAACATACGTATTTTCGAACTTCCCTTCGAGGTTCCGTCTGACTTGGTCGTTGACGCCTTACGCCCATATGGAAGAGTGTTTAGCCACGTTGAGGAAAAATGGTCCAACTTTACGACTTACCCCGTTCTCAATGGGGTGCGTCAAATCAGAATAGAACTGACACAACATGTACCCTCATACTTGTTCATCGGCGGATGCAGAGCTATAGTCATATACGATGGACAACCCAAAACATGCTCAGGCTGCGGGAAAGAGGGCCACGTCCGTTCCGAATGTATGCAGCGGAGGATAGTGCAAGTTCCAAACGGCGAACCCGTACCTCCGTCCACGTTGACGCCGCTGCCACTAACGTATGCGGACGCTTTTCGAACGGATCCCATCCCGAAGAATGACCAGCTACAGAATCCTGACAGTTTACGGCAACCGACTGCGGCAGAGACCGCCTCCAGTGACGAAACGACGCACACCTCTGCCGCTCCGGCGCCGACGACGCACTTAACCGAGCGGGAAGGATCGGTAGGAGAAATGGAAATTGATCCTGCTGTTGTGCCGACAGCTGCTTTCGTCCCTGAGCACCGGGAGTCACTTCCGCACTCGGATACGGAGGCGCACACGCGCAAACAACGATCGCCGAAGCGCCACAAGAAACGACGGCTAGCGCCGTCGGATACCTGCTTACTGCAGTCCACGTCAGACGGACTTGGGTGTGACGTCGATACAGTGCTTCCGGACGCGCAACGGGAGGTTCTACCTCCCACACAGCAGTACGACGCGAATCATGCTACACAGGGGTTGAATGCAGACACACCGGACGGAAAGCCGACGGAAGGAGACTATCCACCCACCGCAGCAACGCCACCGCCTTCGGTCAGCCCGGCCGGAGACACACGACGGGAGCTGGACCTCCAGCACAGTAACTGGGCCGACGAATCCGATACTGACCCCCACACCGACGACGCACCCGCCATGGCGAGTGCTGCGTCCACCGGATGTTAACCGCGCAGAAGATGCAGACTGACCCACAGACAGCATGTCACCGGGCAGAAGCACACAAATTAACATAAGCGTTCATGTGCGCTTTACGCACTGCGGAACAGCGGCAGGCATATCGAACAGCCTCTATTAATATTAATACGATCAGAACGCCTGTCAAATTGCAATTATTACGAGACATGTTGCATGCGTCAGACGTCGACATCGTTCTGCTGCAGGAAGTATGTGTTGAGAGCTTCCCCGACCTCTATGAGTACGATACGTACATTACACCTACTACCGACGGCGGTAGCGGAACAGCGATACTTCTACGTAGCGGCATAGTAGCCGAGGACGTGGTGTACCTGCCGTCAGCGCGAGGACTGGCGCTCACGGTGCTGGGAGTACGGGTCGTTAACATTTACGCACCGTCGGGGTCAGACAGACGGCGCGACCGATCCCGATTTTACGCAGAGGAGATTGCAACACTATTCTTAGGTCGATATGAACATGTATTATTTGGAGGCGACTTCAACTGCGTGCTCGCACCAAAAGATCAACACCCACGTTATACTTCGTGCCCGGAGCTGCGGCAACTCATACAGGACATGAATCTCGTAGATACATGGGAGAAGATACATGGCCACAGACGTGGATACACCTACGTCACGAGTCACTCTGCAAGTCGTCTCGATCGCATTTACGTAACACGTCGTCTCGAACCTGCGATCCTCGATGCGGAATTGTGGCCTGTCGCCTTTTCAGATCACATAGCATATATATGCACGGTCTCCCTGAGTCGTCAACAAGTGTGGAGGAGTCGCAGTGTTTGGAAACTGAATACAGCACACCTTAGGGAACCTGAGTGCAGACGCTTAGTCGAAGACACTTGGCATGTATGTGAACGACGCCTCCCGACATATCCGACGACGTTGCAGTGGTGGCTGGAATGCGTTAAGCCTGCATTGCGCCGAGCGTTAATTGCATATGGAAGAGAGCAGATGATGTGGAGGCGATACACGATGGAATTTTATTTCACGATGCTCCGCGAACTTTCTGTACAAGCACCTTCACAGGAGCGTCGTGCCGGTATAAAACGAGCACAGGCCCAAATAATTTCCATAACGCGCCGCCGACTGGAGGGTGTCGCAATCCGTGCAAGGACCTTTGAACGAGTTCGTGGAGAATCCCCGTCGATGTATCACGTTATCAGAGAAAAACAACGTAGCCGCAGAACCTTAATACAGACGGTCGTACTGCCAGATGGTCGCCGCATGACAACGCAAAAGGACATTGCCAACGCTTTCGTGGAACACTACGGTCATCTCTATGAAGAAGCGGAACACGATCAGGCAGCCTTTCATGAGGTCCGACGAACGCTCTCCGCGTGTCTCGACGAGTCGGCCAACCTGGAGTTAACAGGTGAAATCACAGTTGACGACGTCATGGAAGCGATTCATAAGGGAGCGTCGCACAAATCGCCGGGGCCCGACGGGTTTCCGTTAGAGTTCTATCGTACATTTCAAGATCTCATGATTCCACGATGGACTGCCATGTACTGCGAATTGATGTCTCCCAACGTGCCTCTTCCACCCTCCTTCGTCGAAGGAATGATCATCCCCATCCACAAACCATCCGGCGGCACAGGGATACAGGCCTACCGGCCACTGACCCTTCTTAATTGCGACTACAAAATCTACGCCAGGATACTTGCAGCACGCTTTAAACGCGTGATACGCCAAGTGATTTCACTCGACCAAACCCAGCTAGGAGGAGCTAGCAATATACAAACTGATGTGTCGGCAGCTGGGCCAACACCTTGTAGATCGAAGTGGCTGAAAGTGCACGCTAAACTAACGCAGACGGGCGTGAAGTACTGGAACATGAGACTTATTAATGAATAAGAAGAACAGTACGTAGCTGGAATAATATACTTAACTTTATTCTCTTGTTAGAATACATCTCTTGAATAGTAGTAAGCTATAAGCACTGATACAAATGGCGCCTTGCTAGGTAGTAGCTATGTAATAAGCTGAAGGCTATTCTATCAGTCTCTCGGCAATTGAGAGGAAGACTTGGTAGGTCTGGTCGCAAGCTATGTCGTCCGTACAACTGGGGCGAGGTCTAGTCCGTGTCTTGTGACCTGCCATGTGGTGGCGCTAGGATTGCGATTACACAGTGGCGACACGCGGGTCCGACATGTACTACAGGACCGCGGCCGATTTAAGTTACCACATAGCAAGTGTGGTGTCTAGCGGTGACACCACATTCCTCCCCCGCAAATCGGCGAACGGTCGTGAGATAAGGCTTCCGCCCGCCGTGGGGAGGACCCCATGTTGACGTATGCGATGAGGTGGGGAGCCTAACAACAGGCGAGGCTGTGCCACCCGCACCCGGCCATTCGGTCCGAGGGGAGCTAGGAAACGCCTGCAAACCTAGTCCAGGGTGCACGTCAACATGAGGTGTATGCGCACGTAATGAGACAGAAGGGTCGACCTCCATGTGGTCGGAGCACCCGACGGGCGAAGACGACATCTGGTCCGGAGCGGGCAAGAGGTCCACGGCGGAGGACGGCTGGTCACGGGAAGCGAGCGGCGGCGCGTGACCCAGGGAGGCGCCAGGCGGTTGCAGCGACGCGTCCACTGCGGGCGGCGCCGGCGGCGGCTGCGGCGGCTGCTGCGGCGGCGGCGGCGCGACGCCATGGGGCAAAATGGAAGGCAGCGTCGGTAACACCTGGGGATGAGGCGAGCCAGTAGATGGGTCCCCAGGGCGCTGACCTGACGGCTCCGTCGCTGAAAGCAGACGGGGAGCGGCAGAACCCAGGCGACGACAGAGGCGCAGCTGATTGAGATGCCGACGCACCTCACCAGAGGCCCCCAAAACCAAATACATCGCGCGGCCGAGGCAGCGAAGAATGCGCCCTGCGAGCCAACGCTGTGAACCGCGATAGGTGCGATAATAGACAACGTCGCCAGGAGCAAAAACAGGAGTCTGCCGCTGCACAGGAACCTGATGCGGCGGATGCAGCATGGCTACACAAACAGATTTTCCAACAATGGATATAGGAATACAAACAAATCTCCCCATGGCAGAAACTCTCTCCTCTGGAAGCTGGGAAACAAAGCCAAAACCACACCAACAGCGGCAAGAGCATCCTATGGCTCCAGTAACTTACAAGGACAGCAACATAAATAACCAACCTATACAGGAAAATGTAGTGACGAGCTCTTGTATGAGCCCCACCACTCAGTGTACACCAATAGTCAAACTGCCACCAGTCGATCCGGTTAGGGTGTACCCCAACTTGGAGTACACCTTGCAGCTATCCAGGTTGGAGCAGCCGGCTACCCTGACCACTGCCTTACGACATGTGGTCCGCGTAGGACATGAAAACGGTAGAAAAATAACCTTTCCGGTTATGGAGGCTGTTGACAGAATCCAGCTAAAGTCAGTGAATCTCCCCACCGACTTCGGAGCCTTGCGAGACCTGCTCATTAAAGCATTCGAAAGACGAGGAGAGAAATTTAAACTGGACGACATCTATGAACAATCAGTAGTGGCACATGGACGAATTTTATTTGACTGGAATAAGACCTGGCCACATGACAGAGTACATACATACTATCCATGATGACAAAAATTACCATAGGACAGCTTAATACACACAACAGTAGACTCGTAATGCAAGAGCTCCGAAGGGAGGTGGAGGAGAGGAGACTCGATGTTCTCTGTCTACAGGAGCCATACTCCCTGGCTGGGAAAATAGCTTTTGCTGCCGCAGGCTGGCAAATAGTCAGTAGAGGGGATGACCCGAAGGCGGCAATCATAGTCACCAACAAACTGATGAGAGTCACCACACTCTCTCAATTCACAACTAGCCACTGCAACGTCGTGGAGCTTCAATCCCCTACGGGAATTATAACTCTCATTAACACATACTTTCAGTATGGGGATAATATAGAAATTCATATAGACCACCTAGCGAGAGTTACCACGGCGTTGCGGGGAAGAAAAGTCATAATAACCGCTGACATTAATGCAAAATCCCCCCTGTGGTACAGTGGCACACGAGATGCGAACGGTGAAAAGGTTGAAGAATTTATTATGGCATCACAACTTGTGGTGGCTAACAGACCTGGCAATCCTCCCACCTACGCTGCAGGTGGAGGACAGGGAACAAACATTGATGTCACCCTCGTAACTCCGAATACGGCAAATAACATTCAAAATTGGAGAGTCACAGAGAATGCCACCACAAGCGACCATAATCTGATAACTTTCACCATAGGAGAAAGAGAGAGCCACTGGGCCACGGGGTGGGAAATACAACTAAACTACAAAAGAACCGATTGGGAACGCCTAGCGAGGGAGTGTGACATTCCTCCATTGCCGGAAAACGACATGCACTTAGACATGGACGTGGATCAGAGGGCAGAGGAACTGGTGAACGCAGTGACAAGAGCGGTGAGGGCAGCCGTACCTACTAGGAGGAGGGCCATGGCGGCCTCCCCGTCACCATGGTCTGCCGAATTAAGCGAACTGCGTCAGTCTGTCAGAAGGCTAAGGAGGCACTATCAGCGCAAAGTCGTCTGGCAGGAACGACAAAGGTGGCAGCTGCTGTACAGGGAGGAAAAACGAAAATTCCAAAATGAACTGCGGGATGTCAGAATGAGAAGCTGGGAACACTTTGTGCTCAGCCAGCTAGTCACAGATCCATGGGGGCTCCCATACAAGCTAGTCAGAGAAAAAATCCGCTCTCCTCTGGAATTATCTACAGTCAGGTACGGGGATAGGATGACGGAGTCCTGGCAGGAGACTGCGGGGGTCCTCCTCCACTCCCTGCTGCCTGACGACAATGCGGATGGGGAAACAGAGAGGCAGCAGCAACTCAGAGATCAAGACCGTGAAACATACACCAATGAGACGGCTGTCTACCCCTTCTCAGAAGAGGAGGTAGCGACCCACATAAGATCTCTGCAAAGAGGAAAAGCACCTGGGCCGGACGGCATTGTGGCTGAGGTGGTGCAGTTTCTGGCGCCCCAGTTGACTGCACCACTAACACATCTATACAATGAGTGCCTCAGACAGCGCAAGTTCCCTAAGATATGGAAAATGGCGCACGTAGTCATCATAAAGAAAGGACCAGATAAGGATCCCGCAGAAGCGAAATCCTACAGGCCGATTTGCCTACTGGATATATTTGGTAAAATATTGGAAAAACTGCTGGCTGACAGACTGACAGCACACCGGGTGTTGTGCGGGATGAGTGACAGGCAGTTCGGGTTCAGGCCGGGGCGGTCGGCATCTGATGCAATCGCCCTGGCGGCCGAGGTCTGTGGCTCGACCCCGCACAAATACGTGGTTGGCATCATGGTTGACATCAGTGGCGCCTTCGACAACCTGTGGTGGCCTTCGCTCTTCTCCTGCCTGCGGGAGAAAGAGTGTCCAGGGCCGCTATATGGTTGCCTGAGGAGCTATTGTGAGGACCGGGAGGTCTGGTTATCATCCTCTAGCGAAAGAGTTGGTAAGACAATCACTAAGGGATGTCCTCAAGGCTCCGTATTAGGACCCCTCTTTTGGGACATCCATATGGAGCCCTTGTTAGATAGCTTACAACAGAGTGAAGAGGTGCTAGAGGTGATAGCTTACGCAGATGACCTCCTCCTGTTGGTTGGCGGCCGCAGCCGTGAAGACATCGAACCAAAGATAGCGACAACAATAGACAAACTTCAACGGTGGTGCCACGCAACTAAAATGACGATATCGCCCAGCAAATCGACATACCTACTGCTAAAAGGACATCTTATTAGAAATCCGACTGTTAGAATAGACGGTTCACCAGTTCTTAGACGACGCGAGACACGCTACTTAGGTGTCATCATTGATGAGAAGTGGAGTTTTGGTAAACACATTGATACCGTCACCCAGAGAGCCATTCAGATACTAAACAATCTCATCTCAATAGGTCATAAAAGATTCCATCTTCCTCCACACTTGATCAGACTATACCATAACAGCATTCTAACTTCAGTCGTGGGTTACGGCTCGGGAGTCTGGGCGCACAGGCTCACGAGGGTAGTGCCCGCCATGGCAGTGAGAAGGGTCCAGAGAAGCATGCTACTCAGAGCCGTGGGTGCTTACAGAACATCTCCGGGGGGGGCCCTATTAGTCATAATGGGGCTCTGCCCTCTGGACATCAAAATAAGGGAACAGGCGGCCTGGTACTGGGCCAAAAGGGAAAATTACGAAAAGATGGTAGACATTATAGGTATCAGAGTGGGGGACAAAAGAGAAATAAAGAAAAGAGGGGAGGAACTCTGGCAGGAGACCTGGGCTGTAGACGAGGCTGGACGACGAACCTTCCAGTTTCTGCCTGACGTAAGGGAACGCTTGGGTATGAAATACTTCGAGCCCACACGAGGTCTGATTCACTTTCTCACTGGCCATGGACCCTACCCGACATACCTATGTCGATTTGGGAGAAGGGCGACACCAGCGTGTGACTGTGGCGATCCGGAGGGTACACCCGAACATGTTGTTTATGAATGCCCTCTCTTCAATGATGTCGCAAACTCACTACGAGACAGACTTCCTAACCATGACACGTACCAACTGCTTAGACATGAAGAAACCTTTCAGAGACTTAACACCTTGGCAAACGAGGTATCTCGAAAAGTTTTAACTGAATATTTAAGAGAGATACATTAAGAACGAGATAGTAACTATTACCGATCGTGACCAAGAGCCCTAGTCCCAAACCGCCTGTGCGTGGACTGGCCGACTTAACCCAAGTTAGAATCCGCCACGTTCAGGACTAGGGGGAGTAGGGACCAACCACTATTATGACACACCAAATATGACGTAGAATAAGTTAGTTGTAGGACTTAGTTATAGGAAATTAGAATAGGTACTGCAGCGGATTGTAACGTCGAGGCCTGCCCAGTGCCAGGGGCATGTTCTTCGGGGTTAGCTCGAAGAACAAGGTACATAAAGTAGGTTTATATTCTTACTGGCACGCATGTGACGCTGCAGAAAATACTTAAGTTCAATTAGTTATAGGAATTAGATATAAATAGTAGATATAAACATTAAATGCCTATTGTTGTTAGTGTAACTGTAGCTCACTATTAAAATAAAGATAGCTGCACAATTCAATATAAATGTATCAATAATAGGACCCACTAATGAGCTTAAGGAAGTGGGTTAATTTGTATAATTAAAATGATTGTCAATAAAGAATTTTTTTTTTTTAAATAAAAAAAAAAAAAAGACATCAGGGTACGATGAGGACGACCATGGAGCAATTCAGCCGGCGAGCGACCATCGCGGGGCTGAGAGCGATACGAAGACCAAAAGAGCAACAAAGCGTCCTCCCGAGAATGCGACTCTTTCAATTTCAACATCTGGGACTTGAAAGTCCGGACCAATCGTTCAGCGGCACCGTTTGACTGAGGCGAAAACGGCGCGGACGTCAGATGTTGAATACCATTGGCCTTGCAGAATGACTGAAATTCTGCGGACATGAATTGTGGGCCATTGTCGGAAACAAGAGTCTGCGGAAGACCTTCAATGCAAAAGATAGCAGTCAAGGCTTGGATTGCGGCAGAAGACGTCGTGGAAGACATCCGGACAACAAAAGGAAAATGACTGAAAGCATCGACCACAACCAACCATCGAGCATTCCAGAACGGACCAGCAAAATCTATGTGCAAGCGTTGCCAAGGGGAAGTGGCTTTCGGCCATGCAAAGAATTTCCGCGGCGGTGCGGATTGTTGTTCTGCACACGCCACGCAAGAGGAGCACATATTCGTAATCGCAGCATCGATTCCGAACCAAGTACAGTGCTGACGAGCAAGTTGTTTCGTTCGCACTATACCCCAATGTCCTTGGTGAAGAAGCTTTAAGACAGAGGACTGCAACGAACGTGGGACCACGACTCGGGATTGATCATTATCCGAACGCAACAACAAAACACCACGTCGTACAAAAAGTCTCTCCTTGTGAGCAAAAAAACGCCGAACCAAAGGATCCTCGATCCGTGACTTTGACAAGGGCCATTGCGTAGCAACAAAACGCAAAACAGTAGCAAGGACAGGGGCAGCAGCTGTGGCTGTAGCTACACGACGAAAATCAATCGGAAACGAGTCGACCACGTCATCGGTTTCCGAATCAATGAACATGCAAGCAAGTTCGGAAGAATCGAATGCTTTATCCTCAGCAACAGGCAAACGGGACAACGCATCAGCGTTTCCGTGCTTAGCAGTGGACCGATACAAGATATCGTAGCGGTACTGCGAGAGGAAAAGAGACCAGCGAATGAATTTCTGCGCTGTACGCGGAGGTACAGGCTTGTTCGGATGAAAAAGCGATGTCAAAGGTTTGTGGTCCGTGATGATTGTAAAGTGACGACCATACAAGAAGTCATGGAACTTGGTAACACCAAACACGAGAGCTAAAGCTTCTTTCTCTATTTGTGAATAATTTCTTTGCGCAGATGAGAGCAATTTAGACGCAAAGGCAATAGGGCGATCATGCGAGCCATCTTTGTGCGCAAGCACAGCACCGATCCCGAAATCCGATGCATCAACCATCAACAAAAGGGGTTTTCGGGGATCGAATGGCGTAAGGCAAGTATTTGAAAGTAACGCCGATTTCAACTGGCGAAAGGCGCGTTCGCATTCCGTCGTCCAGACGAACGGAACACCTTTACGGCGTAAGCGATGTAGCGGAGCTGAAATGGAAGAAGCATTGCGCACCATTGTATCGGAATATGGGAGGCCACATTCACAGGCAAACGCGCAGTCTCTAGTAAGGCCTTGCAAAGTTGCAACCCACTCCCTATTAGTCTGACCGGCCGTACGTTTTGTACGAAAGAACGTATACCGTTTTGCAACTACATTTACTGTTTCTTTGAAATAGGCATCTAAAGCCGACAAAATTTCCTCGTAGGTCAGAGTTGCTACGTCGCGTCGGGGAAACAATTTCACTATCACACGGTAGGTAGACACACCGACACAAGAAAGCAAAAACGGCTGCCGCTCTTTACCTTGAATTCTGTATGCTGCGAGATGAAACTGGAACTGGCTGGCCCACTCAGTCCAGGTTTCGCACGTGGCCTCAAAGGGCCTAAATGGCGGTGCGACAGCGTTGTGTGGCTGCGGTAGCGATGAAGCGGCGGCTGCCGCATCGGTTTGCAGCGCACGTTGACCCTGGACGAGCTGTCCTAGGGCTTCCAATAACGCCTGCGTCTGCTGATTCTGCAAGCGAAAAAAGTCGGACAGTACATCTGGAGATTGTGGCGAAGCCATGACACAAGCAAATCAGAGCACAAAAAGGGAAAAAGAACAAATCAGTCCAAAGCAGAAAAAACACTTTCTCTCGTCGCCATGTGATGTGTCGGCAGCTGGGCCAACACCTTGTAGAATGAAGTGGCTGAAAGTGCACGCTAAACTAACGCAGACGGGCGTGAAGTACTGGAACATGAGACTTATTAATGAATAAGAAGAACAGTACGTAGCTGGAATAATATACTTAACTTTATTCTCTTGTTAGAATACATCTCTTGAATAGTAGTAAGCTATAAGCACTGATACAAATGGCGCCTTGCTAGGTAGTAGCTATGTAATAAGCTGAAGGCTATTCTATCAGTCTCTCGGCAATTGAGAGGAAGACTTGGTAGGTCTGGTCGCAAGCTATGTCGTCCGTACAACTGGGGCGAGGTCTAGTCCGTGTCTTGTGACCTGCCATGTGATGGCGCTAGGATTGCGATTACACAGTGGCGACACGCGGGTCCGACATGTACTACAGGACCGCGGCCGATTTAAGTTACCACATAGCAAGTGTGGTGTCTAGCGGTGACACCACACAAACGGCACTCAGCGACTACCGCGATGTTATCGCACTGGCTGCAACATGTCGTCTCCGGGGTGTATTGGTATCGATAGACTTCGATCGCGCATTTGACAGGCTGAGTCATGCTTATCTCACGGACGTGATGACGAAAATGAAGTTTCCGGAAAGTTTTGTCACCGTCGTCATGAGACTACTCCACGGAGCCGCATCCAAAGTGCTCGTCAATGGACGCTTGGTGGGGCCCATCACCATCTCACGATCGGTCAGACAAGGGTGCCCGCTGTCAACGATATTGTATGCCATCGCTGTCGAGCCGCTGCTTTGCGGGCTCCGGAATCGACTCCAAGGAATGACGATAAGGCACAACAAGTTTATATGCCGAACATACGCAGATGACCTAGTGTTTTTAGCACGGTCAGGCGACGAGGCAAGAGCGGCCTTGTATTGGATTAATTTGTATTGTATGGCTACGGGAAGTCGCCTGAACATGGCAAAGTCGGGAGCGATGAACATCGGGAGAGGACTCCCGACAGGAAGTGTAGCACCATTACAGCCGATCAACAAGATGAAATGCCTAGGAATTATCTTCACTACAGACGTTCGACGCACGGCGGCACTGAGTTACAGACATCTTCTGCAAACAATTCGTGCGAGTGTCCGAAGTCACAGGTTAAGGGCACTGGATATGATACAACGGGTCACCTTTGCCAACACTTATCTAGCCTCTCGCATCCCCCACCTGGCACAAGTTCTTCCTATGCCGGTGGTGTTGGCCCGCCGAATCCTGGCGGCACTAGGATATTTTGTGAGCACAGGTCTGCTTTTTAAGGTAGGATACGAAACCCTCACCCTTCCTCGTAGTCGTGGAGGTCTTGGACTAGTCCACGTACGCGACCGAGCAGTGGCTATTTATGTAACCACAATGATAAAGATGTGGACACGACACCAGACAAGTCTGACGGGCAGCTTGATAGACGAACTCGCTCCACCTTCTCGTTCGGCTCCGGTAGCGGTGGCTCACATCTCACCATCGCTTGCCCATATGCGAACCTTCTTTGTGGAACACAGTTATGTACATATGGAACTACCGACTACCAGGACGGCAACGGCACGTGATATACACTCCTGGAAATTGAAATAAGAACACCGTGAATTCATTGTCCCAGGAAGGGGAAACTTTATTGACACATTCCTGGGGTCAGATACATCACATGATCACACTGACAGAACCACAGGCACATAGACACAGGCAACAGAGCATGCACAATGTCGGCACTAGTACAGTGTATATCCACCTTTCGCAGCAATGCAGGCTGCTATTCTCCCATGGAGACGATCGTAGAGATGCTGGATGTAGTCCTGTGGAACGGCTTGCCATGCCATTTCCACCTGGCGCCTCAGTTGGACCAGCGTTCGTGCTGGACGTGCAGACCGCGTGAGACGACGCTTCATCCAGTCCCAAACATGCTCAATGGGGGACAGATCCGGAGATCTTGCTGGCCAGGGTAGTTGACTTACACCTTCTAGAGCACGTTGGGTGGCACGGGATACATGCGGACGTGCATTGTCCTGTTGGAACAGCAAGTTCCCTTGCCGGTCTAGGAATGGTAGAACGATGGGTTCGATGACGGTTTGGATGTACCGTGCACTATTCAGTGTCCCCTCGACGATCACCAGTGGTGTACGGCCAGTGTAGGAGATCGCTCCCCACACCATGATGCCGGGTGTTGGCCGTGTGTGCCTCGGTCGTATGCAGTCCTGATTGTGGCGCTCACCTGCACGGCGCCAAACACGCATACGACCATCATTGGCACCAAGGCAGAAGCGACTCTCATCGCTGAAGACGACACGTCTCCATTCGTCCCTCCATTCACGCCTGTCGCGACACCACTGGAGGCGGGCTGCACGATGTTGGGGCGTGAGCGGAAGATGGCCTAACGGTGTGCCGGACCGTAGCCCAGCTTCATGGAGACGGTTGCGAATGGTCCTCGCCGATACCCCAGGAGCAACAGTGTCCCTAATTTGCTGGGAAGTGGCGGTGCGGTCCCCTACGGCACTGCGTAGGATCCTACGGTCTTGGCGTGCATCCGTGCGTCGCTGCGGTCCGGTCCCAGGTCGACGGGCACGTGCACCTTCCGCCGACCACTGGCGACAACATCGATGTACTGTGGAGACCTCACGCCCCACGTGTTGAGCAATTCGGCGGTACGTCCACCCGGCCTCCCGCATGCCCACTATACGCCCTCGCTCAAAGTCCGTCAACTGCACATATGGTTCACGTCGCGGCATGCTACCAGTGTTAATGACTGCGATGGAGCTCCGTATGCCACGGCAAACTGGCTGACACTGACGGCGGCGGTGCACAAATGCTGCGCAGCTAGCGCCATTCGACGGCCAACACCGCGGTTCCTGGTGTGTCCGCTGTGCCGTGCGTGTGATCATTGCTTGTACAGCCCTCTCGCAGTGTCCGGAGCAAGTATGGTGGGTCTGACACACCAGTGTCAATGTGTTCTTTTTTCCATTTCCAGGAGTGTATATCACATCTTGACTCGACGACGACCGAATAATGCCGTAGAGCGCCGCCAACCAACAGTTACGTGGTCAGTGGTATGGCGTACAGTGCACCACCCACACCTTGATACGGGAACGCGCGCACTGTGGTATCAGTTGGTGAATGGGAAATACGTGACTCGTTCCAGGTTGCATACAATTCATATGGCGGACGAGCCACTGTGTCCGCAGTGCAATGTTATAGACACTGAGGAGCATCGCCTGATATGCGGTCCTTCGGCGGACGTATGGTATTTGGTCAAAAAAATGATCGCCTTCCTCCTTCGAGTGGGGCCGCAAACAATAGAACCACGCACACTACTTCTCCCAGATAGGACATATTATCCCCGAACGAAGACAAACGCAGTGACTTGGATTCGAGGCTTGACTGTGCGTTATCTTTTCCGAGACGGCAGTAAGAATGTGCTTGACTTTTGGGCCTTACTACAGGAACATCACTCAAAGCTTATGAGACATCCGAGATATCGAACATATTACGCAAATTTTTTAGGGAGTGCCTTGCTTGATCCCCCACCCAGTTGGGGTGTCCCGGGTAGGAGAATGTAATTATTGTCTATAAGTATCAGAACAAGAAAGGACCAGGACGTGAAGAGGATCCACAAACACACGTGAAGACGTACCCGACACCAACGCGAGGTATGACGGGATTAGCGAAGTACGCGCCTAAAAGAGGAACGTAGAATGTTATTGTTTTGTACTGACAGAAGCAGGATATTTTATTTTATTTTTTTCACTATTATGTAAAAAAAAGTCCACTTATTTACGTTTCCCAGAAAAATTTTATTTTATAAAGTCATCGTCTTATATATTTAAAGTAACAAATGCTCGAAGCAGTTTATGTTTGTTATTGTTACACCGAATGTAAAAAAAAGAGGTGGAAGAGCACTTGCAAAAAAAAAAAATTGGTAGAGCACTTGCACGCAAAAAAAAAAAAAAAAATTGGTAGAGCACTTGCCCGCGAAAGGCAAAGGTCCCGAGTTCGAGTCTCGGTCGGGCACACAGATTTAATCTGCCAGGAAGTTTCATATCAGCGCACACTCCGCTGCAGAGTGAAAATCTCATTCTGGAAACATCCCCCAGGCTGTGGCTAAGCCATGTCTCCGCAATATCCTTTCTTTCAGGAGTGCTAGTTCTGCAAGGTTCGCAGGAGAGCTTCTGTAAAGTTTGGAAGGTAGGAGACGAGGTACTGGCAGAAGTAAAGCTGTGAGTACCGGGCGTGAGTCGTGCTTCGGTAGCTCAGTTGGTAGAGCACTTGCCCGCGAAAGGCAAAGGTCCCGAGTTCGAGTCTCGGTCGGGCACACAGTTTTAATCTGCCAGGAAGTTTCATATTTAAGTGTTACTTTATCCGCGCTGGACTGACTCTGATTTGCCAACGGAGCACGGATCTGTTTGTACACTGATAATCACAGACAACCTGTTTCCAGGCAACCAGGCAACGACGAACGGCTCTAACATTGCATCACACAAGTGCAATAAGGTGGTGAAGAAGTGATGTCCTGGGATGGCATTACATGCGGCCACCGTACACCTCCCATGGTTGTTGAGGATAATCTCTCCACTCTACGGTACAAGTACGAGGGTCACCCAAAAGAAATGCACACTATTGTTGTAAAAATACAGTTTTCATTCTGCATGTGTGAATGTTTTACAGTGTATAGATACAGCCTTCCCTCTTGTTTCCAAACTTAGTTCAACCTGTTCCCGTGAGTGGCGCCGTCACAGCATGTCTTCAAGACGGCTGCTACACTTGACGTTGGTCTGAAGCAACGTGCTGTCATAGTATTCCTGTGCTGTGAAAACGAAACAGTAGGAAACATTCACAAGAGGTTGAAAAATGTGTATGGAGATGCTGCTGTCGATCGCAGTACAGTTAGTCGGTGGGCAAGCAGGTTACGCGATGAAAGCGGGCGTGGCAATATTGAGGTTTGTCCTCGCAGCGGCAGGCCTCGTACTGTACACACTCCAGACAATGTGCAGAGAGTTAACGAATTGGTGACTGCTGACAGGCGCATAACAGTGAACGAACTGTCACGCTACGTTGGGATAGGGGAAGGAAGTGTTTGCAGAGTACTGAAAGTGTTGGTGTTAAAAAAGGTTTGTGCCAGGTGGGTTCCCAGGATGTTGACAGCGGCTCACAAAGAAACAAGAAAAACGGTATGCAACGAACTTTTGGAACAGTACGTGAAGGATGGAGATGAATTTCTTGGAAGAATTGTGACAGGTGATGAAACATGGCTCCATCATTTTTCACCAGAGGTGAAGAGGCAATCAATGTAGTGGCATCATGCAAATTTACCCAAGAAAAAAAATCAAAACCACACCTCCTGCTGGAAAAGTTATGGCTACGATGTTTTTCGATTCAGAAGGGCTCTTGCTTGTGAACATCATGCCAAGTGTAACCACCATAAATTCTGATGCGTATGTGACGACACTGAAGAAACTTCAAGCTCGACTGAGTCATGTTCGACCACATCGGCAAAAGCAGGATGTTTTGCTGCTGCACGACAATGCACGACCACATGTCAGTCATAAAATCATGGAAGCGACCACAAAACTCGGATGGGCAACACTCAAACATCCGACTTACAGTCCTGACCTGGCTCCATGTGACTATCATCTCTTTGGGAAACTGAAAGACTCTCTTCGTGGAACAAGGTTTGAAGATGATGACTCCCTTTTGCATGTTGCCAAACAGTGCCTCCAACAGGTTGGTCCAGAATTTTACCGTGCGGGTATACAGGCGCTGGTTCCAAGATGGCGTAATACAGTTGAGAGGGGATGGAAATTGTGTGGAGAAATGAAAATATTGTTCCTAAAGGATGTATCTACATACTGTAAAACTTTCAAACATGTAGAATAAAAGATGGATTTAAAAAAAATAGTGTGCATTTCTTTTGGAGTGACCCTCGTACGAAATTTTACAGACCCATAGTGGGACCGTATCGTTAACATTTTGGTGCTCATCGTGCTATTCTCTGGAACACGTTCCTTCAGCATGCTAGAATCACCAAAGAAGTGTAAACTGGCTGTCTTCCGGACTTGAACCTAATCGAACACTCGTGGAATCGACTGAAACGAGTTAGTGTTGGACGTCGACAACGACGACGTTTACGCACTCTGTGCGACTTGCGCAGTATCGACATTGAAGACTGGGACAATTCGGACCATCTCATCGATGGTATGCCACGACGGACTGAAGCCTGCATTCGAGCAGGGGGACGTTCCTCCGCGTATTTACATTGCTCAGGAGTCTGTGATAATTCAAGCCATTCTCACCCTTGTGGGAAAAAGACGATTTTGTTGTTACTGAAATGTTCTTTCTTTATGACTTACTTATTTTCTGGTGATCAGAACACATTGCTGTATATACGCATGCCTCTTTTTTCTGTCGCATGAATTTCGAAATAAAGCGGTGCAGCAAAACCTTTAATGATGTGTGTACGTAGGTGCATATAACTCGTAAACTTTATATCTTATCAAATGCTGGCACATTAGCAAATTTTTGAGGTCTACGCAACATATAAAATGCCCTAAATACTTATTCTTATACAGTGCAGGCGCAGGAGCGGATGGCATACTGCCGGCAAATACATTACGACAGATGCAAAAGTTCGCAATTTGAAGACGGGCATGATGCTCTGAAACCGGAAATGGCATTAGAATAAAGCTTTTTAAAAACATTTGCATCTGGTTCCATTCTTCACCAACAATAATTTTGTTGAAACAAGTCACTTTTAATTAAATAAATCAAAATAAAATCCATTCTAATGACAATGTTGTTGGAATGCAACATCGCAGTGAGAAAAAAGAAGGTAGTGGTACATATCACGTCCAAACAGTGCCTAAAGCTAAACACGACATGAGAGAGAAATACTATCTTCGCAGCAACTACTTTTACTTTATTTTTACTTTAGACATTACGTTCGGTAAGAATTTTCCTTCGCTCTCTCCAACTACTCAGAAATTAATATCGTTAATCAGCGCTTCATTAACAGTGACTGTACAAGGGAGGATTTGTAAAAACAGCATACATCACGTCAAACGTGCTTCAGCAGCGGCGTAACGGTGTTGGATACGTGCTCAGTTTACTGCCAATAAAATGATAAATGACCTGTGTATCGTTTTAGCTAAATTGAAACAATTATCGCTGACGACCCAGATTGCCAGCAGGTTTTCCAACACTGGGTATCCAGCTAAAATATCGCAATTTGCTAAATGAACTCCAGCGGAAGCAAGTTTTGGCAATGCGAAAGCCTCACAGTCACGCTGTGAAACGGCTGATCAACAAAGAGCAATACATAAGCTTTTAAGTTCGCCACATATTCTCGACTTTGAGAGTATCAGACGATATTCAGCCTCGCCAGTTCAACGTGGTATACAATTGACTAACACGTCAGTCATAAGCTCTCTTAATTAATAGATAGAAGCGAAAGTCTTTAGTCTCGTGGAACAAAAACGATCGCTATGGATTGGAGATATGAGCTATAAAGCAGCATTACGTTAGACATATAAAGTAGGGCACTGCACATCCTTATAACTAGTTTTTATATTTTTTGCTGTCATGATGTTGTGATACGAATTCAGGCCACAAACGTAGATAACTTAGTAATGATGTAGAATGCAAAATTTCTGAGGTTGAGGCTACTGTTGTACTGATAAAAGAAGTGGAATATTAGTAAGACTACTTTCAGGTGCAATAATTACAATTAAAGACGAAAGGTTACAAAATCTGCGCTTTTGAGAAGTAAAAACATTTATTTTTATTTTGTGAGTAAAACCTCGTCGTTCCGGGTTAAAAATAGGCAACGAAACGTCTTTTAATTTGTAAAAAATTGTATTTGTATATAATCTGTGGAATAAAACAATATATGAAAGAACAGAAGTGGTGGTTACTTTATTTATTTCCTGTTTATGGTAACAATATGTTGCCATGAAACAAGTTCCCCCGACGAATAGAATACCTTCGTTCGCACTATATTGTTGAAAATGTTCTTTGTGTTATATTTAGGGCCCGAATTGTAATGACAAGTAATATCTTTCTCCTGAATTTCAGGGTAAATTTTACAACACTTAACCTGATTTTCAGGGTAAATTTTCCAACAATCCAGGAAAAGTCACATTTACGTAGTATTTGAGCAGACAGTTTCATCTTCAATCTGGTAATCATTCTTCAAGCACTTGTATGAGCTGATGGTGTCTTGCAACATCCCACTGGAAAAGTTGAAGAATTCACGTTTCTAACACCAATCCCAAAGAAAGCAGGCGTTGACAGATGTGAAAATTTCCGAACGGCTGCAAAATACTAATGCGAATTCTGTACAGACGAATGGAAAAACTGGTAGAAGCCGACCTCAGCGAAGATCAATTTGGATTCCGTAGAAATATGGGAACACGTGAGGCAATACTAACCCTACGACTTATCTTAGAAGCTAGATTAAGAAAAGGCAAGCCTACGTTTCTAGCATTTGTAGACTTGGAGAAAGCTTTTGACAATGTTGACTGGAATAATCTCTTTCAAATTCTGAAGGTGGCAGGGGTAAAATACAGGGAGCGAAAGGCTATTTACAATTTGTACAGAAACCAGATGGCAGTTATGAGAGTCGAGGGACATGAAAGGGAAGCAGTGGTTGGGAAGGGAGTGAGACAGGGTTGTAGTCTCTCCCCGATGTTATTCAATCTGTATATTGAGAGAAGCAGTAAAGGAAACAAAAGAAAAGTTCGGAGTAGGTATTAAAATCCATGGAGGAAAAATAAAAACTTCGAGGTTCGCCGATGACACTGTAATTCTGTCAGAGACAGCAAAGGACTTGGAAGAGCAGCTGAGCTGAATGGACAGTGTCTTGAAGGGAGGATATAAGATGAACATCAACAAAAGCAAAACGAGGATAATGGAATGTAGTAGAATTAAGTCGGGCGATGCTGAGGGAATTAGATTAGGAAATAAGACACTTAAAGTAGTAAAGGAGTTTTGCTATTTGGGGAGCAAAATAAATGATGATGGTCGAAGTAGAGAGGATATAAAATGTAGACTGGCAATGGGAAGGAAAGCGTTTCTGAAGAAGAGAAATTTGTTAACATCGAGTATAGATTTAAATGTCAGGAAGTCGTTCCTGAAAGTATTTGTATGGAGTGTAGCCATGTATGGAAGTGATACATGGACGATAAATAGTTTGGACAAGAAGAGAATAGAACCGTTTGAAATGTGGTGCTACAGAAGAATGCTGAAGATTAGATGGGTAGATCACGTAACTAATGAGGAAGTATTGAATAGGATTGGGGAGAAGAGAAGTTTGTGGCACAACTTGACAAGAAGAAGGGATCGGTTGGTAGGACATGCTCTGAGGCATCAAGGGATCACCAATTTAGTATTGGAGGGCAGCATTGAGGGTAAAAGTCGTAGAGGGAGACCAAGAAATCAATACACTAAACAGATTCAGAAGGATGTAGGCTGCAGTACGTATTGGGAGATGAAGAAGCTTGCACAGGATAGAGTAGCATGGAGAGCTGCATCAAACCAGTCTCAGGACTGAAGACCACAACAACAACAACACTCCTGAAGAAATACGCAACACATCCAGTTCCAGATGAATCTATATCGAGTAACAAATAATTCTCCATGTACTGTCTGTCCACCTCATTCTCGCACTTTTATCTCCTTCACCCCACTCTCTCTATCTCTTCATCACCTCCTGTCTTCTCTTTCTCCATTTTCGCCGGCCGCTGTGGCCGAGCGGTTCTAGGTGCTTCAGTCCGGAACCGCGCTGTTGCTGTGGTCGCAGGTTCGAATCCTGCCTCAGGCATGGATGTGTGTGATGTTCTTAGGTTAGTTAGGCTTAAGTAGTTCTGAGTCTAGGGGACTGATGACCTCAGATGTCCCATAGTACTTAGAGCCATTTGACCCATTCTTTTTCTCCATTTCCTCCTCCCCCTCGCTGCATTCAACCTCTCCTCTATCCATCTCAACCTGTCCCCAGCCATGCTCATTGGCATGTGTAGCGTCCTGCAGTACAGTGCAATAAGGCAGGCTGATACTACTACCACATCACTCCTGTAATGCAGGGCAGGCTACACACCAGGGTCTTGACAATTGTTTATTTGCCTATGACGTACAGGCTGTCAAATAAAGCAGGTCAATGAACCTGACCAATACTAGTCCAGCACAATATGCTTGTGAAGCATGGCAGCCTACATATCGGGATCTGGCAAACCATTTTTTTGCCATTGACATGTAGACTGTCCTGCAAAGCAGGTTTTCTTGGCAGATTGATACTGTTGCCTCACAACATACCTGTTGTGCAGGGCAACCTATTAGCCAGGGGTTAGAAAACCCACATTTTCGTTGAGACCCCACTTCTATTGGAGCTAAGTGGTTATAAACACTGCAGTGCTGATACTTGTGAGGCATGCTGTCTCTGCACCAAATTTGGTTGAAATGTATGTATCAGAATTTTTACACTAGTCCAGCCTGGTGGCTGCTATAGTGGCTGAAGGTAGGTAAACTCCTACATAAGAGGTGTTGAAGAGACTGCCTAACCCTTAGGCACTAGAGAAGTTGCCAGATTGATTTGGTATCGAAATTTCAGAAGGTACGCTGCTAATGTGCTCTATGTGCTCAACAAAGGTGTATGCATAGCACCAAGGGAGCTGCTGAATGGGATTGGGGGGCTAAGAGATACCATTTGTCAATTCACTCAAGCACATGTTTACGTTGCACTCCCGCGGGATTACGCCACAGGAAGGTGGAAAACGTGAGAATTGAAGAAGTATAAATACCTTTTGCTGCTTCTGATCACATTAAAATTTCGTCGAATGGGTCGAACATGTTCATAAGAGCAAAAATTGTGGTTCCACTGCGATTACGTTCACATTGGAGATTAAGCCCTAGAATGTCCTTAGAGAAGAATTGTAATGTCTAAGAGTATGAGCAGTGAAATGAAATGATCACGTGGCATTGATGGCCAAGTGGCCCCATTGGGGCAAGTCTTATTTCAGGAGACGTCACATTCAACTTGAGTGTCGGCGATGATGAGATGATGATGAAAACAACATAACACCCAGCCCACGAGCGGAGAAAATCTCCCACCTGGCCGGGAATCGAACCCGGGCTCCCTGCATGATAGGCAAACACGTTCACTCAGCTAGGCAGGCGAACAGTGTGAACAGCGTCAAAGATTGTCAAGAGCATCTTCCCGTTGCTGATCACTCTGGGAATTGTCGTTTTCGTGCTTGGGAATGAAAGAAACAGGGACACGGGTGGTATCATCGACGCCATTTATGACACCTCCTGAAGCCTTTTCATGTCGGTTCTGAGCGGTAGAGTGTGTAAAATGTATTCGTCGACCACCGATAAGAAAACCTCTTGATTTCAACGCTGGGTGTCGCGGTTCTGACCTCCATCACAGAGACGTCAAAAGAATGGGTAGAACGTGGGTAATACTGTCTGTCACGACCTTCTTATCGTGTGACACGTCGACGGTGGTGTTGGGTGGAATTATGGTGAAATTTGGTGCCAACGTCAGCTTACATGAACTTCCAGGCTGTGTCTTTTGTTTTCTCTCTTTTGGCGACACCTTGCACCTTGCTGTCGACACCTTCAGCGAGCCCGAGGGTGACTCGCATGGCGCCATGCTTTTGCATCATTACAGAGGATAATTGGGGTCACCTTTCAGCCAAATTTCAAACTTACTCGTCGCAATGGGAGGCAATTACGAGGTTTTAAAAAAGTGATCCTTTATTACTACTGTGCAGTGTTTGTATAAGAGATTAGCGTGAAGCGTTGACCAGTTTCATTAACAAGTGGAACAGTTCCTATCAGAGGAGAGGCGCAAATCAGTCAGGATTTATGTGGATCGTTCCCCAGAAGTAATCAGGCCGTTTTCCCTGCCTCAGAGAGTTCATATTACCTTGCGCAAACACTCGGCCAGTTTCCATATACGGAACGCGTATGTGCCGGCGACAAGTAAGGCAGGGTACCGTTCCCAGAGCAGGAGTGCGAGTCGTATGAGAGGCGTCCGCATCCATCATGAGAGCGTGGGAAGGTGGCGGCTGCCCCGGTCATTAAGGTGGCCGTCGGGGCATCCGCGCCCGCTGCGCCGCTTTTTGCCACAACAGCGGCGCGGCTGCGACAGAGCTGCGCGGCGCCCTGTTCCATCCCAGGCACCAAGCGCCAGCTACCGGCTCTAAGCC
Organism: Schistocerca nitens; assembly: GCF_023898315.1. NCBI lineage: Eukaryota > Metazoa > Arthropoda > Insecta > Orthoptera > Acrididae > Schistocerca > Schistocerca nitens. Next base: position 448,945,629 of record NC_064620.1, read on the forward strand.
GCAAACAGGTCCAGCACGCCACGTCGCCGCGAGCCCGTCAGGGAGATATCGTTGTTAACTCAGATATCCCATTATGCTGTGATTAGAAAGTTAGCTTATAGTACCAATTAAAACTCTTAATAACCTGGCAGCTAATCAACGAAGTTGCATGTACGGTGAATCAAAACTGGCATACACGGACATCACTGCGCAATTCTTTCCATACTAATCTCTATACAAAGGATATTTCAAAATTACACTGGTAGACTTCGAGGGGATGTAGACCAGTGGTTGCCAACCTTTCTTAGACCATTACCCCTCAGTGCAATTAGACATTAGTTAGTGTCCCCGTCCTTCTGCCCCCTGCCCCCTCTCCACCTCCACCGTCTGCTGCTGGCCCCTCAGCCATATTATCATCAACTTTAACACCTAACTGAACTGTATAATGAAAGATTTTCCTTGTAACACTTTTATGTTTAAAATTATGGAAGGTTAATGATACACTACTGGGCATTGAAACTGCTACACCACGAAGATAACGAGCTACACACACGAAATTTAAACGGCAGGATGAAGATGCTGTGATATGCAAATGATTAGCTTTTCAGAGCATTCACACAAGGTTGGCGCCGGTGGCGACACCTATAACGTGCTGACATGAGGAAAGTTTCCAACCGATTTCTCATACACAAACAGCAGTTGACCGGCATTGCCTGGTGAAACGTTGTTGTGATGGCTCGTGTAAGGAGGAGAAATGCGTACCATCACGTTTCCGACTTTGATAAAACTCGGATTGTAGCCCATCGCGATTGCGGTTTATCGTATCGCGACATTGCTGTTCGAGTTGGTCGAGATCCAATCACTGTCAGCAGAATATGGAATCGGTGGGTTCAGGAGGGTAATACGGAACGCCGTGCTGCATCCCAACTGCCTCGTATTACTACCAGTCGAGAGATGACAGGCATCTATCCGCATGGCTGTACGGATCGTGCAGCCACGTCTCGATCCCTGAGTCAACAGATGGGGACGTTTACGAGACAACAACCATCTGCACGAACAGTTCGACGACGTTTGCAGCAGCATGGACTATCAGCTCGGAGACCATGGCTGTAGTTACTCTTGACGCTACATCACTGACAGGAGCGCCTGCGATAGTGTACTCAACGACGAATGTGGGTGTACGAATGGCAAAACGTCATTTTTTCGGATGAATCCAGGTTCTGTTTACAGCATCATGATGGTCGTATTCGTGTTTGGCGACATCGCGCTGAACGCACATTGGAAGCGTGTATTCGTCATCGCAATACTGGTGTATCACCTGGCGTGATGATATGGGGTGCCATTGGTTACACGTCTCGGTCAACTCTTGTTCGCATTGACGGCACTTTGAACAGTGGACGTTACATTTCAGATGTGTTACGACCCGTGGCTCTACCCTTCATTCGATCCCTGCGAAACCCTATATTTCAGCAGGACAATGCACGATCGCATGTTGCAGGTCCTGTACGGGCCTTTCTGGATACAGAAAATGTTCGACTGCTGCCCTGGCCAGCACATTCTCCAGAGGTCTCACCAATTGAAAACATCTGGTCAATGGTGGCCGAGCAACTGGCTCGTTACAATACGCCAGTCACTACTCTTGATGAACTGTGGTAACGTGTTGAAGCTGCATGTGCAGCTGTACCTGTACACGTCATCCAAGGTCTGTTTGACTCAATGCCCAGGCGTATCAAGGCCGTTATTACGGCCAGAGGTGGTTGTTCTGGGTACTGATTTCTCAGGATCTATGCACCCAAATTGCGTGAAAATGTAATCACATGTCAGTTCTAATATAATATATTTGTGTAATGAATACCCGTTTATCATCTGCATTTGTTCTTGGTGTAGCAATTTTAATGACCAGTAGTGTACTAAATTTATGTGTGTGTGTGTGAGTGTGTGTGTGTGGCCGGCTGGGGTGGCCGAGCGGTTCTAGGCGCTACAGTTTGGAACCGCGAGGCCACTACGGTCGCAGGTTCGAATCCTGCCACGGGCATGAATGTGTTTGATGTCCTTAGGTTAGTTAGGTTTAAGTAGTTCTAAGTTCTAGGGGACTGATGACCTCAGAAGTTAAGTCCCATAGTGCTCAGAGCCATTTGAACCATTTGTGTGTGTGTGTGTGTGTGTGTGTGTGTGTGTGTGTCTGTGTCTGTGTGTGTTTTAGAATGAATGACGAAGGAATTCGTGGTGTAGCGCAAATGCTACTCACAACTCCTCCTCAGATAAGAAAGCTAACTATCCACAGTGAGGGCAGACACTTGTTACAAAATATGCTTCCCCTGCATTACTCCTCTCCATTGCAGCACTTGGTTGACCTGCGCACTGCGGCCCCACTTAAAATCAACCAAGTTAAAATGGACGCAGTGTACTTACTGTTCGCAAATCACTTGATTGCTGCACTCCTTATTTCTGAACTAGCGCAAACTGGAAGACTTCGGGCTGTTAAGGCTTTGTGTCTGGCCACAGCCACTAATAGTAATCATAATAATAGTAATAATAATAATAATAATAATGATAATGATAATACTGTGTACAGCCCGTATGTGGTCGCTGCTGTGTCGTGCTGTGAATTAATTCATTTATCTGTTTGGAAGCGAGTAAAGAAGCAATTTCCGGACTACTGCAGGTGCTATCTACAACTTGGACAAGACATTTTCTTGAGATAGCTAGAAATTGCTACGTACATGCCTCACTTTCATCATCATCGATGTACGGGATGAAGCACAACGTACGTGTGTCGTGGGTAGACTATGTGAGGTGAAGAACCTATAACCTCTATCGCATTTATGCTACTGATCGAGAAAAAGTAATTATAACTTACATAATCAGTATTAGAATCGTTTAGTTTCTATCCCTCAGAAATTTGATTTTGCGTCTCAGGGGGTAATTGTGCCCAAGTTGGGAACCACAGATGTAGACGTTTCAAATGGCTCTGAGCACTATGGGACTTAACTGCTAAGGTCATCAGTCCCCTAGAACTTAGAACTACTTAAACCTAACTAACCTAAGGACATCACACACATCCATGCCCGAGGCAGGATGCGAACCTGCGACCGTAGCGGTCGCGCGGCTCCAGACTGTAGCGCCTAGAACCGCTCGGCTACTCCGGCCGGCGATGTAGACGGTTTATTGAGGAAAGAAAAGAGGGCGCAAATCCGTGCCCAAAAAAGTCATCCAACGACGCTACAGAGCGTCAAAGTTGTATGCTCCAGCGCCTTATACAAGGCGATTCTGTGAGGTTTCAGGGATGACGGAGAATGAATGTACTAACATCGGGTAAGGGATCCTGATTTGGAAACGAAAATCGTTTTGATACTGTTGTGGCGTAACAAGCTAGCTACACCACACTGAGATAGCCGAAAGGGCACGCGTCAACTCACGCCGTCTTGCGTGAGGTCTGAAACAGGATACTTATGAATGCTATAAAGAAAAGAACGGAGCTTAGGTTTACTTAACTTTTAATTTCCTTGTGGTACATATCTCTTGATAATACAAGTGAGACTCTCTCCAGATATGGTTAATGGCGCCTTGCTAGGTCGTAGCCATGGACTTAGCTGAAGGCTATTCTAACGGTCTCTCGGCAAATGAGAGAAAGGCTTCGTATGTGTAGTCGCTAGCAATGTCGTCCGTACAACTGGGGCGAGTGCTAGTACGTCTCTCGAGACCTGCCTTGTGGTGGCGCTCGGTCTGCGATCCTGACAGTGGCGACACGCGGGTCCGACATGTACTAATGGACCGCGGCTGATTTAAGCTACCACCTAGCAAGTGTGGTGTCTGGCGGTGACACCACAGATACCATTACTGGTGTTGCTAAGACTGTCGGTGTGGTGTCACTGCCAGACACCACACTTGCTAGGTGGTAACTTAAATCGGCCGCGGTCCTGTAGTACATGTCGGACCCGCGTGTCGCCACTGTGTAATCGCAATCCTAGCGCCACCACATGGCAGGTCACAAGACACGGAATAGACCTCGCCCAGTTGTACGGACGACATAGCTTGCGACCAGACGTACGAAGTTTTCCTCTCATTTGCCGAGAGACAGATTGAATAGCCTTCAGCTTAGTCCATAGCTACTACCTAGCAAGGCGCCAGTTGTATCAGTGCTTATAGCTTACTAATATTCAAGAGAGATGTATTCCAACAAGAGAATAAAGTTAAGTATTATAAAACTACGTACTTTTCTTTAGTGCATTAATAAGTCTCCTGTTCCAGAACTTCAAGCCCGTCTGCGTTAGTTTAGCGTGCACCTAGCTACCTCATTGTGTCTATGCTGTATGAACTAGACACAACAGTCGGGTAGGCAACTTTCATAGGCATTAGTATAGACCAAAACAAGCGAAAAATGTTCAGTTAACGTGGGCTCTGAAACGCGTACTGAGGAGCTATGAGCGCTTGCTTATCTTCGTTACTGCGAAACACATCTCCTCCAGTTGAACTAGTGTTCATAGCTCTTAAGGTATGCATTTTAAAGGCCATGTCCGATATTTCTTTTCTCATTTCGTCCATGTAGAAAATTGCCAGCCCAAGTTTTAGCAACAACAGTGCCGGTACGTGTACTCTACAGTCAGATATAACACAGAGGTTTTCGCTTATAACTTTAGATTTGTTCGCTTCCGGAGCAGCGTCCCATGTCTCACACTGATACATTTTTCCCTCATCGTTGCTGGGCGGACCGGCCCCTAAAACTTCGATGCTCTGTACGGACGTTGGATGACGTTTCCGGACACGGGTTCCTGTCCTCATTTTGCTTCTCAAGACACATTCTACAGCGCTCCGACATCTGTCGGTGTCATTTTGAAGCGCCCTGTGTAGAAGTCTGTATCCCGACTGAGTGACCCACTGACTCATCATAGCCCAGCCCAAACCACCAAGGATAGAAAACTGAAAATTGCAGTAAGTGTTGATTTTACACTGCAGGCGTCGTTTAAGAAGGGATTTTTTTAGAAATTCCACCCCTAAGCAGGTGACACAGGGGATGAAATGAAATAGGGGATGAAACGTTTTGCTTTTAAATTTGTCACTATTAAGGCAGTTTTGGAGCTAGACCTGCGGAATTGATATTTGATTTCTCGGTTAGATATAGAGATCCTTCTTTTCAACATTTTTGTAAATTTAACCCTTACGTGGGCGAAATAGTGGATGCAAGTTTTCACATACATAAAGAACATTAAAGACCTACTAAAGCATTTTAAACCCACATCTGTGAAAACTGATAGTTGACTTCTCGATTACAAATTAAAAAATACTATTTTCAGTGTTTTTGGAAATTGAACAACTTCAGGAGTGAAATAGGGGCAAAATGTTTGATGAAAACATATGTGTGGCAGCAGCTTGCTCCAAACAAGTTTTTGCTTTTTTAAATCCAATGCATTTTTCTTCAGATAATGCCGTTTTGGAACTCAATTGTGTTCTTTGTCTATTTCAGCGCCATCCATCACGCAACGACAAAGGTGTTACGTACAATAGTTACGTATTTCTTTCCCGAACAATTCGATTCTATAATAAAAACGGGATGTTCGTATTTAAGGTATCAAAGTTGTCTCCTCCCCTCACGCAGGTACACTGGTATCGATGGACAGCATTTTAAAAAATACTGAACGTATACGTATTTTTGCATTTTTTAATCCGATGTTAGATTCTGAGGTACCTCGTTGTTGCTAGATAAAAAATCTCTCCCATCATCAGTGAATTCATTTGTTTGCATTGTATAATACAGCGAGATCTGCAGTACAGCTGGTATTTTGCTCTAGTTTTTCATTTTCTGTTGCTTCCTCTTTTTCATACTTCTATTAATCTGCGAACTTAATACGTGCTGTGTCACCGTTCCGCCATCTTACATTAAATAAGAAGAATTTTTGTTTGCTCATAGTAGAAACATATCTACACTGAAGGAAAAATCTCGAAACACCAGGAAGCAGTTGGGCGACATACATGAAATTTGATAGGAAAGTTTCAACATCTGAAAGATGATGTCTGTTCAAACTTCGTACAAGTTGCATAAGAGCGGCGCTAGTAGTGGCACTACGAGGATGCAAATCAGTTTTGCTTCAAATACACATTGTAACGGCCGTGAACGTTAGTTACCTTTGAGACTGGACGTGGTGAGTTGATCTAAGTGCAGAATACCTTTAAGGCGAAAAAGCCGCCGTTACCAACACCTCGCCGGCCGCTGGTGGCCGAGCGGTTCTGGCGCTACAGTCTGGAACCGCGCGACCGCTACGGTCGCAGGTTCGAATCCTGCCTCGGGCATGGATGTGTGTGTTGTCCTTAGGTTAGTTAGGTTTAAGTAGTTCTAAGTTCTAGGGGACTTATGACCTCAGCAGTTGAGTCCCATAGTGCTCAGAGCCATTTGAACCATTTTTTGAACCAACACCTCACTGAGTTTGAACGAGGTCATGCAATAGGGTTGCGAGAAGCTGTTATGCTCCTTCTGCGATGTTGCAGAAATACTTGGCAGGAATGTAGCCACTGTGCATGACTGGTGGCAGGGGTGGTCACGGGAATATACAGTCGCAAGAAGACCTGGCTCTGAACTGCCACGTGCCTCTACAGAGACAGACCATCCAGTTCGGCGTGTGGCTCTGGCTGCATCTGGAGAAGCAGTCTGACCAGCAGATGGCACCACAGTGACACAACGAACTGTTACAAATCGATTACTTCAACGACAGCTCCGAGACACACGCCCTGTAGCGTGCATTCCACTGACCCCAAAGCACCGCCTTTTACAGCTTTAGTCATGTCAAGTGATAATTCATTGGAGAGCATGGTGGAGGTTAGTTGTGGTTTCTGATGAAAGCTGTTTCTGCCTCGGTGCCAGGAACGGCCGTGTGTCGGCTAGAATGAGACGAATTAAGGGCCTGCAACCAACATTGCAGTGTGCTAGACTCACTGGACCTATACCTGGAGTTATGGTTTGCGGTGCGATTTCGTGTGAGTCCAGGAGCACTCTCGTGGTTATCACACATACCCTGACTGCTAATCTGTATGTCAGTCTGAATATTCGACCTATTGTGTTGCCTTTCATGGAGAGTTTGACGGGGTTTTTTCCAGCCGGATAACACTCGCCCACGTATCGCTTTCGCTACGTGACATGCTGTAGAGGGTCGACACGTGGCCTTGGCTTGCTCGAACATCAGATCTTCTCCAGTCGAGCACATACAAGACATCATCTGAGGACAACTCTACGTCAGCCACAACCAGCGTTAACTGTCTCTGTATCAACAAATGGCTCTCAGCACTATGGGACTTAACTTCTGAGGTCATCCGTCCCCTAGAACTTAGAACTATTAAACCTAACTATCCTAAAGACACGATACACATCCATGCCAGAGGCAGGATTCAAACCTGCGACCGTAGCGGTCGCGTGGTTCCAGACTGTAGCGCCTAGAAATGCTCGGCCACTCCGGCTAGCTGTATTAACAGAGTGCAACAGGTACTTTGTTCTACAAACTGATATTAGGCACTTGTACAGACAATGGATGCGTGTCTGCTTGCTTGCATTCAATATTCTGGCAGTGACTACAGCTATTACTTTACCAGCATTTCACATTTGCAATGGCTTATCTCACGCTTGCATTTATCTGTGCTCTTGCGGTGTTAATGATACAAATATGTTACTTACACTAATAAATTCCCGAAATGTCATTTGGTACTGTTATTTTTCTCCCGTCAGTGTATTTAATGAGGACAGTGATCTGTCATTCTTGATGCAATTATTTACCAACAGCCGTATGTATTGTAGAAATTTATTTTACTTTATGAACTTCTATGTGCTACCAGTTTCGGCATTACATTGATGCCATCTTCAGGCCTCACTCGTCATAGTCGTAAAATCGCTATACACGGAAGGTGCCATACAACTGGATCCGTGAATCAAATCGTCCTGCAACAGCTCTTGGTGGCCAGGCGACATGTGTCATGTGATTACAGTTTTTCCAAACTGCTTATCTTTGACGTACAGTTTCCATTGAAAGTATTTATAGGATGACATTTTGACATATGGATTTTTGTACTATTAATATACAAGGAATCTCAGTGCGGCGTCCGAGTGCGCAATTCTGGTTTGCTGTGTATGGTGGGATGGTTCAAAAGGCTCTCAGCACTATGGGACTCAACTGCTGTGGTCATCAGTCCCCTAGAACTTAGAACTACTTAAACCTAACTAACCTAAGGACATCACACACATCCATGCCCGAGGCAGGATTCGAACCTGCGACCGTAGCTATGGTGGGATGCTTGGGCGGAAATTAGCGCTTCGGCTTAAGAAGATTCTTGACAGCAAAAAGCACCAGTGCCAGGTTTCAGCTGCGTAGCGCTAATAGCTGCAGGCCAGAAATATATTCTATAATTGCGTTAACACTGAGGTTCTGTCATACAGATGTTTACAAAATCACGTGATGTGATATGTTTACAAAATCATGTGACGCGATAGGTCGAGATGGACGAAGGTAACTGTCACACTGAGTCTACTGCTGTACTCAAGGAACTTCTCATGGCGACGTCGCTATAGCAGCCGCATAAATGTTCATTGGTTGAATCTACGAACACGACTACGCACGGAGCGTAGTCGTGATTATTTGTCACCTAGAAAAAATCAAGCTGCGGCCATGAATCTTGGTAATGTGTTAGTCAGGCTCTAAATACACTCAGATGACAGAAGCCATTGGATAGCGACACGCACATACGCAGATGGCGGTAGTATCGTGTACACAAGGTATAAAAGGACAGTTCACTAGCGGAGCTGTCATTTGTACTCAGGTTTCCGACGTCACTATGCGCACTGGACGGTAATTAACAGATTTTGAACGCGGAATGGTAGCTGGAGCTAGACGCTTTGGGAATAGTTAAGGGATTCAGTATTCGGAAAACCACGATGTCAAGACTATGCCAAGAATACCAATTTTCAGGCATTACGTCTCACCATGGAAAATGCAGTGACCGACGACTTTCACTTAACGACCGAGAGCAGCGTTTGGTAGAATTGTTACTGCTACATACAAGCAATACTGCGTGGAAAAAAACCGCAAAAATCAATGTAGGACGTATGACGAATGTATCCGTTAGGATAGTGCCACGTAAATAATCGTTAATAGGCTATGGCAGCAGACGACCGACGCGAGTGCCTTTCTAACAGCGCGACATCGCCTGCAGCGTTCCTCCTAGGCTCGTGACCATGTCGGTTGGACCCTAGACAACTGCAAAACAGTGGTCTGGGTAGATTAGTCCAGATTTCATTTGGTAAGAGCTGGTGGTAGGTTTCGAGTTTGGTACTTTTCGATAACTCTCAATTCAAGTTGATGCATACATATTCTAAACGCTAATGCCTTGCCCATGCAACCATTCTCTTGTTACCAGTTGATCGTTTCAGTTCCTTATAACTGTCACATCCTACCTTGTTATCGATGCCTTCCAACTACGAGGAATACCCAGAAATTAGATTACGTTATGGTACTCGAGTGTGGTGCAGGTCCCACGAAGCCATGAAGCCAGTTCTCAACAAGGCACTGTGCAGACTAGTGGTGGCTCCATAACGGTGTGGGCTGTGTTTACATGGAAAGGACGCGGTTCACTGTTTCAACTGAACTGATTATTGACTAGAAGCTGCTGTGTTCAGCTACTTGGAGACCATTTGCAGCCATTCATCTACTTCATGTTCCCAAACAAATATGGAATTTTTATGAATGGCTACCCAGGTCACGCGCCATGAAGAAAAATGGTTCACATGGCTCTGAACACTATCGGACTTAACATCTGAGGTCATACGTCCCCTAGAACTTAGAACTATTTAAACCTAACTAACCTAAGGACCTTTCACATCCATGCCCGAGGCAGGATTCGAACCTGCGACCGTAGCGGGCGCGCGGTTCCAGACCGAAGCACCTAGAACCGCTCGGCCACTTCGGCCGACATGAGCCATGAATCCCATAGAACATTTATAGGACATAATCGAGAGTCAGTCAGTTCGTGCACAAAATCCTGCACAGGCAACACTTCCGCAATTATAGACGGTTGTAGAGGTAGCATGGCTCTACTGGGGACTTTCAACGACTGGTGCAGCCCATTCCACGTCGAGCTGTTGAGCTACGCCGGGCAAAAGGAAGTCCGACAAAATACTAAGAAGTATCCCATGACTTCTCTCACCTCACTGTCCTTGAAGATGTGAAGATCGTGCGCTCTATAAAACTTCTCCGCCAGTATACACGTAATGTGCAAATTGAACTAAGGCATCTTACCTCTTCCCCTTCCTGGATGCTCCCCCTGCCCCTTCCCTTTCACATGCTCTTCCTTCTTTATTATCTTTTTTAGCTTTTCTTGGCCGTCACATACCGCCGCGTACTATCCCCCAATGCGCCTGAGTATCTTACTGCTGGGCTTGTCGCCTCTCTTCTTTGACCATTTTTAAAGTACTTTTATTCTTTGTCGTTAGTACACACTTACACTGGTTATTCATTTTACTGTCAATAAATTTGTTCTCTATTCTTGTATTAATAATCGTCGAATTTGACCCGGCCAATTTCGGACCGCTTTGTGTTCACGTGCCTTGCCGTGACCGCGCACACTCACTTGTCCATGGTACATGAGTTTGACTTCTTAGCCAACTGATTACTTTTGCGTCTTTAGTATCAGACGTTAGCAGTGGTGTCCGCTGGACCTTGTTGGATCGAGTGCCTGAATAATGGTGAATTTCCTCAATGGGGTTCGTCGTTTTTGTTGTTCCTTCCTACCGTCACCACTGTTATTTTATTTCCACGTGCTGGTTTTTCCACTGTGAAAATCCAGCATTGGATCTGCACCTGGTGTCCATTTTTTATCTTCAGAAATAGTTGGCAGTTATACAGTCAGATCATAACTATATGTGATTTGTTTCTGTCTGATCCTATATTTTAACTTGCTATTTAACAACATAATTTAAACTTATTTTGTCGATTGTCACACTGCATTTTATTGTCTTTATTAGGTTTCACCAATTGATGCAGGTCTTACCAATTAATTCGGGATCGAATTGCTATGTGCGGCATTTATTTTTGGCATGCCGCCTCTCTAGTGCTTTAGTATATACTCTAAATTGACGACAAATTTTGGGTCTTTATTTAAGCCCGAGTTGCTCATCTTATGATCTGAGGTATACGAGTACCCGCTATTACAGCTACATTCTAAGACTGAGGACTTATACCATAGGGTAAACATTATAGTTATGTATTTATAACCATATGATCACCTGAAGATGTGGCCGTAAGGTCACAAAACTGGTCGTGAGACAATAAAAATTATTTTGATACGGCTGAAGCGGTTTTCTATTTTCCAAGATACAGATAAGCAGCTGTGAGTGTAATGAGTATACAATATATTGTGTTACCCAGTTGACAAATTCTTGATGCATAAGGATGTGGCCAATCAAACGATACCTTTTTTTATCAAATTTTTTCTGCCAATATTTTTTTTTTTTTTTTCATTACCTTCAGTATCACTTCACTTCTTATTCGATCTACCCACCTAATCTTACGCATTCTTCTGCAGCATCAAACTGTCTGAAAATTAACGTCCACGTTTCACTTACGTACAAGGTTACACTCCAGACAAATACCTTCATAAAGCGTTCTTACTTCCCAACACTTCAACTTTGCTCTGTTAAGAAATCCCCATTGTTCACAAATTCTTCCCTTGCTACTGCCAGTCTGCATTTTATATCCTTTCTTCTTCGACCATCGTCCTTTACTTTGCTACCAAAATAACATATCTCATATACTACTTTTGGTATATCATTTCCCAGTACAATCCCTCAACATCACCTAATTTAATTCTATATATTCTACTACATTTATTTTACACTACTGGCCATTAAAATTGCTGCACCACGAAGATGACGTGCTACAGACGCGAAATTTAACAGACAGGAAGAAGATGTTGTGATATGCAAATGATTAGCTTTTCAGACCATTCACACAAGGTTGGTGCCGGTGGCGACACCTACAACGTGCTGACATGAGGAAAGTTTCCAACCGATTTCTCATACATAAACAGCAGTTGACCGCCGTTGCCTGGTGAAACGTTGTTGTGATGCCTCGTTAAGGAGGAGAAATGCGTACCACCACGTTTCCCACTTTGATAAAAGACGGATTGTAGCCTATCGCGATTGCGGTTTATCGTATCGCGACATTGCTGCTCGCGTTGGTCGAGATCCAATGACTGTTAGCAGAATATGGAATCGGTGGGTTCAGGAGGGTAATACGGAACGCCGTGCTACATCCCAACGCCCTCGTATCACTAGCAGTCGAGATGACAGGCATCTCATCCGCATGGCTGTAACGGATCGTGCAGCCACCTCTCGATTTCTGAGTCAACAGATGGGGACGTTTGCAAGACAACAACCATCTGCACGAACAGCTCGACGACGTTTGCAGCAGCATGTACTATCAGCTCGGAGACCATGGCTCCGGTACACTTGACGCTCCATCACTGACAGGAGCGCCTGCGATAGTGTACTCAACGACGAATCTGGGTGTACGAATGGCAAAACGTCATTTTTTCGGATGAATCCAGGTTCTGTTTACAGCATCATGATCGTCGTATTCGTGTTGCGCGACATCGCGCTGACGTCGTATTCGTGTTTGGCGACATCGCGCTGAACGCACATTGGAAGCGTGTATTCGTCATCGCAATACTAGCGTGTCAAACGGCGTGATGGTATTGGGTGCCACTGGTTACACGTCTCGGTCACCTCTTGTTCGCACTGACGGCACTTTTAACAGTAGACGTTACATTTCAGATGTGTTACGACCCGTGGCTCTACCCTTCATTCGATCCCTGCGAGACCTTACATTTCAGCAGGATAATGCACGACCGCATGTTGCAGGTCCTGTACGGGCCTTTCTGGATACAGAAAATGTTCGACTGCTGCCCTGGCCAGCACATTCTCCAGATCTCTCACCAATTGAAAACGGCTGGTCAATGGTAGCCGAGCAACTGGCTCGTCACAATACACCAGTCACTACTCTTGATGAACTGTGGTATCGTGTTGAAGCTGTATGGGTAGCAGTACCTGTACACGCCATCCAAGCTCTGTTTGACTCAATGCCCAGGCGTATCAAGGCCGTTATTACGGCCAGAGGTGGTTGTTCTGGGTACTGATTTCTCAGGATCTATGCACCCAAATTGCGTGAAAGTGTAATCATATGTCAGTCTTAATATAATATATTTGTCCAATGAATACCTGTTTATCATCTGCATTTCTTCTTGGTGTAGCAATTTTAATGGGCACTAGTGTACTTTTTTTGATCTTCGTAGTATAATATAGTTTCTAACATCGTTTAGTAGCTCTTCCAAGTCTTTTGCAACCTCTTACAAAGTTATTAAGTTAATTCCCTTGACAAATGTCTCTTTTATTTTCTTTACAGTTTCCTCAGTGACTGAATAATTTCAGGGACATGTTTGAATCGCGTCGCATTCCCTTCTCAAGTGCAGTTCCCCTTTCGTGTCCTTAGATCCTTACAACCGCAGTCTAGTTTCTCTACAAGTTGTAAACAATCATTGGTGGTCTGTATTTAATCCACGCTATCCTCAAAAATTCAACGAATTTATTCTTGTCAAAAAAATGGTTCAAATGGCTCTGAGCACGATGGGATGCTGTGGTCATCAGTCCCCTAGAACTTAGAACTACTTAAGCCTAACTAACCTAAGGACATCACACACATCCATTCCCGAGGCAGGTTTCGAACCTGCGACCATAGCGGTTGCACGGTTCCAGACTGTAGCGCCTAGAACCGCTCGGCCACCTCGGCCGGCTTATTGTAGTCAGTGTTGTCAAAAGTTTGCTCTATATCTACAAATGGTGCAAACGTAGATAGTATGCGTTTCTTCAACCTATCTTCTAAGATAAGTTGCAGCGTCAGTATCGTCTCGCGTATTCATACTTTCCTCCCTACCCTAAACTGGTCTTCTCTGTGGTCGCCTGCTACCAGCTACTCCGTTCTTGTGTAATTAATGCATGTCAATGTTTTGTAACAACGACTTATGAAACAGATGTTTCATCATTATTCACAACTGTCTGGACCAGCCTTGTTGCCGGCCGAAGTGGCCGTGCGGTTAAAGGCGCTGCAGTCTGGAACCGCAAGACCACTACGGTCGCAGGTTCGAATCCTGCCTCGGGCATGGATGTTTGTGATGTCCTTGGGTTAGTTAGGTTTAACTAGTTCTAAGTTCTAGGGGACTAATGACCTCAGCAGTCGAGTCCCATAGTGCTCAGAGCCATTTGAACCATTTTTTGAACCAGCCTTGTTTGGAATTAGAATTATGACATTCTTCCTGAAGCCTGAAGGTGCTTCACCTTTCATACACTTCTCTTTTCTTCAGAGGTCTCTTAAATGGGAACATCGTATTAAATTTTCATATAGGCGGCATTTATGTGTCCCCTAGTTTCGCGGCTCCTACGGCCTTACATTTGTCCTGTGGATATTCCCACTCAGCCATTTTTCAGATTCTGTCAATCTAATTTTTTTACCCTCCTTAACAGATTCCCACAGTTAATTTCGGTAATACAGTCCTGTGATAGTTGGACGCATATGACCAAAATCGACATTAATGTGACCATCAGTCAAGAGCCTGAACATAGTCCCCAAGGATAGACGGAGGCTTTTGGTGACCCACTGTGAATTCCAGAATGAGTAAATCTCCCAAGGAATACCTCGAAAACATTCCCCAGACCATAATGCCGCCTCCTCGTATCTGGACTCTTCTGACAATTGTTCTATGGTGTTTGCTTTCGCCGGCCGGTGTGGCCGAGAGGTTATAGGCGCTTCAGTCTGGAACCGCGCGACCACTACGGTCGCAGGTTCGAATCCTGCCTCGGGCATGGATGTATGTGATGTCCTTAGGTTAGTTAGGTTTAAGTAGTTCTAAGTTGTAGGGGACTGATGACCTCAGATGTTAAGTCCTATAGTGCTCAGAGCCATTTGAACCATTTTTTTTTTTGTTTGCTTTCAGACGTTTCATGTCATACACACCAACAGCCATTTGTCTGATGGAATATAAAACGTGATTCATCTGAGAAGACCAAGTATCGCCACTCATGGGACGTCCAACTGCGGCACTGGCGTGCAAATTCCAGCCTTAGTTGCCTATGAACAGCAGGCAGCACGGCTGCATGACCAGGCGCCTGATGCAGAGACCCGTATGCAGCCACGTTCGCTGAACTGTTATTCAGAAGATACTGTGTATACTGTAATACTGAAACCGTGTTTCACAATATATGGGTCATCCAAAAAACAGTGAGAAATTTTTTGTATTGGTAGACTAGTTCTTGGCGACCTGGTTAATGAATATTTATTTATGTGAAATCTCAGAAAGGCTCACTAAATACGTAGGTTGCAACTTAAGTAGTGGCCACTGTGCTGTGGAGGCACTATGCAATGGAATCTACTATTGTCGCTGATAGCACACGTTGTTGACATACCTACCTTACCTCCAAGCAAATGGACTCGCCCGTCCCACGTCACCGGCGTGCCGACAATCGAGGGAAAAACAGTTCCTTGTGGCGAGTGGTCTAACGTAACGGTGTCACTATGCTTTCGAAACAGGAACAACTGAGTTGGATCAAGATTGAATGTGCCAGCGGTCGTCCGGCACGACAGTGTCATCAAGGTCTTCGAGAGGCGTGTGGGGAATCGGCACGGCCGTACAGAACAGTAGCACGTTGGGTAAAAGCCTTCAACGAAGGTCAGCAAACTGTGGCAGACACGCATCGGGCAGGTCGTCCTAGCGTCTCTGAAGAAGTGCATGTTGTTGCCGCTTTAGTGGACAGTGATCGACGTCGTACGTGAGCTCGCTCACGAAACCGGGTTAGCTTTTACGACTGTGGTTCGCATCCTGAAGGAACGCCTGGGCATGCGAAAAACTGCATCACGATGGGTTCCGCACGTCCTAACATAAATGCAGAAATGGATGCATTACGATGCTGCTCGGACGCACCTGGAGCGCTATGAGCGCGAAGGAGAGGCTTTCTTACGCCGTACCGTAACACTGGGTGAGACATGGGCACATCGTACGAGCCAAAACTGCAACCCCAATCCAATTAATGGCGTCATTATGGGTCGCCGCGAAGGTCGGAAGTGCGTCGGAGCCCCAGTATAGTGAAAGTTATGGTGATTCTCGTGTACTACTGTGATGGTGTTATCCTAACGCATTACGTTCCTCCACGGCACACCGTTAATGCACAGTATTACTGTTCGTTTTTGGAGCATCACCTGCGACCAACTTTGTGAAAGAAGCGGCGACACTTTCTGAGCAACCTACCCATCATCTTGCACGAAAATGCGCAGGCGCCTAAAGCGCAAGCTGTGGCTGCTCTGTTCAGTCGATGGGACTGGGAAGTGCTGTACCAACCACCATACTCCCCGGACTTAAGTCCTTGTGACTGATTTGATTCCAAAGGTGAAGGGACCACTTCGTGGCATTCGCTTCAGAACTGTTCCAGAGATTCGACGGGCAGAAGACCGCTCCATTCGCACCATCAACAGAAAAGGCTCTGCTAACGGTATACTACGCCTTCCACATCGCTGGCAACAGGTTCTACACAATGCTGGTGACTACTCTGAAGGACAGTAATAGGTGCAAACATGTAACTCTTTTGTATCGGTTGTGAATAAGTAGTTGCCACTATTTAAGTCCCAAGCCTCGTACTTAAGTAACTTGCAGTGTTCGAGGTAGTACTTGGCCTTACATTGACCTGGCCGCCGCTGAAGTTATTTGTTGTTCTAGTATAAACTGCTCTTTTGTAAATACAGAAGTATGACTAACTAAAGATTCCTTTTTAAACTTGTAAGTACACCTCGTGTGTTTTTGTATACGTTTCGCTACTTGTACTAGTCGCTTCATGTTACAGCAACTTGTATATTTGTTTCGCTCTGTTCAAAATACTGCAAATTTAGTCTGAACTACCGGAAGTGGCAGACTCTCATGACATAGACAACATTGACAGAGGGCAACTCTCGTCGTATTAATGGCGGAATTGGCACCATCCGCATAATTTGAGTAATTTGTCGTTAACTTCAGGTAATCTCTTTCGAACTACCTCACTTGCAATTACGTAATTCTGATCATTAACAGTTTTCTGCTTGCTGCAAGCTTGGTTCTTGATATTATTTCGAAGCATTAAGATTAGGCTACGAGAAGCAGACGTTTGTTGCGTTTGTGAGCTACTTTCAAAATATCTTACTGAGTACTAAGCAAATGTGGAAATTTAAATTTGTTATTACTAGTTCAGGCTTTTATCAAAAAATGTAAGATCTATAAATTTTACGTAACTACAGTTGCAGGCAACTAAGATTGCATTTATAGAAACATTTAAGTTTTAAGTGAATGTCTGATTCTACTGATGGTTCATTAATTTTCCACGTTGTGGCCTTAAGTTCCACTTTGTAGTCCGCCACATTAAACTGTTTCTTTCTTTTTTAACTTGCTTTCTTAAAACTTAACTTCCTTCAGAATAGAGTGGTAAAGATTTACTTTGTTTAGAAAATAGCTTGAATGTTCAAGTCAATGATTGGTCATTTTATGCAAATGTTTAAAACTATCATCTGGTCAGTCTTCATAATTTTTTCACTGTGCTTTGAAACTAAGTCTAATAAAATCTTTGTCAAAATGAACCATTTAATTTCGACCCAGCACTTTACCAGTCCCTGGCCTACTACTACAGAATAACTTACCTTTATTTTTTCGACATGATAATTTTATGAGTTTATGAGTAACTTTCACACTAACGTCTCGCAGGATGCATAGCAATAAAATATTTACAGTATAAAAATTCAAAATCTCGGTACAGACAGCTAAAATTTATGGAAAGTACTCGATCGGTTCCCGTCCTGAATGCGAAATATGCTGCAAACATTCAGCGTTCAGGACAGACCACAGCTGAGTGCCACTCACGATAACTTATTCAGTACAGTAGGGTATCGCCAGGTATCTACGAGCAGGATTTCCCACGACGTGTACTCCGTAAATAGGATTATGTTGCAACACGAGCAAACGGAATACGACCCACCAGGCCGGTACTACCGGCTACCGGGGGAATATTCCTGCTGCTGCAGCGATACAGCGCAGGCGAAAGGGACTTAGGGGTCCGTTATTCAGCTCGTAAAAGTGAATGAAGTAGCGTGGTATCAAATAGGTAGATGTAGAGCGTGTTCGTAAATCTGCCAACAAGAAGCTTACGGCTTGGAAAAAAAAGTTTGTACGGTATCAAAATTATTTTAACGAGAAAAGTGCCGAACTATTAAAAAATCATTGTTACAATAAAACTTTTTCCAAGATAACTACGTAGCCCTCTCAGTAAATATTAACGATACCTCTCACGTTTTGACCGTATACTATTATTTTGTGTATCTTCTATTCCCATATGATTCACAGTTGGATTTTTAGGAGAAATGTAAGTTTCAAAATAATTTATTACAGAATACTTTTCGATAACTCTGAATTCATGTTGATGGATACATATTCAAAACGCTAATGCCTTGCCCATGCAACCATTCTCTTGTCACCAGTTGATCGTTTCAGTTCCTTATAACTTCACATCCTATCTTGTTATGGATGTCTTCCAAATACGAGGACTATCCAGAAAATAGATTACGTTTTGGTACTTAAAACATGAAAAGATGTTTTATTCATTTGAAAGCAGCGCTTAAATATTACTTTTCAACATTGCCTCCACAGAAATCTAGGCACTTTTCATAGCGGCGAATAAGCTTCGAGGTCCCACTGTCACAAAATTCTGCTACCTGAGACCTGAACGATTAGCCACGCTTTCCCGCAGTTTGTGATAGCCTAGCTTCTGTGAAACGATTTCATGCAATAAACTTCGTGAAATTTATGGAAAATTAAACGGGAGTTCCGTTATTGCGAATCGCCAGTTTTCTTGAATAATCTGATCGACTTCTGAGACCAGTTCATCAGTCACAACGCTTGGTCGTCCACTACGCTCTTCATCGTGGACACCATTCAGGCCACTTTTAATCCTAATGCACACTTCCCGTATTCCGCCTTCAGTGATTACGTCATTTCTGTACACTTCACATAGATGCCAATAAAGTTCAGTCGGTTTATGGTTTTTGGTCAACAAAAAGCATATTACTGCGAGGGATTTTTAAATGGGGCCCACATTTTTAAAACGTTTATTGTGAACTAACACGTAACGACACGAACCTCACGCTGTTACGGCTGGATGCCGACTGAACGGAAAGACGCTGCAGGCTGGAAGGAAATCTTCTTTCTGAGTAGCGCTTGAATTTCTTCCTAGGCTGTACTCTTCCTTTCTTTCCCAACATCTTCCCTTCAAGAAAGTAAGTGATGAAAATGTTTTGGCCGCCCGGGGTTTCAAAAGTTAAATAGTGTGGCTTGTTTGCTCATTATTGTGTTGTATGATATGCGTAAATGTGCCTCATTGGTGTGTAAACTAGTTAAATTATATAAGTAAGTCTGTGCTGGTAATTTTGTTTACTTCCAATGAAAGACGTTTTCAAAAATTAAATAGTGTGGATTGTTTGCTCATTATTGTGTTGTATCATATGCGTAAATTTAAATATGTTCAACATTTCGCAGCCCAGTCAGCAACTGTGTAAATATAAATATTAATTTAATTTCAATAATTAACAGCCTCAGTTGCGCCGTTTACCTAGAATTTAACTAGGTTTCAGTCGGGATAACCCAACCTTCTTCAGTTATTCTGAAAACTATCATTTGTTAACGTATCAGGAAACTAAATTTACTATTAGTGTCAATGTCTTCAGTTATTCTGAAGAAGGTTGGGTTATCCCGACTGAAACCTAGGTAAATTCTAGGCAAACGGTGCAACTGAGGCTCTTAATTATTAAATTTAAAATATGCGTAAATGTGCCTCATAGGTGTGTAAAATAGCCCCGTACTCGGGACATGTTTACGCACTCGACTTGAGCCAACAGGAAATTATTTTTCACTTTCAAATTTAATACTAAGGTAGAAGCATGTACTCCAACTTATGCTTTTAGTAACAACGTGATAAACAGGTTCTGAAATTGATAAATGTAACAAAATGTTTAAGAAATTCCTAGAAATCTATGTACATGTGGCCTGATCTTCCCTATTATTATTATTAATGTGACGAAATAGGGAGTGTTAGGGCTAGGTTGAACTGTGAGTGATCATCATTACTAAAACTATCGTTTGTTAACGTATCAGGAAACTAAATTTACTATCAGTGTCAAAGTTTAAAAGAGCACTGTGGTGCAAAATAATAAAAAAAAACTTTGTTCAAAAGGATAGGCTTTCAGTCAGTCCAAAATTCAAAAACAGATAAAAGACAACTAGAAAAATAATTGCAGTAAACAAATAACATTTAAAAAACTTAACAGACTAGGTCGGAACGCTTACATGAAAACTTGAACTAAACACAGATGCCCACATTTTGGCAGATAACACAGTAATAATTGACTGGCAATATTACCAAGCATTTGAAATATCATGATAATTTAAAAGCAAAACAAAATGAGCAAAAGTTCCCAGAAAACTTCGAAAAATAGTTTAAGCTTTGTATCAAAAATGAATTAATGGCAGCCACATTGACAAGAAAAATCAAGGCTCCTACATAATTGTTGCAAAGGAAACTAGGACTGTAATACAACAACGCTAGAAGAAAATATGTCATAGGTTTGTTTCATTTAGCCGTCGCCGTATGACCTGATAGCAGGTACAATAACACACTCTGTTCACCAAGTACTAGGCGCGAGTGCACTGAATAACTAGCACGCCGTACTTAGAAACAGGAGTAGCTCTATGACAGAACTAATCATACATGCAATAACCACTAATCGCTCTGCCATTGACTATATCCGTATGCACACAAGTGGTATACCTGTTATTTACTGTGTGGAATGAACCAGTGTGGGGCTAATAGTCACCTCCCTCTCAAACGGTGAAACGGAACTTGTTGTCCCGTTCCATATTTTTTCCAATAAATTCCGGCACAGAAGAACTACAGCCAGAGTGTTTTGACTCTGCAGAAATGAATTCCGTGTGTAACAAACAGAAGAGAATGGCCCAAATGGTGTTTATTTATTTATTCATTTTATGTCATATGTGCCATGTTTCCTTGTATCCTTTCCCATATGCGACCTTGAACTGTATGATTGAGACAGTATGTGAAGTAGCAGAAAGCTCTGGTCAGAGCTCGTAGCATTGCATGTGTAGACTCGTTCTGTGGTAGGATAGTACCAACCCCTAAACGTGAACAAGTTTGGCAAAGATGGTGGGCGAATCAAGTCAGAGAGGTCGCGAAGGCACGAGTATTGGCTCTGTTAGGTTGGCGAACCGTCCCCTCCACCACATTTTTAAACGAAGAACGGTTAGGCGAGGTGTCCGGAGGGCAACTTGTTCCTGGGTCGCGGCGCTGGACAGATGTGGAGACGCAGCTCTCGATTTTGGTAATGTTAACGAAGGCATCAGATTGTCTGAAACAAGCTCGGTAATGAAGTCCAAATGTTGAAATCAGGTGTGAGATTACCACATAAGGGAATTTATTTTCACAATTT
The DNA here is from genome assembly GCF_023898315.1 of Schistocerca nitens. NCBI lineage: Eukaryota > Metazoa > Arthropoda > Insecta > Orthoptera > Acrididae > Schistocerca > Schistocerca nitens. Next base: position 448,967,198 of record NC_064620.1, read on the forward strand.
ATTCCAATTTCAGAAGAACTTTGCGTTTGTGCCTTGGTCAGGCCACGCACCATGGGCCTTAAGCTCAGGCTCATATTATTGCTCTGTGCTTAGTGGAAATTCACTCATTCAATGTATTTTCATCTGCTCATTCATTTACAGCAATATTTTGGTGGATTTTTATTTATTTCCCACATGTTTCGTGTTGGAGCAACAGCCACATTGATAAATTGTAGTTTCTGTCTGAAAATGTATTGTACACGATGAATAGTCATAAGATAGTGGGTGAGTGTAAAATAGGGAAGGAATAGTCTTGTGTGTCGGTATTTTTCTGCATTTCTATTGGCTACCGAAACTTGGCCACGCGTGTTGAATTGCATTGATTTCTTGTGCTGCCCCATAACTATTTGATTTGTTGGCAGTGTTGTGCGTTAAGTAAAATACACGGTTTAAACTCGTGCCACTAGGGAAAGCATCAGATTTTAATGCCCATTGATTCGATAAAGACTTGCGAAACACTCTTGCGCCCTGACCTAGTTTGCTTGTAATGTCTTTGTTGAACTTCTTCTGAGTCACCTATAGCAATTGAATGTAATAAGCATGGGTTTAGGTATAACTGTGTGTTTGTATAAAATTTGCTCCCTCCATCATAAAGAATAGATGAAAGTCAGTACCACAGTCGAATCCTGGGTCATGACAGCAAATAAAAGTACACTCCTGGAAATGGAAAAAAGAACACATTGACACCGGTGTGTCAGACCCACCATACTTGCTCCGGACACTGCGAGAGGGCTGTACAAGCAATGATCACACGCACGGCACAGCGGACACACCAGGAACCGCGGTGTTGGCCGTCGAATGGCGCTAGCTGCGCAGCATTTGTGCACCGCCGCCGTCAGTGTCAGCCAGTTTGCCGTGGCATACGGAGCTCCATCGCAGTCTTTAACACTGGTAGCATGCCGCGACAGCGTGGACGTGAACCGTATGTGCAGTTGACGGACTTTGAGCGAGGGCGTATAGTGGGCATGCGGGAGGCCGGGTGGACGTACCGCCGAATTGCTCAACACGTGGGGCGTGAGGTCTCCACAGTACATCGATGATTTCGCCAGTGGTCGGCGGAAGGTGCACGTGCCCGTCGACCTGGGACCGGACCGCAGCGACGCGCGGATGCACGCCAAGACCGTAGGATCCTACGCAGTGCCGTAGGGGACCGCACCGCCACTTCCCAGCAAATTAGGGACACTGTTGCTCCTGTGGTATCGGCGAGGACCATTCGCATCCGTCTCCATGAAGCTGGGCTACGGTCCCGCACCCCGTTAGGCCGTCTTCCGCTCACGCCCCAACATCGTGCAGCCCGCCTCCAGTGGTGTCGCGACAGGCGTGAATGGAGGGACGAATGGAGACGTGTCGTCTTCAGCGATGAGAGTCGCTTCTGCCTTGGTGCCAATGATGGTCGTATGCGTGTTTGGCGCCGTGCAGGTGAGCGCCACAATCAGGACTGCATACGACCGAGGCACACAGGGCCAACACCCGGCATCATGGTGTGGGGAGCGATCTCCTACACTGGCCGTACACCACTGGTGATCGTCGAGGGGACACTGAATAGTGCACGGTACATCCAAACCGTCATCGAACCCATCGTTCTACCATTCCTAGACCGGCAAGGGAACTTGCAGTTCCAACAGGACAATGCACGTCCGCATGTATCCCGTGCCACCCAACGTGCTCTAGAAGGTGTAAGTCAACTACCCTGCCCAGCAAGATCTCCGGATCTTTCCCCCATTGAGCATGTTTGGGACTGGATGAAGCGTCGTCTCACGCGGTCTGCACGTCCAGCACGAACGCTGGTCCAACTGAGGCGCCAGGTGGAAATGGCATGGCAAGCCGTTCCACAGGACTACATCCAGCATCTCTACGATCGTCTCCATGGGAGAATAGCAGCCTGCATTGCTGCGAAAGGTGGATATACACTGTACTAGTGCCGACATTGTGCATGCTCTGTTGCCTGTGTCTACGTGCCTGTGGTTCTGTCAGTGTGATCATGTGATGTATCTGACCCCAGGAATGTGTCAATAAAGTTTCCCCTTCCTGGGACAATGAATTCACGGTGTTCTTATTTCAATTTCCAGGAGTGTATATACTGCCTATTAATACCTGTATAGGTGCCTTCTATTGTGGTTCAAAAAAATATCGCGTTATCCGTTGCGTTCAAATTTTTACCGCTTGGTTAATTTCCCCTATAAATTGTTGATACCCGTCAATAACTCGCAGGTGCCAGTAATTTCGTGGACCACATGAATTTAAGGAGCCATTTACTACAGGCGGCAGCTTGCAGGAGCTGTAGGACATGACAAAGCGACGGTAATCTTCCTACCTAGGCAGAGTTTTACCACCACCAGTACTGGAAGGTTACGTATTTGAGAGAGAGTGCACTTAGTGACTCCCAACCAATTTTAAACATGATTTAAAATCTTTAAGAGACTTTTTCTCGCTGACACTCCCCGTCAAATGACAGAAGAAAAAAAGTTCATCGCTTCCTACATTTTTCCTGCTGATGCAGTAAAATTACCGCATCAGGCATGAGGTTTTAATTTATTAATTTTTATTAATGAATTATTCGCAACACATTTTGCAAACAGTATTCACGCACATCTCTAAATGTACCTCCAAAAATATAAAACCTGATATGCGAGAAAGAAGGAGCTATGGTGACATAAATTTTGAATAAAAATAATCAGTAATGGCGGCCGAAGACGTCCTGCGAAACAAGTCAACCTCTTTCAGACAACGGCCTTTTCAAAGAGGGAGGAAGAGGACAGATGTTCAGGGCGTTCTCTTGTCTTTGGGGTGGAAAACTAGTCCTAAAGGCTGCAGAATCACCAATGATGGCATGAGGATACAGAAGGCAATCGAAACCACTGCACTGAAGACACAAAATGCTATCCACAGGACATGTGGCCTGCAATTTTAAAAAGATCATGCAATCTCTCTCTTGGAGAAAGACGTCGGACTGGAACCCCATTAGGATCTTTGGGATGGCACTACCAAGAAGGGGGTGACCATGAGAAAAAGATTGGATAAACAACTAAAGGATGACGATATTCTACGAGTCGGGGCGTGGAAAGACAGAAGGTTTAACGTCCTAGAGAAGATACAAAACCTTAAAAAGGAAATGCTAAGGCTCAGTCTAGGTACTTTGGGAGTCAGTGAACAGAAACGGACGGGAGACAAGAATTTCTGGATAGATGAGTGTACGGTAATATCAACAGAAGCAGAAAATGGTATAAAGGGACTAGGATTCATTATGAATAGGAAGGTAGGGCAAAGAGTGAGTTACTGTGAAGAGTTCAGTGATGCGGTTGTTCTCATCAGCATCGATAGCAAACCAACACCGACAACATCAGTTTAGGTGTACATGCTGACATCGCAAAACAAAGATGAAGAGATAGAGAAAGTATGTGAGGATACTGAATGAGTAGTTGACTACACATAGCGAGATGAAATTCTGATAGTCATGGGGGACTGGAATACGAATGTAGAGAAAAGAGTAGAAGAAGGGGTTGCGGGAGAATATGGGCTTGGTACTAGGAATGAGAGACGGAAAGGCAACTGACATCTGCAATAAATTTCAGCTAGTAATAGCGAATAATCTGTTCAAGACTCACAAGATAAGGTATTCTTGGATGTAGACTCAGATCACACACACAAAAAAAAAAAAATGATCGCGTTGCATTCATGGTCGGGAGGCACAATTTAGTAGTTATTAAGAGTAGGCTGAAGTTTAAGAGAGTACTCACGAAGAATCAATGCGGAAGGAAGTGGAATACGGAAGTATTAAGGAATTAAGAGCTATGATGACTGTTCTCTAAGGCTCTAGATACTGCAATAATGATTAGCTCAGTAGACAGTTCAATTCAAGAGGAATGGACAACTCTAAAATGGCAATCAGAGAAGTTGGAAAGAAAAACATAGTTGTAAAGAAGGTACCAGGGAAGAAACCATGGGTAATGGCAGAAACACTACAGTTGATCGGTGAAAGAAGGACGTACAAAAATGTTCAGTGAAATTCAGTAATACAGAAATACATGTCACTTAGGACTAAAATAAATTGGAAGTGCAGGGAATCTAAGGCGAAGTGGCTGAATGAAAAATGTGAACAAATCTGAAACGGAATGATTGTCGGAAGGACTGACTCAGCATTCAGAAAGGTCAGAACAACCTGTGTGGAAATTAAAAGCAAGGACTGTAGCATTAAAGGTGGAAAGAGTACAATAAATGCATCTACGAGGGGAAAGACTTGTCTGATGACGTGATAGAAGAAGAAACAGGAGTCGATATAGAAGTGATAGGGGATCCAGTAATAGAATCAGAATTTAAAAGAGCTCTGGAAGACTTAAAATCAAATAAGGCAGAAGGGATAGTTAACATCCCTTCAGAATTTCTAAAATCATTGGGGGATGTGGCAACAGAATAACTGTTCATGTCAGTGTTTTAGAATATATTAATCTGGCGATACATCATGTGCCTTTCGGAAAAACATGATCCACACAATGTCGAAGACCGCAAGAGCTGGCAAGTACGAGAATTGTCTCATAATCAGCTTAACAGATAAAGCATCCAAGTTGCTGATAGAATAATATACAGAAGAATGGCAAAGAAAACAGGATATGTTAGAAGGCGTTCAATATGCTTTAAAGAAATGTATAGGCAACAGAGACACTGTTCCAAAGTAGTGGTTGATAATGGAAGCAAAACAAAAAAAAAAAAAATTAAGACACGGTTATCGAATTTGTCGACCTGGAAAAAGCGTTCGAGAATGTAAAATGATACAACATATTTGAATTCTGAGAAAAATAGGGGTAAGTTCTAGGAACAGTCTAATGAGTACAGAATATGGATTGAGAGTAAATCGAAGAAACACAAAGGAAACGAAAAGTAGGAAAAATGAGAACAGCGAAAAACTTAACACAACGATTGGTGATCACGAAGTAAATGAAGTTAAGCAATCTAGGAGAACATCAAAAGCAGACTAGCACTACCAAAAAGGGCATTCCTAGCCGAGAGAAGTCTACTAGTATCAAACATAGGCCTTAGTCTGAGGAAGAAATTTCTGACAATGTACGTTTGTAGCACAGCATCGTATGGTAGTGAAACGTGGGCTATGGGAAAACCGGAATAGAAGAAACTCGATGCATTTGAGATGATTCCTGCAGAAGAATATTGGAAACTGGGCGGACTGATAAAGTATGTAATGAGGAGGCACTCTGCATAATCAGCGAGGAAAGGAATATATGGAGCAGTAGAGGGTTAAGACTGCAGAGGAAGACTGGAATACATCTAGAAAATAACTGACGACGCAGGTTACAAGTGCTACTTAAATATGAAGAGACTGGCACAGGAAAGGAATTCGTGGCAGCCCACATCAGACCGGTTGGAAGATGAATTGAGAGGCATGAAACGAAACTACTGCGCGAAATTTCCTACAGATAGAATTACAATATGTGCATAAATATAAGTTAAATATATTAAATGTGTGTGAAGTATATGTGGCACGTGTGTACGTGAGCAGTGAGGCACGTGGAATGCTCTTCCTGAACCTGTGGATCGATTTGAACGAAAGCTAATACACATATTACTTATTACGGTTTCTAGAAATAAATATTGTGCGGATAACAACCATCAATCTCATATTTGTGTGGGGATGATAAGGTGGAGAGAGAAAGGGGTGGAGGAGATGGACAGACAGAGATGGGGGGGGGGGGAGGAAGAGGACATAAATATGGAGGAGGTGGAGATGGACAGAGAGAGGGTTATAAATTAACAGAGAAAGGGAATTGGAGGAGATGGAAAGGGATACAGAGAAAGAAGAGATGGACAGAGGGATGGGGTTGGAGGAGACAGATAGAGAGTGGGGCAGCAGGAGATGGACACAGGAAGAGATCGACAGAAATCAGAAATGAGGGGAGGAGGGAACTGACAGGGAATGCAGGAGGAGAAGATGGACAGAGCAGGAGGACAATAAAGGAAGGAAGAGGGGGGACGAGGAGATGGGCAGAGACTTGTGCCTGAAGTAGGACAGAGAGACAGGAGAGGGAGATGGAAGGAAGAGAGGGGAGGAAGAGATGGACGAAATGAGGGGAGGAGGGAATTGACAGGAAATGCGAGAGGAGAAGATGGAGATAGGGGGAGGACAATAGAGGAAGAAAGAGGGGGGGATGAGGTGATGGGCAGAGACTGGTGTCTGTATTAGGACAGAGGGAAGGGAGAGCGAGATGGAAGGAAGAGAAGGGAGTTAGAGATGGGCAGCAATGAGGTGAGAAGGGAATCGACAGAAAAAGGAGGAGGAGAAGATCGACAGTGGGCGAGAAAAATAAAGGAAGGAAGATGAAGGATGAGGAGATGGGCAGAGACTGATGCCTGTAGTAGGACAGAGAGAAGGGAGAGGGAGATGGAAGGAAGAGAGGGGAGGAAGAGATGGACAGAAATGAGGGGAGGAAGGAATTGACAGGGAAAGGGGGGGAGGAATGGACTGAGGGGGAGGTCAGTAAAGAAAGGACACGGGGGGATGAGGAATTGGGCAGAGACTCGGGTATGTAGTAGGATAGGGAAAAGGGAGAGGGATATGGAAGGAAGGGAGAGGGGGAGGGAACTTACTGGGAAAGGCAAAGGAGAAGATAGAGGGGGAGGACAATAAAGGAAGGAAGAGGGGAGATTAGGAGATGGGCATAGTCTGGTGTCTGTAGGAGGACAGATAGAAGGAAGAGGGAGATGGGAGGAAAAGAGTGGAGGAAGAGGAGGACAGAAATGAGCGGAAGAGGGAACTGACAGCTAAAGGGGGAAGAGAGGATGGACAGAAGGGGAGGACAAAAAAGGAAGGAGGATGCGGGATGAAGAGATGGGCAGAGACTGGTGTCTGTAGTAGGTCAGAGATAAGGGGCAGGGAGATGCAAGAAAGAGATGGGAGGAAGAGATGGACAGAAATGGGGGGAGGAGGGAACTGTGGAGAAAAGTGGGGAGAAGATGGACAGAGGGGGAGAACAATAAAGGAAGGGTGAGTGGGGATGAGTAGATAGGCAGAGACTGGTGTCTGTAGTAGGACAGAGAAAAGGAAGAGGGGGATTGGAGGAAGAGAGTGGAGGAAGAGAAGGACAGAAATGAGCGGAGGAGTGAATTGACAGGGAAAGGCAAAGGAGAAGATGGACAGAGGGGGAGGAGAATAAAGGAAGAAAGAGGTGGGATGAAGAGATGGGCACAGACTGGTGTCTGTAGTAGGACAGAGACATGGGAGAGGGAGATGGAAGGAAGAGAGGGGAGGAAGAGATGGACAGAAAAGAGGGGAGGATGTAACTGACAGGGAAAGGGGGAGGAGAAGATGGACAGAGGTGGAGGACAATAAGGGAAGGAAATGGGGGATGAGAAGATGGCCAGAGTCTGGTGTCTGTAGTAGGACAGAGAGAAGGGAGAGCGAAATGGAAGGAAGAGAAGGGAGTTAGAGATGGGCAGCAATGAGGTGAGAAGGGAATCGACAGAAAAAGGAGGAGGAGAAGATCGACAGTGGGCGAGAAAAATAAAGGAAGGAAGATGAAGGATGAGGAGATGGGCAGAGACTGATGCCTGTAGTAGGACAGAGAGAAGGGAGAGGGAGATGGAAGGAAGAGAGGGGAGGAAGAGATGGACAGAAATGAGGGGAGGAGGTAATTGTAGTGTTGGCAGAAGAGCCAACACTGTGTTTCTAGAGGAGGCCGAAATGCACACGTTTAATTACACGCTGACTGGCGTGAGGTCTGGAACAGGACAATATCTTGAGAATTGCAAATAAAGTACGTAGATGATGTAATACTTAACTTTAATCCACAATTGTAGAACATCTCTCTTGATGATACATGCTTCACATAATAAAGATCAATTGAATACGGCGCCTTGCTAGGTCGTAGCAAATGACGTAGCTGAAGGCTATGCTAACTATCGTCTCGGCAAATGAGAGCGTATCGGTCAGTGTAGCTTCGCTAGCAAAGTCGGCTGTACAACTGGGACGGGTGCTAGTACGTCTCTTTAGACCTGCCGTGTGGCGGCGCTCGGTCTGCGATCACTGACAGTGGCGACACGCGGGTCCGACGTATACTAATGGACCGCGGCCGATTTAAAGGCTACCACCTAGCAAGTGTGGTGTCTGGCGGTGACACCACAGTAATTGACAGGGAAAGGGGGAGGAGAAGACGGGCAGAGGGGGAAGACAATAAAGGAAGCAAGAGGAGGATGAGATGTGCAGGGACTGGTATCTGTAGTGGGACAGAGAGATATGGAAGGAAGAGGGAGGAGGAAGAGATCGACAAAGGTGGGTGAGGAGGAGATGGACTTAAAGGGCGTGAGGAGAAGGCAGAGGGGAGGAAGAGTTGGACTTAGAAGATGACATGAGATGGGCAGAAGGGGAAGGATCAGGTGGACGGTGGGTAGGATTAAATGGGATTACGGAGGTGGGAGGAGCAGATGATGAGAGAGTGGGGAGGAGCAGATCTATGGAGAAAGGGGACAAGAAGAGATGCAAACATAGTTGGGGTGGATTAGGTGGATAGAGAGAGGAGGAGGAGGAGGAGGAGGAGGTGACGGACAGAGAGTGAAGGATGAGGAGATGACAGAGAGGGAGAAGAAGAAGATGGACTAATAGATGATTGGAATAGGTACATACTGGGGAAACGTCGGGTACATAGCTAGTTAATGAATAAGTAAGTCCGCAGTACGTGTTCTAGTGGTGAGCATCAATGGCTCTAAATGCTGGGTTTCATCAAATAGGCATGCAAGCCGCCCAAGCATTGTCAATTAAAAAGCCTTGCACCAATCAACCGAAAACATGGATGGAGTCTTGCAGCCAATAACGCCATACAGTCATTTCACGTCTTACTGATACATTCAAATTATGTGTCGTAGGTACTCCGAGCAAAATGCTAACAAGTGTAAGGTCTCCATTATCACACAAGTGGAAGGACTGTGTCGAACCAGTTGCTATGCAACCTTTTCCATACACTGAATTTAGCCCCCCGGCGTCCATTACAATCCCTCCACACCATAGTACGCATAAAAGTTGGGCGAAGGAGAAACCTGGAATGAAACTATAGCCGACAAGGGCGCCGAGTTTTCTTTGACGACCAGTACAGGCTTTTCCTGACACCCAATGACCGTCTTAGCACTTCCTTTCGGCGAGCAGTTGTCAACATACGTCTCAGGCATGCAGCACCACAGTTTCAGCAGCGAGTAAGGTTATTCATGTTTTGGGCAGGTATCCTGTATGGATGTCGACCACCTATCATCGTAATCAGTGGTAATTTGAGGGCTGTGGAATATCGGGACAGGATACACTAACCTATTGTGCAGCTGTACAGTCAACATTGTGGCCATGGATTCGTCCTTTACCACAGTAATGAAAAAAGTCGTACAACCTGCGCTACCTGCAGACATTAACGCTATTGATAATGCATAGGACCATTTCACACTCGTGAAGCACAGTTGCAGCAGCCCTCGTCACAGGCTGATGGCCTCAAGAGTGAGAGAAGTTTGACAAACAATATTTCGACCACCTTCTGATGGCATACCAACGAGAATACGAGCATGTCAAATTTCACAGGTTGAAGCGATACAGCAGTGAATATTGCCCAACAGCGGATTTTGGTGGAGAGAGTGGACTTTCAAACAGACTACCTTGATTCTCAAATCATCCACATGATACAGATACACATACAGCACTTCATAACTGATCAGTGGGAGACAATGTCAGGCAGTCTCCACTGCGACCTTCCACACATGGCCTACAGCGCACCTCTTCTGAATCAGGGACTGATGGGAACTTAGTTTATCCAGTATGATAGATCGTAAACTCTAGGAAAATTTCTTGTTACGACATAACTGCACGTAATCAATCACATGTTTGCGCTTCTCTGACGTATGTATAAGAAACTACAAGGAGTTTATTTATTAATGTGCAATAAAATTAACAAGAAATTTTGAACTGAAGCATTTGGCCCAAGAGAGTATATTGGTGTGCCACACTGTTCCCACACATTTGAATATTTATGGTCAGTACTACAACAAAGCCCATGAGACCAATTATCAATTTCAAGAGTGTTTCCACAAACCACATTTCAAGGTTTGCGTGCCAATACTTAACTGAATATTACAAGCCAGAGAACAACAGTAACATTAAAACAAAAGATACACAAATCACACTGACTACAAAACTGATATCTTATTACGTGAAATAAATGTAAACTTCAGTCCTTCTTGGTGATGCAACTAACATCATAAAAACTGAGAATCCCAAAATACCAATATAGAACTAATACAAATCATAAAAGTAATCGCCGAGCATAACTACTTGCAATTTAACAATTATGTTTATGAATGAGACGGCTGCTACTGGAAAGCCCAGGCTCACAAAATTAACAAATGCCCTATGAATCATATAGGAAACAGAAGATTTGGGGAAATAATAGGAAAACTGTATTGTCTCACACTGGCACAGATGTATAAACGATATGATATGCCGCACATAATCAGTTCACTATGTAAATGGAAATAGAAAACCTCAACACCACAAAATTCCAACAACAGACACAACTTCACCATTTTCAAAAAACAAACAGCAGCAGACATAATAATACACAAGGAATCAAACCACACACACTCTCAAAAGACGTCCATTAGATATATGGAATGGAGACTGTGCAGAACTCTTCTAAGCAAAAATGACTATCAAGAAGAGCGAAACGTTATCATCAAAATATTTTGCTACAACTACAAGATAGCAAATAACATCATTAAAAAGCAAATACAAACAGAAGACAGTAAAAAAAAACAATCCTGATATATTGACACATTACAGTAACGCCCAATACACACTCACATTGGAAAATTCATCCCACAACACAAACACAACAGGTGCATCATAAAGTACCACAACTAGCTCACACGCAAAATTAGTATTAATATATCCTCGAAGAAAAGCACCATACATTAGAAATTAGAAATTGTAAGAAGAATAAAGATAAATACAATATTTTAGAAATATGTGAATAGAAATACAGTAGTTGTAACTCTACATACTTTGGGATAACTGCAAGAAATTTTAATATCAAAAACAAATAACATGTAAGTGCTTTGAAGGACGAATACGCCCACTGAACATATGCAGAAGTTCTAATAACAGAATATGACCAACTGTTTGGGATAAAATCAGAAACAGCAATCTTATGCCGTAATAACAAAAGAAAAGGAATGCTCATTCTAGAGGAAGAGTATCTGATACAGATGGCGATAAATAAAAATTAAAATATGCTCAATGACCAAAAAAATCAATAACAGAAAGAGAATAATATCCTAAGTAACTTCAGCTTACCAACAGTCTCTCTCTCTCTCTCTCTCTCTCTCTCTCTCTCACACACACACACACACACACACACACACACACACACACACCGTACCCCCCCCCCTACCATCCACCCTCCCTCTGTCACCACCCTCACTCTGAATAGCTCTCATGATCCCTTAGCCTATCCCTCATAAAGTGAACAAGTGAATAAGGTAATGTGCAGTGTGTAACAGGAGCTTTATGTGATCTACTGTCAAGTAGAAACGTTACTGTGTAATCTCTTTTTTGTTGTTGTGGTCACGAACAGACACATGAAAACAACAAAAATGGTTCAAATGGCTCTGAGCAGTATGGGACTCAACTGCTGAGGTCATTAGTCACCTAGAACTTAGAACTAGTTAAACCTAACTAACCTAAGGACATCACAAACACCCATGCCCGAATGAAAACAACAGAGAAATGAAATCAGTCATGAATCACACCCCTATAACTGTAAATAGATCACTTAAAATATGCTTTCAGTAATCACTAATGATCTCCAAATAAAATATGTAAAATGGATTTCTCCACATTACAGACGACTAATGATGTCTAGTGTGAATGAGCGAATCATGTTTGGCAAAAAAAAAAAAAAAAATTAAAAATAAAAAAAATAAAGTGGTTGCAAATGGCGCGTTGTAATTGAAGGAAGAATGGCTACAATTATTAACAACATTAACGAAATATATAGCTTTGATGTCACTGATACATGTCTTTCTCGGCTAATGATGCTCTAAAACACATTGCACTGTATGCTATTAAGAAGAGAGAGTCAGAATTTGAAATATTTGCGTCTCAGTTAGCCTTACAGTGTTGCAGTACTTAACGTATCCTCAAGAGCGACAAGTTTCGCGCGTTTATAGTGAAAACCTTGCAAAACATCTACAACATTTCCGTAACGAGAGATTTAACTGATACTGTGATTCATGAAAACGAAAACAGAGTATCATAAACGCAATAATATCACGTAAAACACGCTCTGGAGAGTAACACTGTTTGAACTGAAGTCAGGGAGTGGCAGTGTGTACAGAAAACGGTTATTTACATTCAAATTCACAAATAGCAAACAACCTGACAATAGCCACTAAACTCAGATTTGAGCGAGGAGGACTATTTGACTTAGAGAGCAGTAATGTATCATCCGTCGTAAAAACAATGTAAACAGAACGTGAACGGGCAGTTTGTTTTTTACGCCCACATTCAGAAACAAAATAGAGATCTGCAGGGAATTTATGACGGTACGACGTGGATATTTCAGAACGAGAGAAATAAAATGTGTGGAAAGAAACATTCTGAAATAACAGCAACAGTGTCTTTTTTATGTTTAACTTTATTACTTGATGGATATTCTTTTTATGTGGAAGTCTTATAGCTGGTCACAAAAAAGAATGATTGTCGAGCATCCCTCTGCAAGTATTTCGCGCGGTTCTTTCTTGAGGCAATGTAGCTGTCTCCCACACAACTTCATTTACATACCGGTGAGCATTTGCCAAGGAAACGCTCTAAGACGCTGACATAAAGAGGATACTGCTACTGATGAATACTGTGTCGGAAATTCTAGCGAAGATGGGGTACAATATGAACATTTTTATTAGATGTTTTCTTAGCTAGAAGCTTAGAGCATTCTTTAAGAGCAGACGACCTAAGCATCTGCAATACCCCTTATTTCCCATAAATACTATCGCAGTTCATCAAAAAATATTTAACTAGCATCTCCCTTAGCCTATTTTAGACATGTAGCCTATGTGAGTCATCAATTCACGTAGCTATTAGAAAGGCAATTACAGATATTTTCTGGCCACTGTACATTGTAGTCACAATAAAAGAATGACATAGTGAAATCCTAATAAAGCTCATTGAAGAAATTCAGTAACTTAACTGGAGAAGGATGGAAAAAGAAGCGATCGTATCTCTTCTGAGAAACGATCTCACCTACCATCAGCCGTGTTTTACGAAAAACGAAGTTATCACACAACCCTGTGATGAATTTGGACGCCATTACTGCCAAAGTTCATGAGATTCACTACCGCGTCAACACCGTAGAGTATAAAACTAAGTCTAAACAGGCCTCGGCAGGCCCAATGGTACCCGACCGACCGCCGTGTCAACCTCAGTTGTTTGACGTCACTGGGTGCGGATATGGAGGAGCATGTGGACAGCACATCACTTTCGCGAACGTTGTCAGTTTTCATGATCGGAGCCGCTACTTCTCAATGAAGCAGCTCCTGAACTGGCCTAACAAGGGCTGATTGCACCTTGCTTACCAAGTGCACTCGTCAGATCCGGACGTTGACCCATCCAAGCGCGAGCCAAGCCTGACACCGCTTCGGTGATCTGACGGGAACCAGTGTTACTAATGCAACAAGGCCATTAGTCTCGGTGGTACATAACATATTCAAAGTAGGTCTTCCTATATTTCTGCGAGATCGGACGTACCATTGGAGAACGGAATTTTCAAAAAATTCGAGGTGTAAAGTTGTGCGCGGGATACATTTCATACGTTGTGCAATCGACGGAACACTGAATATAAACGAATTGTACTCCTACATGTCAAGTGCACACGTAATAGAGTCCGAGAATTTCAACATTGAGTCTTCAAAACAGGCGATCCGTTTCATCTGTTGGGAACATTTCGCCGTGTATTTCGTAGGCGCAACAGCGCTTTTTTTTTTGTGATCAGGGAAGGGCTAGGATCGTCAGTATTGTGACTGGTTTCCTAAAACCATACACAACTTCCTCTCAACTGCGGCAACTTCTTCGCCTAAGAGTATTTTTGTGTCAACTCTAATCTCTTTCTTCTACGGTTTTCGCTCACTACATGCCACTCTACCACAAAGGAAGCTACTCTCCAATGTCTTAAAACATGTCGTACTATCGTGTCCGTTCTTCCGCACATATTTCTATCTTCACCAGTTCTGTGAAGAACGCCCTGATTTCTTCCCTTATCATCGCAATTAATTTTCAGTATCCTCCTTGTAAGCGTACCGCATACGTTCTCACACAGCCTTAAGGAGGAACTCTCTATCCGCAACTTTGCTACCATAGGGCAATGTCCGGCAGGGCTACACCAGACCCAGTCCTAGCTACCAACGGCACTGCAACTAATTCGGCCTCAAAAGGGAAACGCACTGAAACTGTACTACCGTCTCACAATTGTGGAGGCTTGCGTTGATCACATCCGACTCCACTTATTAATAGCCAAGTTACATGTAGCAGACAGTAACAACAGATACGAATGCGTTGTGATACATTCGTATCCGGTGAAGGGGACTTCAGTGAAACAATCGCTGTATCATTTGAGAGATACAGGGGCGAGCGAGTGTGCCGGCACTTACCCCACTTCACTGCTAGTAGCGGCACGTCACCACAACGCGTCTGTACGTAGCACGCAAATATTACCCATAATTTAAGAATGGAATTAAAAGTTAAAGTTGCTTTTCCAAACGTTGTCAGCATATGCTTCAGAATATAGATGTTTAAACTGTCAAGTCTCAGACTGGTCAGTTGAATATTTTCTCTAAATTCATCGTTTTAAAGAAAAAACAAGTGGCGCTAAATCATAAAGCTAGAAACCCAAAAACTGGTCAGAATGTGCAGATGAATGTCAAAATTAACTGGTATTAGTCTCAACGTGATTAAAGCAATATTTTGGTCAGAATCAGCCCGCATCTCGTGGTCGTGCGGTAGCGTTCTCGCTTCCCACGCCCGGGTTCCCGGGTTCGATTCCCAGCGGGGTCAGAGATTTTCTCTGCCTCGTGATGGCTGGGTGTTGTGTGCTGTCCTTAGGTTAGTTAGGTTTAGGTAGTTCTAAGTTCTAGGGGACTTATGACCACAGCAGTTGAATCCCATAGTGCTCAGAACCATTTGGTCAGAATCCACGTTTTTAAGAAAAGTTGAAGACGCTAGATATTAGACTTAGAAATACGAAAATTTGTATGAAACTTCAGTTTAGAATAAAAACATTATTTATGTAACGCTATTGAACTACCTCTAATGGTTTTTGAGTAATTTGCTGGAAAATAAATTTGGAACAAAAACGTCCTTATTAGTAGTAACTTAAGTATCTGTTATGTTAATGCTAGAAAGTTCTGGTTACAGCACGTGATGAAACCTGTTAAATAATAGATATCAAGTTTCAAGGCCTGGGTGTAAATAATAGCAAATACAAGTTCTCCTAAAGTCGTAGTTCAGAGGACATGTTCTACTGTCACTTGTGTTCTAAAAAATCTAGACGGCAAAGTTTATATATAGGCCAGCTAAAACTTTTTCTGCGATTTTAACCAACTTAACTACATGCCTACAAAAATTACGAAGATTCTAAATTGGTTCATGACATTGTTATAAAATATTATGTGTCCGACAAAGCGGCCGTTTAGAGGCTGCTACCGTGGGCATAGAGCGGATGACAGCAGGTGTTCCCTTGGCCGTCCGCTGCCCCAATATATAAATACAGCCCAAGAGGGAAGACCGGTCTTCACTGCGCACCGTGCCACCATACGATCCCGTCAGTCAAAAGCCGGAGTACGCGATGCCTTGGACGATCTCACAGCCACACCGCAACTAAACTCTGGTTTTCGGTACAAAGTGAAATCACGGCGGCTGTACACTGTCCTGGATCACTCAGATTTCGCAGTAGTAACCTTAATGTGTCGCCTGTAAGGGTACAAAATCTGCGTGGCAAGTGGTAACAGTTATTTATCACTTCCGTAGTGAGCAATTATTTTCATTATCAGCAGTCAGAGCAAAAGGCAATGTAATAGGAACTTACCGTAGAGGTCGCCTCTGAACTGATCGTAGTGCTGTTTAGGATAGAGGGATTTATTATTAGTGTTAACGTAATGAATATTACAATGTTATGTGTGTGAAACCTTACCAAATATATCTATCAATTAGAACTCAAAATCTTCATTTATAATCATATTCCTGATCCTGCTGAGCAAATAGAAGATAGAAACATTTCTTTCAGTGGGCTGGACAAGAATGTGGACTTGCAGACTGGGAATTATGGTCAGCTTTCTGGCTGACCACAAAAATTGTTTCCAGGTTCTCGTAAAAGAGGGCGAACAGTATTCTAATGTTTTTTTTTTCTATTACTTATGATGATTATTAATTACCATTATTATTAACCGCCTCCTCACAATACATCGAAAGTAGCACAAGAACTGTGGTAATGCCAGAGGAGCATGTTTTGGTATGCCCCTCCATGGCAAACTATTCCTCGCGGGAGGGGGGAAGTGGAGGAACAGACGTTTGCGGATTCCCACGAGATGTCCTAGTAACCTCCCATATTTTCAGAAAATAGGACCTCAGTCTATGACTCAGTCGAAGCTATCACCAACTGCGTCGAGCACTGACATTCAGATGGAACAGAACAACCGGAATTATTCAACAGTGAGATATTGCTAAACGGAATTCAGTATCCAACCTTGGGACAGAATTTTTGCCTACCAGCGACAATAACATAGACTTCGGCTTAGAATCTAATGTATCATCTACTTCATGTACCCAATAATCTTATTGGAATCCTGCCAGCGAGAAACCTAACTTACCTCAAGCTATCAATGATAGTTTCCTCATAACGTGTTAACAACACAGGATGGGCGCATTAGCGCAGAAGAGTTGTTCCAGGACATTGAGGAATATCACAGAGTGCACCACGACTGAGCTATGGTAACAGAAACTTTCTTAAACATGGTCGTCGCTTTTGTGATCTATGGCCAACGGCGGAGATCCATTACGTACCGATCCCTGGATCTGGTTCGACTACAGATTCAACCGAAGTGATGAAACATTGTGTGTACCATCGCCTTATGCGGTGCGAAGGGGAATCTAGAGAAGAACCGTCAACGCATAGTGAATAGTGGTGTGGAAAAGGATGAACTTCAGGGACAGGGGAAAAACTGTATACGTAGTAGCAGCATGTTGCTTTAGTACTTTACGGGTTCAGCAGCGGCCTGGAATTCGAAGGACCGAGTTCTCCTGCCTGAGCTTCAGGCACACGCCCACAACCAGTCAAGCGATATGCGAACGGGCTACGGACATAATTCTGCAAATGATCGCTACAATAGCACTGCCACAGCACTACCACAGCAGCCTATGCTGCAGTGTTCTGCAGTCAGTGGTTGACTTTTCGAGACACGGTTTAGGATAACGAGGCGTTTCCACAACTGAGTACACGACGGGAGTCCACCACTTTTCATAATGTACCCGGTTGGAGGGAATAAAAATGTTCAGGCTCAACCGGTAGCATCATCACTTTGGAGTCGAGCATTTGACGGGTGCAATCTTCATGAAACGGTAGGGAGCTGGTTGGGGTGTGGTATGTTGTTGGGGCAATCAAGTAAGGTATTTCTAGGCAACAAGCTTCCAGCATGGTGGTAGCTTGGGTCAGCAATTTCTGTTTATCAGTAGAACGAAAAACCAGTCCAAGCTGCAGATTTTTACTTTTTATTCACTTGATGACTAGTTTCGGGTCGAGACCCATTCTCAAATCATCATAACATTGCCGAAAATGGCATTTCCAAAGCTGTCAGAAATGTGCAAAGAAATTTTACAGTGCATACATAGTTGTCTGTATGCAGCGTCCTCTCGTTGCCCAATAAAGGCCACAGCCAAAGCTGCAGTCATGGACTGTGCGGCTGGTCCCGGCGGAGGTTCGAGTCCTCCCTCGGGCATGAGTGTGTGTGTTTGTCCTTAGGATAATTTAGGTTAAGTAGTGTGTAAGCTTAGGGACTGGTGACCATAAGATTTCACACACACTTGAACATTTTAAACAGCCAAAGCTAGCGCGACTGGAATCGATACCAGCAAAGATATCACACGCGCATGGCACACTTCACACCAGTCGTAGGTCGAGTATTAGGCTAAGATAATCCAGCCTCATCGAGCAGTGCCACAAACTAGGTAAAGCCGCTGCTCTATGGGCTAGCAAATTACTCCGATAGTCCCGGACTTGGAACTGGATCTGTTAATGCAAGGCCGCTCATGGGTGCCATCGTCCGACACTCCAGCCAGTCGCTGAGGATCCTGGGTTCAAGGTGTGCCATACATACTTCCTGCCAGCATCACCCACAGCTGCAGGTATTGGACCACTGCCTCCAGATTGATGAGTTCCATCAGCAAGGTCGCTACACACCACCAGTCGCCGATCCATCTCCTTCATTTCTTTTAGAAATGCAAAAACCAACATCATATTTAAATACCTAGTTACACTGCTCTGCAAAATCGAAGACGGAGTAGGTAAAGTAACGTAACGTATTAATTACACAAAGTAAATGAGTGGGAGTGGGGGAGTATGTTACCAGAGGTCTCCCTGTTAGGGTCGGAAAGCTGGACGTCACATTTCATGACATCGAGACTATGGACCCAAATTGGGCTAGCGCTGCAACAACAGGGAGTTGAAGGAACGAGAAAATACAGTGTCTGTCAATCAGCGAGTAATTGTGTTCTTCATTAAAACATGCCCTGGATACACCATCTGGATGTCTTCAAACGGGAGAAACTGGTAGACGGAAGAAGTATGACAGATGTTGCTAGGAGTCTGGTATTGCTCCCAGCATTATTTCAAGTGCATGGGGAGCATACCGAGCGACAAAGGCGCTGCTGCCAGAAGGAGGGCAGGCGGTCGACAACGGTCAACTACAGCAGCTGATGAGCGCTCCACTTTACAACAGCCAAAAAGGGACCCACGTCAAACAGCAGGTGAATTTGTAACCACAAACTGCAAGGCACGCATCTCACTGTCCGCAGTGGCATGGTGAGTGCATGAGGATGGTCTCTTTGCCGATGACAAGTACGACGCGTTCCGTGCACATCTGCACTTTGGTGGCGCCCGTTTGAGACGGTGCCAAAGGCATAGGAACTGAACCAATGAGGTGTAGTTTCGCGTTCTCTTCTCGGATGAGAGCGCATTCAGTCTATCATGAAATGATGATCTTGACAGATATATTAATGATAGGGCAGTTTACCCCTTTTCTGAAGAGGAGGTGGCTGCCCATATTAAATCGCTAAAGAGAGGAAAAGCCCCCGAGCCACATGGCATTGTGACGGAGGTGGTGTAATTTTTGGCCACTTAGCTGGTAACACCACTCACCCAAGTATTCAATGAATGCCTTAGACAACAAAAATTCCCGAAGTTGCAAGAAAGGACCTGACAAAGGCCCAGTTGAAACTAAATCGTACAGACCGATCTGTTTGTTGGAGTTGATTGGAAAATTACTAGAGAAACTATTGGCTGACGGACTGCGTGCGCATAGAGTGCTGTGCGGGATGAGTAGCAGGCAGTTCGGCTTTAGACCTGGGCGGTCACCACCTGATGCGATCGCCCTGGCGGCCGGGGTCTGTGACTCAGCCTCGTACGTGGCTGGCATCATGGTTGACATCAGTGGCGCCTTTGACAACCTGTGCTGGTCTTCGCTCTTCTCCTGTCTACGGGAGAAAGAGTGACCAGGGCCTCTATACGGTTGCCTGAGGAGCTATTGCGAGGATCGGGAGGTCTGGCTATCCTCCCATAGCGGGAAAATTGGAAAAACAATAACAATGGGATGCCCTGAGGGTTCGATGTTAGGCCCCCTGTTCTGGGACATCCATATGGAACCACCACTGGATAATCTACAACAGAGCGAAGAGGTGCTAGAGGTGATAGCCCACGGGGATGACCTCCTCCTGTTGGTTGGCGGCCGTAGCCGCGAAGATATAGAAGCAAAGATAGAAAGGGCAATGGAAAAATTACAACTATGGTGCCAGAATACAAAAATGACAATTTCACCGAATGAGTCTTTTGCTAAAAGGATAACTCGTAAGGAACCCCATAGTGAGAATTGAGGGCTCATACTTTGGAGTCATCATTGATGAAAGATGGAACTTTGGAAAGCACATCGAAACCGTAACCAAAAGAGCCTTACAAGTACTCAATAACATTATCTCCGTTGGTCATAAGAGATTTCATCTTCCCCCTCATTGACAAAACTATATCATAACAGCATATTAATGTCAATAATGGCTTACAGCTCGGGAGTCAGGGCGCACAGGCTCAAGTGGGTGGTGCCCGCCATGTCAGTGAGAAGAGTGCAGAGGAATATGATATTAAGGTCAGTGGGGGCCTACAGGACATCTCCAGGTGGGGTCCTGTTAGTGATAATGGGGCTCTGCCCTCTGGATATCAAGATTAGAGAGCAGGCAGCATGGTTCCGGGCCAAGAAAGGGAACATTGAGAAAACAGAGGACATTCTGGTGGTTCGGGTTGGGGACAATTGTGCGATTAGGAGAAAAGGTGACGAGCTGTGGGAAGAATCATGGGAGAATTATGATTTCAACTTCTGCCGGACGTGAAAGAAAGGTTAGGAATGAAGTACTTTGAGCCATCTCGGGGACTGTCCCACTTTCTGACTGGTCATAGGCCCTATGCGACATATCTATGTCGGTCTGGGAGGAGGGCTACACCTGCGTGTGACTGTGGTGCGCCGGAGTGTACTCCCGACCATGTGGTTTACGAATACACCTTTTGCCAATGGTGTAGCAGCTGCGTCACGACTACCAAACAATGACACCTACTTCCTACTGAGACGTGAGGAGACATTTCGAACTCTCAAAAACCTAGCAAACGAGGTATCACGGAAAGTTCTATCAGAATATCTGAGGGACAATCGTGAATAGCATCAAATAACTAAATGTGTCCCAGTAGCCTGATCCAGTACCGTCTGTGCGTGGATACGTCGACTTACAATACAGTTGGAATCCGCCACGTGCAGGGCTAGGAGGATGGGGTACAACAAAACGAACTGAGACATTCACCGCAGGGGCAGGCTCATCAGAGTTAGCCCGGTGGGCAAGGCTGTGCAGTAGGTTTGTACATATCACTGTGACGCTGCAGGCAGTAGAGGTTTAGTCATAAGAAACCATTACAACTAAGTAGCGTACAAATAGATTAGAAATTTCCCATTGTAACACTGTAATGTAGCTCACCTGTAATTATTGTAATTAGCTGCTAACAATAATGATATTGTAACACTTTGGTGCCCACTAATGATCTTAGGTAGTGGGTTGCATATGTATAACATAAAGATGAAATAGTGATTAAGCTTAAGGACCTATGACCTAAGCAGTTTGGTCCCATAAGACCTTACCACAAATTTCGAATTTTTCAAAATGTTGACCGTGGCTTTTTGCTAATCTGCTGTGAGTAAGATATGAATTACATGTGGTAAAATGAAATGAAATGATCGTGAGGCATTGTTGGCCGGACAGGCCCATCTGGGGAAGTTCGGCAGCCGGTTGCAAGTCTTATTTCAGTCGACGCCACATTGGGAGACTTGCTTGTTGGTGATGATGCTGGAAGGATGGTGAGGACAATGCTTCACCCAGTCCACGAGCGAATAAAATCTCCAACCCGGCCGTGAATCGAACCTGGGCCTTCTGCATGGTAGGCAAACACATTACCACTCAGCTAAGCAGGTGGACTTACGTGTGGTATAAACGATTCAAATAGGGTCGTGAAGAAGTCGAAGATGACAGCCTCCCTGGATACCCTAGCACATCAATTACTGACGACAATGTGCAAGAAGTAAAAAAATTGTGCTGGAAAATCCCCTAATCACTATCAGAGATTGGCTCAGGCCAAGCTATTTTTTCGGATGTTTTGATCATGAAACGTGTAGCAGAAAAGTTTATTCCAAAAACGACGCCGCGTAAACATAGCTCAGGAGCTGCTGAGTGACGTCAGCAACGATCCAGAACTTCTAAAGAAGGTTACAACGTGGGTTTACGGATGTGACGTCGAAGCCAAGGCTCAATTTTCCCAATGGAAAGTGCCTGAAAAGCCAAGACCAAAAAAAATTCCGTAAGTTCAGTCACATGTGAAGGTTTTTCTCGATTCCTGCCTTACTTTCGTACGGTCAGTAAGGAATACTACCAGAAAGTAATGCGCCGTTCGTGTGAAGTATTCCGAAGAAAGCTACCAGAATAATGGCAAAATCACTCGCAGAAATTGCAACACGATATTGCTCCCACTCACACCTCAATGCTTATTCGTGACTTTTTATTGGTTAAATACAGTCTTGGTTGCAATTTTAGATTTTTATTTTTCAACGACGCGTTTCGCCTTATTTAGGCATCTTCAGGTTATCTTTTCTAGATGAACGGGAGAGGCACAGAGGCACCAAGATCTGCAAAACGCGTTCCCGTTCACAGGAGCGAGTAACAGAGTATTAACGGAGTATTACTCGCTCCTGTGAACGGGAACGCGTTATGCAGATCTTGGTGCCTCTCGCGCCCATCTAGAAAAGATAACTTGAAGATGCCTAAATAAGGCGAAACCCGTCGTTGAAAAATAAAAAACTAAAATTGCAAACAAGACTGTATTTAACCAATACTGTTAAGCACTGGTTTGCTGTATGCCACATATGAATTGCAAGAATTTCTCGTGACTTTTTGTCAAAAACCAAAACCGTTAAGTGGCCTCAGCCAACCTAATTACAGGACATAGCCCCCGCGACATCTTT